>NW_028324302.1:10562500-10870000 GCF_058129835.1 Hydra viridissima | reverse complement strand
CGTCTCCAGTCTCGAAGTTTGTCAGCACATGCATCCGTGTTCGCCGTAAATGGTTCAATAAACGTGTTCAGCTCCCTGAAGTCTAACACTGGTCGCACTTTCCCTTTGTTTTGCTGCACCACTGCCATAAGTGGAACCAAACCTTTTACTGGACCGTGTTTTTTCGCTTCGTACTTTTGCAGCCATTTTTTCTCTATCCACCCTTCAATTTCTTTTTCGTAATCGTGTTTTATGCCGATGGGGATGGTATATTCAGCAATTCTATTCACCAGATTTTCAGGTTTGGTATTCCATTTCCACGCAATTATCCATTCTCTATTTTTCTTTTCAAATGAAGCTGTGAAATCCTGAGCCGTTATATTCATATCATGAACATCTATTGACAAATCGCTTTTTAAACCAAGTAAACATGCTTCTTTTTTCATAAAACAAACATCCCGCGTTGCAGAAATCGATACTCCACCAAGTGCCACTATTCCATTCATACCCATTATGAAACAAAAACCCAGCGGTTTGAAATTGACCACAAGTGCTTCCACACACACTGTATTTCCATTTGGCGCGGTGATTTGAGTTTGGCTAACACCTTCGCACTGCTGTTGTTGTCCATTTACAGTTACCACGCTCACTTCTTTCTTCGTTATTTTTGTCGCACATTTTTTATAGATGATGCAGCAGGTACACCCTGAGTCAATTAGCACATCCTGAAATACACCGTTAATATCCAAGAGCATGGTAGGTAACGCCATTATTGATTGTTTAGGGAGAGAACTGGCGCAGACGTCTTCTCCCTCACTCCGTTTTTTGGACACATTCTTGATATGTGTCCATACTCTTGACACGAGTAACACAGCACATCGCTTGACTCCCGTCTTCTACTTGACTTGTTTCGATAATTATGTCTTCTTAAATGACAATCATTCGCAAAGTGGTTGGGAAGTTTGCACTCATAGCACACTGATTGTGTTTTATCTTCTAGCAACCTCGGATCACTACTTTTCATTGCAGCTACAGCAAATTTTTCCACCATCCCGTTGTTCCGTTCCTCGATCATCAGAGTCCTTGCTCGCGCAAGTATTTGAACAGTTGTAAGATCGTCCATACGAGAACTCGATCTCAGCATTCGTCGAACTTCCTCGGGGAGCCCAGCAACAAAGGCACACGCGATCACTTTGTCTGGTAGCCCACCAATTAGGGTAGACAATCTTCGTAGTTCTGCCAAATAAACATCAACTGCTTCTCCATGTTTCAGCTTTCTCGTGACAAACTGCTCGTAGGCTGTGAATGCATCAACGGCAAAAGCTTCAAACAAAGCCTCCTTTATTCTCTTAAAATTTTCTTTATCAGCCTATGTTAACTGTTGATACACTACGAATGCACCATCAGTGAGACGGAGAGGAACCACACGTGCCAGATCGGTTACACCAATTACTTTACATACCAATTCAACCTTTTCCAGCCATTCCGCAACTGACTGTTGATCGTTTCCACTAAACTCTGGAATTAACTTTAAATCAAGTTTAGTCGCCATTTCGCCGAAATAGCTTGTAGTTTCGCATAAAAAAGATCGTTTTTTAGTTGTGCGTAAACGCCGATCTATCTTTGTAAAATTCAACACAATTTATATACAAGTTAATTCCCTACGTATTCACACATATCTTTTCACACATACAATTATTTACAAGTAGGCATTCCCTAGGCATTCACACATATCTTTTCACAAATACAATTATTTACAAGTAACGCTTTAATGACATATCCTTTACGCACATAACTATTCACAAGTAACGCTATAATGACATCTTTTACGCACACAATTATTCACAAATAACGCTATAATTACAGAAAGCCTCGAATTTGGCCACATTTGGCCCAAATTTCGACGTTTTGTATGGAAATTGAGCCAAAAACGGGGATTTGTCGCCAAATCCGGTACTTGCCAGCCTCTCTGTTGATTGTCTTTGTCATTTTCGTGCTCAGCCTGATAGGTTACAACAGAATATGTCCAAAGGCTCCAAGAAATCTCGGTGAAAGGCTCCAATTTGACGAAATAATCACAGAATTGACATTACAAGCAAATTCTAAGCATTTCTGTGCATTTGTCGCAAAAATCGGTACTTACCACTGAATTGCTTGATGCCCTTGGGCATTTTTTTGCTCAGCCTGACAGGATACAACAGAATATGGCCAAGGGATCCAATGGGAGTCGGTGAAAGCCTCGAATTTGGCCACATTTGGCCCAAATTTCGACGTTTTGTATGGAAATTGAGCCAAAAACGGGGTTTTGTCGCCAAATCCGGTACTTGCCAGCCTCTCTGTTGATTGTCTTTGTCATTTTCGTGCTCAGCCTGATAGGTTACAACAGAATATGTCCAAAGGCTCCAAGAAATCTCGGTGAAAGACTCCAATTTGACGAAATAATCACAGAATTGACATTACAAGCAAATTCTAAGCATTTCTGTGCATTTGTCGCAAAAATCGGTACATACCACTGAATTGCTTGATGCCCTTGGACATTTTTTTGCTCAGTCTGACAGGATACAACAGAATATGGCCAAGGGATCCAATGGGAGTCGGTGAAAGCCTCGAATTTGGCCACATTTGGCCCAAATTTCGACGTTTTGTATGGAAATTGAGCCAAAAACGGGGTTTTGTCGCCAAATCCGGTACTTGCCAGCCTCTCTGTTGATTGTCTTTGTCATTTTCGTGCTCAGCCTGATAGGTTACAACAGAATATGTCCAAAGGCTCCAAGAAATCTCGGTGAAAGGCTCCAATTTGACGAAATAATCACAGAATTGACATTACAAGCAAATTCTAAGCATTTCTGTGCATTTGTCGCAAAAATTGGTACTTACCACTAAATTGCTTGATGCCCTTGGGCATTTTTTTGCTCAGCCTGACAGGATACAACAGAATGTGGCCAAGGGATCCAATGGGAGTCGGTGAAAGCCTCGAATTTGGCCACATTTGGCCCAAATTTCGACGTTTTGTATGGAAATTGAGCCAAAAACGGGGTTTTGTCGCCAAATCCGGTACTTGCCAGCCTCTCTGTTGATTGTCTTTGTCATTTTCGTGCTCAGCCTGACAGGATACAACAAAATAGGGCCAAGGGATCCAAGAAATCTCGGTGAAAGGCTCCAATTTGACGAAATAATCACAGAATTGACATTACAAGCAAATTCTAAGCATTTCTGTGCATTTGTCGCAAAAATAGGCACTTACCACTGAATTGCTTGATGCCCTTGGGCATTTTTTTGCTCAGTCTGACAGGATACAACAGAATATGGCCAAGGGATCCAATGGGAGTCGGTGAAAGCCTCGAATTTGGCCACATTTGGCCCAAATTTCGACGTTTTGTATGGAAATTGAGCCAAAAACGGGGTTTTGTCGCCAAATCCGGTACTTGCCAGCCTCTCTGTTGATTGACTTTGCCATTTTCGTGCTCAGTCTGACAGGATACAACAAAATAGGGCCAAGGGATCCAAGAGGAGTCGGTGAAAGCCTCGAATTTGGCCACATTTGGCCCAAATTTCGACGTTTTGTATGGAAATTGAGCCAAAAACGGGGTTTTGTCGCCAAATCCGGTACTTGCCAGCCTCTCTGTTGATTGTCTTTGTCATTTTCGCGCTCAGCCTGATAGGTTACAACAGAATATGTCCAAAGGCTCCAAGAAATCTCGGTGAAAGGCTCCAATTTGACGAAATAATCACAGAATTGACATTACAAGCAAATTCTAAGCATTTCTGTGCATTTGTCGCAAAAATCGGTACCTACCACTGAATTGCTTGATGCCCTTGGGAATTTTTTTGCTCAACCTGACAAGATACAACAGAATATGGCCAAGGGATCCAATGGGAGTCGGTGAAAGCCTCGAATTTGGCCACATTTGGCCCAAATTTCGACGTTTTGTATGGAAATTGAGCCAAAAACGGGGTTTTGTCGCCAAATCCGGTACTTGCCAGCCTCTCTGTTGATTGTCTTTGTCATTTTCGTGCTCAGCCTGAAAGGATACAACAAAATAGGGCCAAGGGATCCAAGAGGAGTTGGTGAAAGCATCGAATTTGGCCACATTTGGCACAAATTTCGACGTTTTGTATGGAAATTGAGCCAAAAACGGGGTTTTGTCGCCAAATCCGGTATTTGCCAGCCTCTCTGTTGATTGTCTTTGTCATTTTCGTGCTCAGCCTGATAGGTTACAACAGAATATGTCCAAAGGCTCCAAGAAATCTCGGTGAAAGGCTCCAATTTGACGAAATAATCACAGAATTGACATTACAAGCAAATTCTAAGCATTTCTGTGCATTTGTCGCAAAAATCGGTACTTACCACTGAATTGCTTGATGCCCTTGGGCATTTTTTTGCTCAGCCTGACAGGATACAACAGAATATGGCCAAGGGATCCAATGGGAGTCGGTGAAAGCCTCGAATTTGGCCACATTTGGCCCAAATTTCGACGTTTTGTATGGAAATTGAGCCAAAAACGGGGTTTTGTCGCCAAATCCGGTACTTGCCAGCCTCTCTGTTGATTGTCTTTGTCATTTTCGTGCTCAGCCTGTTAGGATACAACAAAATAGGGCCAAGGGATCCAAGAGGAGTCGGTGAAAGCCTCGAATTTGGCCACATTTGGCCCAAATTTCGACGTTTTGTATGGAAATTGAGCCAAAAACGGGGTTTTGTCGCCATATCCGGTACTTGCCAGCGTCTCTGTTGATTGTCTTTGTCATTTTCGTGCTCAGCCTGACAGGATACAACAAAATAGGGCAAAGGGATCCAAGAGGAGTCGGTGAAAGCCTCGAATTTGGCCACATTTTGCCCAAATTTCGACGTTTTGTATGGAAATTGAGCCAAAAACGGGGTTTTGTCGCCAAATCCGGTACTTGCCAGCCTCTCTGTTGATTGTCTTTGTCATTTTCGTGCTCAGCCTGAAAGGATACAACAAAATAGGGCCAAGGGATCCAAGAGGAGTTGGTGAAAGCATCGAATTTGGCCACATTTGGCCCAAATTTCGACGTTTTGTATGGAAATTGAGCCAAAAACGGGGTTTTGTCGCCAAATCCGGTATTTGCCAGCCTCTCTGTTGATTGTCTTTGTCATTTTCGTGCTCAGCCTGATAGGTTACAACAGAATATGTCCAAAGGCTCCAAGAAATCTCGGTGAAAGGCTCCAATTTGACGAAATAATCACAGAATTGACATTACAAGCAAATTCTAAGCATTTCTGTGCATTTGTCGCAAAAATCGGTACTTACCACTGAATTGCTTGATGCCCTTGGGCATTTTTTTGCTCAGCCTGACAGGATACAACAGAATATGGCCAAGGGATCCAATGGGAGTCGGTGAAAGCCTCGAATTTGGCCACATTTGGCCCAAATTTCGACGTTTTGTATGGAAATTGAGCCAAAAACGGGGTTTTGTCGCCAAATCCGGTACTTGCCAGCCTCTCTGTTGATTGTCTTTGTCATTTTCGTGCTCAGCCTGTTAGGATACAACAAAATAGGGCCAAGGGATCCAAGAGGAGTCGGTGAAAGCCTCGAATTTGGCCACATTTGGCCCAAATTTCGACGTTTTGTATGGAAATTGAGCCAAAAACGGGGTTTTGTCGCCATATCCGGTACTTGCCAGCCTCTCTGTTGATTGTCTTTGTCATTTTCGTGCTCAGCCTGACAGGATACAACAAAATAGGGCAAAGGGATCCAAGAGGAGTCGGTGAAAGCCTCGAATTTGGCCACATTTTGCCCAAATTTCGACGTTTTGTATGGAAATTGAGCCAAAAACTGGGTTTTGTCGCTAAATCCGGTACTTGCCAGCCTCTCTGTTGATTGTCTTTGTCATTTTCGTGCTCAGCCTGACAGGATACAACAAAATAGGGCCAAGGGATCCAAGAGGAGTCGGTGAAAGCCTCGAATTTGGCCACATTTTGCCCAAATTTCGACGTTTTGTATGGAAATTGAGCCAAAAACGGGGTTTTGTCGCCAAATCCGGTACTTGCCAGCGTCTCTGTTGATTGTCTTTGTCATTTTCGTGCTCAGCCTGATAGGTTACAACAGAATATGTCCAAAGGCTCCAAGAAATCTCGGTGAAAGGCTCCAATTTGACGAAATAATCACAGAATTGACATTACAAGCAAATTCTAAGCATTTCTGTGCATTTGTCGCAAAAATCGGTACTTACCACTGAATTGCTTGATGCCCTTGGGCATTTTTTTGCTCAGCCTGACAGGATACAACAGAATATGGCCAAGGGATCCAATGGGAGTCGGTGAAAGCCTCGAATTTGGCCACATTTGGCGCAAATTTCGACGTTTTGTATGGAAATTGAGCCAAAAACGGGGTTTTGTCGCCAAATCCGGTACTTGCCAGCCTTTCTGTTGATTGTCTTTGTCATTTTCGTGCTCAGCCTGACAGGATACAACAAAATAGGGCCAAGGGATCCAAGAGGAGTCGGTGAAAGCCTCGAATTTGGCCACATTTGGCCCAAATTTCGACGTTTTGTATGGAAATTGAGCCAAAAACGGGGTTTTGTCGCCAAATCCGGTACTTGCCAGCGTCTCTGTTGATTGTCTTTGTCATTTTCGTGCTCAGCCTGATAGGTTACAACAGAATATGTCCAAAGGCTCCAAGAAATCTCGGTGAAAGGCTCCAATTTGACGAAATAATCACAGAATTGACATTACAAGCAAATTCTAAGCATTTCTGTGCATTTGTCGCAAAAATCGGTACTTACCACTGAATTGCTTGATGCCCTTGAGCATTTTTTTGCTCAGCCTGACAGGATACAACAGAATATGGCCAAGGGATCCAATGGGAGTCGGTGAAAGTTTCGAATTTGGCCACATTTGGCCCAAATTTCGACGTTTTGTAGGGAAATTGAGCCAAAAACGGGGTTTTGTCGCCAAATCCGGTACTTGCCAGCCTCTCTGTTGATTGTCTTTGTCATTTTCGTGCTCAGCCTGACAGGATACAACAAAATAGGGCCAAGGGATCCAAGAGGAGTCGGTGAAAGCCTCGAATTTGGCCACATTTGGCCCAAATTTCGACGTTTTGTATGGAAATTGAGTCAAAAACGGGGTTTTGTCGCCAAATCCGGTACTTGCCAGCGTCTCTGTTGATTGTCTTTGTCATTTTCGTGCTCAGCCTGATAGGTTACAACAGAATATGTCCAAAGGCTCCAAGAAATCTCGGTGAAAGGCTCCAATTTGACGAAATAATCACAGAATTGACATTACAAGCAAATTCTAAGCATTTCTGTGCATTGGTCGCAAAAATCGGTACTTACCACTGAATTGCTTGATGCCCTTGGGCATTTTTTTGCTCAGCCTGACAGGATACAACAGAATATGGCCAAGGGATCCAATGGGAGTCGGTGAAAGCCTCGAATTTGGCCACATTTGGCCCAAATTTCGACGTTTTCTATGAAAATTGAGCCAAAAACGGGGTTTTGTCGCCAAATCCGGTACTTGCCAGCCTCTCTGTTGATTGTCTTTGTCATTTTGGTGCTCAGCCTGACAGGATACAACAAAATAGGGCCAAGGGATCCAAGAGGAGTCGGTGAAAGCCTCGAATTTGGCCACATTTGGCCCAAATTTCGACGTTTTGTATGGAAATTGAGCCAAAAACGGGGTTTTGTCGCCAAATCCGGTACTTGCCAGCGTCTCTGTTGATTGTCTTTGTCATTTTCGTGCTCAGCCTGATAGGTTACAACAGAATATGTCCAAAGGCTCCAAGAAATCTCGGTGAAAGGCTCCAATTTGACGAAATAATCACAGAATTGACATTACAAGCAAATTCTAAGCATTTCTGTGCATTTGTCGCAAAAATCGGTACTTACCACTGAATTGCTTGATGCCCTTGGGCATTTTTTTGCTCAGCCTGACAGGATACAACAGAATATGGCCAAGGGATCCAATGGGAGTCGGTGAAAGCCTCGAATTTGGCCACATTTGGCCCAAATTTCGACGTTTTGTATGGAAATTGAGCCAAAAACGGGGTTTTGTCGCCAAATCCGGTACTTGCCAGCCTCTCTGTTGATTGTCTTTGTCATTTTGGTGCTCAGCCTGACAGGATACAACAAAATAGGGCCAAGGGATCCAAGAGGAGTCGGTGAAAGCCTCGAATTTGGCCACATTTGGCCCAAATTTCGACGTTTTGTATGGAAATTGAGCCAAAAACGGGGTTTTGTCGCCAAATCCGGTACTTGCCAGCGTCTCTGTTGATTGTCTTTGTCATTTTCGTGCTCAGCCTGATAGGTTACAACAGAATATGTCCAAAGGCTCCAAGAAATCTCGGTGAAAGGCTCCAATTTGACGAAATAATCACAGAATTGACATTACAAGCAAATTCTAAGCATTTCTGTGCATTTGTCGCAAAAATCGGTACTTACCACTGAATTGCTTAATGCCCTTGGGCATTTTTTTGCTCAGCCTGACAGGATACAACAGAATATGGCCAAGGGATCCATTGGGAGTCGGTGAAAGCCTCGAATTTGGCCACATTTGGCGCAAATTTCGACGTTTTGTATGGAAATTGAGCCAAAAACGGGGTTTTGTCGCCAAATCCGGTACTTGCCAGCCTCTCTGTTGATTGTCTTTGTCATTTTCGTGCTCAGCCTGACAGGATACAACAAAATAGGGCCAAGGGATCCAAGAGGAGTCGGTGAAAGCCTCGAATTTGGCCACATTTGGCCCAAATTTCGACGTTTTGTATGGAAATTGAGCCAAAAACGGGGTTTTGTCGCCAAATCCGGTACTTGCCAGCGTCTCTGTTGATTGTCTTTGTCATTTTCGTGCTCAGCCTGATAGGTTACAACAGAATATGTCCAAAGGCTCCAAGAAATCTCGGTGAAAGGCTCCAATTTGACGAAATAATCACAGAATTGACATTACAAGCAAATTCTAAGCATTTCTGTGCATTTGTCGCAAAAATCGGTACCTACCACTGAATTGCTTGATGCCCTTGGGCATTTTTTTGCTCAGCCTGACAGGATACAACAGAATATGGCCAAGGGATCCAATGGGAGTCGGTGAAAGCCTCGAATTTGGCCACATTTGGCGCAAATTTCGACGTTTTGTATGGAAATTGAGCCAAAAACGGGGTTTTGTCGCCAAATCCGGTACTTGACAGCCTCTCTGTTGATTTTCTTTGTCATTTTCGTACTCAGCCTGACAGGATACAACAAAATAGGGCCAAGGGATCCAAGAGGAGTCGGTGAAAGCCTCGAATTTGGCCACATTTGGTCCAAATTTTGACGTTTTGTATGGAAATTGAGCCAAAAACGGGGTTTTGTCGCCAAATCCGGTACTTGCCAGCGGCTCTGTTGATTGTCTTTGTCATTTTCGTGCTCAGCTTGATAGGTTACAACAGAATATGTCCAAAGGCTCCAAGAAATCTCGGTGAAAGGCTCCAATTTGACGTAATAATCACAGAATTGACATTACAAGCAAATTCTAAGCATTTCTGTGCATTTGTCGCAAATTTCGGTACTTACCACTGAATTGCTTAATTCCCTTGGGCATTTTTTTGCTCAGCCTGACAGAATACAACAAAATAGGGCCAAGGGATCCAAGAGGAGTCGGTGAAAGCCTCGAATTTGGCCACATTTGGCCCAAATTTCGACGTTTTGTATGGAAATTGAGCCAAAAACGGGGTTTTGTCGCCAAATCCGGTACTTACCAACCTCTCTGTTGATTGTCTTTGTCATTTTCGTGCTCAGCCTGATAGGTTACAACAGAAAATGTCCAAAGGCTTCAAGAAATCTCGGTGAAAGGCTCCAATTTGACGAAATAATCACAGAATTGACATTACAAGCAAATTCTAAGCATTTCTGTGCATTTGTCGCAAATTTCGGTACTTACCACTGAATTGCTTGATGCCCTTGGGCATTTTTTTGCTCAGCCTGACAGAATACAACAAAATATGGCCAAGAAATACAAGAGGAGTTGGTGAAAGCCTCGAATTTGGCCACATTTGGCCCAAATTTCGACGTTTTGTATGGAAATTGAGCCAAAAACGGGGTTTTGTCGCCAAATTCGGTACTTGCCAGCCTCTCTGTTGATTGTCTTTGTCATTTTGGTGCTCAGCCTGACAGAATACAACAAAATATGGCCAAGGGATCCAAGAGGAGTTGGTGAAAGCCTCGAATTTGGCCACATTTGGCCCAAATTTCGACGTTTTGTATGGAAATTGAGCCAAAAACGGGGTTTTGTCGCCAAATCCGATACTTGCCAGCGTCTCTGTTGATTGTCTTTGTCATTTTCGTGCTCAGCCTGATAGGTTACAACAGAATATGTCCAAAGGCTCCAAGAAATCTCGGTGAAAGGCTCCAATTTGACGAAATAATCACAGAATTGACATTACAAGCAAATTCTAAGCATTTCTGTGCATTTGTCGCAAAAATCGGTACCTACCACTGAATTGCTTGATGCCCTTGGGCATTTTTTTGCTCAGCCTGACAGGATACAACAGAATATGGCCAAGGGATCCAATGGGAGTCGGTGAAAGCCTCGAATTTGGCCACATTTGGCCCAAATTTCGACGTTTTGTATGGAAATTGAGCCAAAAACGGGGTTTTGTCGCCAAATCCGGTACTTGCCAGCCTCTCTGTTGATTGTCTTTGTCATTTTCGTGCTCAGCCTGACAGGATACAACAAAATAGGGCCAAGGGATCCAAGAGGAGTCGGTGAAAGCCTCGAATTTGGCCACATTTGGCCCAAATTTCGACGTTTTGTATGGAAATTGAGCCAAAAACGGGGTTTTGTCGCCAAAACCGGTACTTGCCAGCGTCTCTGTTGATTGTCTTTGTCATTTTCGTGCTCAGCCTGATAGGTTACAACAGAATATGTCCAAAGGCTCCAAGAAATCTCGGTGAAAGGCTCCAATTTGACGAAATAATCACAGAATTGACATTACAAGCGAATTCTAAGCATTTCTGTGCATTTGTCGCAAAAATCGGTACTTACCACTGAATTGCTTGATGCCCTTGAGCATTTTTTTGCTCAGCCTGACAGGATACAACAGAATATGGCCAAGGGATCCAATGGGAGTCGGTGAAAGCCTCGAATTTGGCCACATTTGGCCCAAATTTCGACGTTTTGTATGGAAATTGAGCCAAAAACGGGGTTTTGTCGCCAAATCCGGTACTTGCCAGCCTCTCTGTTGATTGTCTTTGTCATTTTCGTGCTCAGCCTGACAGGATACAACAAAATAGGGCCAAGGGATCCAAGAGGAGTCGGTGAAAATCTCGAGTTTGGCCACATTTGGCCCAAATTTCGACGTTTTGTATGGAAATTGAGCCAAAAACGGGGTTTTGTCGCCAAATCCGGTACTTGCCAGCGTCTCTGTTGATTGTCTTTGTCATTTTGGTGCTCAGCCTGATAGGTTACAACAGAATATGTCCAAAGGCTCCAAGAAATCTCGGTGAAAGGCTCCAATTTGACGAAATAATCACAGAATTGACATTACAAGCAAATTCTAAGCATTTCTGTGCATTTGTCGCAAAAATCGGTACTTACCACTGAATTGCTTGATGCCCTTGGGCATTTTTTTGCTCAGCCTGACAGGATACAACAGAATATGGCCAAGGGATCCAATGGGAGTCGGTGAAAGCCTCGAATTTGGCCACATTTGGCGCAAATTTCGACGTTTTGTATGGAAATTGAGCCAAAAACGGGGTTTTGTCGCCAAATCCGGTACTTGCCAGCCTCTCTGTTGATTGTCTTTGTCATTTTCGTGCTCAGCCTGACAGGATACAACAAAATAGGGCCAAGGGATCCAAGAGGAGTCGGTGAAAGCCTCGAATTTGGCCACATTTGGCCCAAATTTCGACGTTTTGTATGGAAATTGAGCCAAAAACGGGGTTTTGTCGCCAAATCCGGTACTTGCCAGCCTCTCTGTTGATTGTCTTTGTCATTTTCGTGCTCAGCCTGATAGGTTACAACAGAATATGTCCAAAGGCTCCAAGAAATCTCGGTGAGAGGCTCCAATTTGACGAAATAATCACAGAATTGACATTACAAGCAAATTCTAAGCATTTCTGTGCATTTGTCGCAAAAATCGGTACTTACCACTGAATTGCTTGATGCCCTTGGGCATTTTTTTGCTCAGCCTGACAGGATACAACAGAATATGGCCAAGGGATCCAATGGGAGTCGGTGAAAGCCTCGAATTTGGCCACATTTGGCCCAAATTTCGACGTTTTGTATGGAAATTGAGCCAAAAACGGGGTTTTGTCGCCAAATCCGGTACTTGCCAGCGTCTCTGTTGATTGTCTTTGTCATTTTCGTGCTCAGCCTGACAGGATACAACAAAATAGGGCCAAGGGATCCAAGAGGAGTCGGTGAAAGCCTCGAATTTGGCCACATTTGGCCCAAATTTCGACGTTTTGTATGGAAATTGAGCCAAAAACGGGGTTTTGTCGCCAAATCCGGTACTTGCCAGCGTCTCTGTTGATTGTCTTTGTCATTTTCGTGCTCAGCCTGATAGGTTACAACAGAATATGTCCAAAGGCTCCAAGAAATCTCGGTGAAAGGCTCCAATTTGACGAAATAATCACAGAATTGACATTACAAGCAAATTCTAAGCATTTCTGTGCATTTGTCGCAAAAATCGGTACTTACCACTGAATTGCTTGATGCCCTTGAGCATTTTTTTGCTCAGCCTGACAGGATACAACAGAATATGGCCAAGGGATCCAATGGGAGTCGGTGAAAGCCTCGAATTTGGCCACATTTGGCGCAAATTTCGACGTTTTGTATGGAAATTGAGCCAAAAACGGGGTTTTGTCGCCAAATCCGGTACTTGCCAGCGTCTCTGTTGATTGTCTTTGTCATTTTCGTGCTCAGCCTGACAGGATACAACAAAATAGGGCCAAGGGATCCAAGAGGAGTCGGTGAAAGCCTCGAATTTGGCCACATTTGGCCCAAATTTCGACGTTTTGTATGGAAATTGAGCCAAAAACGGGGTTTTGTCGCCAAATCCGGTACTTGCCAGCGTCTCTGTTGATTGTCTTTGTCATTTTCGTGCTCAGCCTGATAGGTTACAACAGAATATGTCCAAAGGCTCCAAGAAATCTCGGTGAAAGGCTCCAATTTGACGAAATAATCACAGAATTGACATTACAAGCAAATTCTAAGCATTTCTGTGCATTTGTCGCAAAAATCGGTACTTACCACTGAATTGCTTGATGCCCTTGAGCATTTTTTTGCTCAGCCTGACAGGATACAACAGAATATGGCCAAGGGATCCAATGGGAGTCGGTGAAAGTTTCGAATTTGGCCACATTTGGCCCAAATTTCGACGTTTTGTAGGGAAATTGAGCCAAAAACGGGGTTTTGTCGCCAAATCCGGTACTTGCCAGCCTCTCTGTTGATTGTCTTTGTCATTTTCGTGCTCAGCCTGACAGGATACAACAAAATAGGGCCAAGGGATCCAAGAGGAGTCGGTGAAAGCCTCGAATTTGGCCACATTTGGCGCAAATTTCGACGTTTTGTATGGAAATTGAGCCAAAAACGGGGTTTTGTCGCCAAATCCGGTACTTGCCAGCCTCTCTGTTGATTGTCTTTGTCATTTTCGTGCTCAGCCTGACAGGATACAACAAAATAGGGCCAAGGGATCCAAGAGGAGTCGGTGATAGCCTCGAATTTGGCCACATTTGGCCCAAATTTCGACGTTTTGTATGGAAATTGAGCCAAAAACGGGGTTTTGTCGCCAAATCCGGTACTTGCCAGCGTCTCTGTTGATTGTCTTTGTCATTTTCGTGCTCAGCCTGAAAGGTTACAACAGAATATGTCCAAAGGCTCCAAGAAATCTCGGTGAAAGGCTCCAATTTGACGAAATAATCACAGAATTGACATTACAAGCAAATTTAAAGCATTTCTGTGCATTTGTCGCAAAAATCGGTACTTACCACTGAATTGCTTGATGCCCTTGGGCATTTTTTTGCTCAGCCTGACAGGATACAACAGAATATGGCCAAGGGATCCAATGGGAGTCGGTGAAAGCCTCGAATTTGGCCACATTTGGCGCAAATTTCGACGTTTTGTATGGAAATTGAGCCAAAAACGGGGTTTTGTCGCCAAATCCGGTACGTGCCAGCCTCTCTGTTGATTGTCTTTGTCATTTTCGTGCTCAGCCTGACAGGATACAACAAAATAGGGCCAAGGGATCCAAGAGGAGTCGGTGAAAGCCTCGAATTTGGCCACATTTTGCCCAAATTTCGACGTTTTGTATGGAAATTGAGCCAAAAACGGGGTTTTGTCGCCAAATCCGGTACTTGCCAGCGTCTCTGTTGATTGTCTTTGTCATTTTCGTGCTCAGCCTGAAAGGTTACAACAGAATATGTCCAAAGGCTCCAAGAAATCTCGGTGAAAGGCTCCAATTTGACGAAATAATCACAGAATTGACATTACAAGCAAATTTAAAGCATTTCTGTGCATTTGTCGCAAAAATCGGTACTTACCACTGAATTGCTTGATGCCCTTGAGCATTTTTTTGCTCAGCCTGACAGGATACAACAGAATATGGCCAAGGGATCCAATGGGAGTCGGTGAAAGCCTCGAATTTGGCCACATTTGGCCCAAATTTCGACGTTTTGTATGGAAATTGAGCCAAAAACGGGGTTTTGTCGCCAAATCCGGTACTTGCCAGCGTCTCTGTTGATTGTCTTTGTCATTTTCGTGCTCAGCTTGATAGGTTACAACAGAATATGTCCAAAGGCTCCAAGAAATCTCGGTGAAAGGCTCCAATTTGACGAAATAATCACAGAATTGACATTACAAGCAAATTCTAAGCATTTCTGTGCATTTGTCGCAAAAATCGGTACTTACCACTGAATTGCTTGATGCCCTTGGACATTTTTTTGCTCAGCCTGACAGGATACAACAGAATATGGCCAAGGGATCCAATGGGAGTCGGTGAAAGCCTCGAATTTGGCCACATTTGGCGCAAATTTCGACGTTTTGTATGGAAATTGAGCCAAAAACGGGGTTTTGTCGCCAAATCCGGTACTTGCCAGCCTCTCTGTTGATTGTCTTTGTCATTTTCGTGCTCAGCCTGACAGGATACAACAAAATAGGGCCAAGGGATCCAAGAGGAGTCGGTGAAAGCCTCGAATTTGGCCACATTTGGCCCAAATTTCGACGTTTTGTATGGAAATTGAGCCAAAAACGGGGTTTTGTCGCCAAATCCGGTACTTGCCAGCGTCTCTGTTGATTGTCTTTGTCATTTTCGTGCTCAGCCTGATAGGTTACAACAGAATATGTCCAAAGGCTCCAAGAAATCTCGGTGAAAGGCTCCAATTTGACGAAATAATCACAGAATTGACATTACAAGCAAATTCTAAGCATTTCTGTGCATTTGTCGCAAAAATCGGTACTTACCACTGAATTGCTTGATGCCCTTGGGCATTTTTTTGCTCAGCCTGACAGGATACAACAGAATATGGCCAAGGGATCCAATGGGAGTCGGTGAAAGCCTCGAATTTGGCCACATTTGGCGCAAATTTCGACGTTTTGTATGGAAATTGAGCCAAAAACGGGGTTTTGTCGCCAAATCCGGTACTTGCCAGCCTCTCTGTTGATTGTCTTTGTCATTTTCGTGCTCAGCCTGACAGGATACAACAAAATAGGGCCAAGGGATCCAAGAGGAGTCGGTGAAAGCCTCGAATTTGGCCACATTTGGCCCAAATTTCGACGTTTTGTATGGAAATTGAGCCAAAAACGGGGTTTTGTCGCCAAATCCGGTACTTGCCAGCGTCTCTGTTGATTGTCTTTGTCATTTTCGTGCTCAGCCTGATAGGTTACAACAGAATATGTCCAAAGGCTCCAAGAAATCTCGGTGAAAGGCTCCAATTTGACGAAATAATCACAGAATTGACATTACAAGCAAATTCTAAGCATTTCTGTGCATTTGTCGCCAAAATCGGTACTTACCACTGAATTGCTTGATGCCCTTGGGCATTTTTTTGCTCAGCCTGACAGGATACAACAGAATATGGCCAAGGGATCCAATGGGAGTCGGTGAAAGCCTCGAATTTGGCCACATTTGGCGCAAATTTCGACGTTTTGTATGGAAATTGAGCCAAAAACGGGGTTTTGTCGCCAAATCCGGTACTTGCCAGCCTCTCTGTTGATTGTCTTTGTCATTTTCGTGCTCAGCCTGACAGGATACAACAAAATAGGGCCAAGGGATCCAAGAGGAGTCGGTGAAAGCCTCGAATATGGCCACATTTGGCCCAAATTTCGACGTTTTGTATGGAAATTGAGCCAAAAACGGGGTTTTGTCGCCAAATCCGGTACTTGCCAGCGTCTCTGTTGATTGTCTTTGTCATTTTCGTGCTCAGCCTGATAGGTTACAACAGAATATGTCCAAAGGCTCCAAGAAATCTCGGTGAAAGGCTCCAATTTGACGAAATAATCACAGAATTGACATTACAAGCAAATTCTAAGCATTTCTGTGCATTTGTCGCAAAAATCGGTACTTACCACTGAATTGCTTGATGCCCTTGGGCATTTTTTTGCTCAGCCTGACAAGATACAACAGAATATGGCCAAGGGATCCAATGGGAGTCGGTGAAAGCCTCGAATTTGGCCACATTTGGCCCAAATTTCGACGTTTTGTATGGAAATTGAGCCAAAAACGGGGTTTTGTCGCCAAATCCGGTACTTGCCAGCCTCTCTGTTGATTGTCTTTGTCATTTTCGTGCTCAGCCTGACAGGATACAACAAAATAGGGCCAAGGGATCCAAGAGGAGTCGGTGAAAGCCTCGAATTTGGCCACATTTGGCCCAAATTTCGACGTTTTGTATGGAAATTGAGCCAAAAACAGGGTTTTGTCGCCAAATCCGGTACTTGCCAGCGTCTCTGTTGATTGTCTTTGTCATTTTCGTGCTCAGCCTGATAGGTTACAACAGAATATGTCCAAAGGCTCCAAGAAATCTCGGTGAAAGGCTCCAATTTGACGAAATAATCACAGAATTGACATTACAAGCAAATTTAAAGCATTTCTGTGCATTTGTCGCAAAAATCGGTACTTACCACTGAATTGCTTGATGCCCTTGGGCATTTTTTTGCTCAGCCTGACAGGATACAACAGAATATGGCCAAGGGATCCAATGGGAGTCGGTGAAAGCCTCGAATTTGGCCACATTTGGCCCAAATTTCGACGTTTTGTATGGAAATTGAGCCAAAAACGGGGTTTTGTCGCCAAATCCGGTACTTGCCAGCCTCTCTGTTGATTGTCTTTGTCATTTTCGTGCTCAGCCTGACAGGATACAACAAAATAGGGCCAAGGGATCCAAGAGGAGTCGGTGAAAGCCTCGAATTTGGCCACATTTGGCGCAAATTTCGACGTTTTGTATGGAAATTGAGCCAAAAACGGGGTTTTGTCGCCAAATCCGGTACTTGCCAGCGTCTCTGTTGATTGTCTTTGTCATTTTCGTGCTCAGCCTGATAGGTTACAACAGAATATGTCCAAAGGCTCCAAGAAATCTCGGTGAAAGGCTCCAATTTGACGAAATAATCACAGAATTGACATTACAAGCAAATTCTAAGCATTTCTGTGCATTTGTCGCAAAAATCGGAACTTACCACTGAATTGCTTGATGCCCTTGGGCATTTTTTTGCTCAGCCTGACAGGATACAACAGAATATGGCCAAGGGATCCAATGGGAGTCGGTGAAAGCCTCGAATTTGGCCACATTTGGCGCAAATTTCGACGTTTTGTATGGAAATTGAGCCAAAAACGGGGTTTTGTCGCCAAATCCGGTACTTGCCAGCCTCTCTGTTGATTGTCTTTGTCATTTTGGTGCTCAGCCTGACAGGATACAACAAAATAGGGCCAAGGGATCCAAGAGGAGTCGGTGAAAGCCTCGAATTTGGCCACATTTGGCCCAAATTTCGACGTTTTGTATGGAAATTGAGCCAAAAACGGGGTTTTGTCGCCAAATCCGGTACTTGCCAGCGTCTCTGTTGATTGTCTTTGTCATTTTCGTGCTCAGCCTGATAGGTTACAACAGAATATGTCCAAAGGCTCCAAGAAATCTCGGTGAAAGGCTCCAATTTGACGAAATAATCACAGAATTGACATTACAAGCAAATTCTAAGCATTTCTGTGCATTTGTCGCAAAAATCGGTACTTACCACTGAATTGCTTGATGCCCTTGGGCATTTTTTTGCTCAGCCTGACAGGATACAACAGAATATGGCCAAGGGATCCAATGGGAGTCGGTGAAAGCCTCGAATTTGGCCACATTTGGCGCAAATTTCGACGTTTTGTATGGAAATTGAGCCAAAAACGGGGTTTTGTCGCCAAATCCGGTACTTGCCAGCCTCTCTGTTGATTGTCTTTGTCATTTTCGTGCTCAGCCTGACAGGATACAACAAAATAGGGCCAAGGGATCCAAGAGGAGTCGGTGAAAGCCTCGAATTTGGCCACATTTGGCCCAAATTTCGACGTTTTGTATGGAAATTGAGCCAAAAACGGGGTTTTGTCGCCAAATCCGGTACTTGCCAGCGTCTCTGTTGATTGTCTTTGTCATTTTCGTGCTCAGCCTGATAGGTTACAACAGAATATGTCCAAAGGCTCCAAGAAATCTCGGTGAAAGGCTCCAATTTGACGAAATAATCACAGAATTGACATTACAAGCAAATTCTAAGCATTTCTGTGCATTTGTCGCAAAAATCGGTACTTACCACTGAATTGCTTGATGCCCTTGGGCATTTTTTTGCTCAGCCTGACAGGATACAACAGAATATGGCCAAGGGATCCAATGGGAGTCGGTGAAAGCCTCGAATTTGGCCACATTTGGCGCAAATTTCGACGTTTTGTATGGAAATTGAGCCAAAAACGGGGTTTTGTCGCCAAATCCGGTACTTGCCAGCCTCTCTGTTGATTGTCTTTGTCATTTTCGTGCTCAGCCTGACAGGATACAACAAAATAGGGCCAAGGGATCCAAGAGGAGTCGGTGAAAGCCTCGAATTTGGCCACATTTGGCCCAAATTTCGACGTTTTGTATGGAAATTGAGCCAAAAACGGGGTTTTGTCGCCAAATCCGGTACTTGCCAGCGTCTCTGTTGATTGTCTTTGTCATTTTCGTGCTCAGCCTGATAGGTTACAACAGAATATGTCCAAAGGCTCCAAGAAATCTCGGTGAAAGGCTCCAATTTGACGAAATAATCACAGAATTGACATTACAAGCAAATTCTAAGCATTTCTGTGCATTTGTCGCAAAAATCGGTACTTACCACTGAATTGCTTGATGCCCTTGGGCATTTTTTTGCTCAGCCTGACAGGATACAACAGAATATGGCCAAGGGATCCAATGGGAGTCGGTGAAAGCCTCGAATTTGGCCACATTTGGCCCAAATTTCGACGTTTTGTATGGAAATTGAGCCAAAAACGGGGTTTTGTCGCCAAATCCGGTACTTGCCAGCCTCTCTGTTGATTGTCTTTGTCATTTTCGTGCTCAGCCTGACAGGATACAACAAAATAGGGCCAAGGGATCCAAGAGGAGTCGGTGAAAGCCTCGAATTTGGCCACATTTTGCCCAAATTTCGACGTTTTGTATGGAAATTGAGCCAAAAACGGGGTTTTGTCGCCAAATCCGGTACTTGCCAGCGTCTCTGTTGATTGTCTTTGTCATTTTCGTGCTCAGCCTGATAGGTTACAACAGAATATGTCCAAAGGCTCCAAGAAATCTCGGTGAAAGGCTCCAATTTGACGAAATAATCACAGAATTGACATTACAAGCAAATTTAAAGCATTTCTGTGCATTTGTCGCAAAAATCGGTACTTACCACTGAATTGCTTGATGCCCTTGGGCATTTTTTTGCTCAGCCTGACAGGATACAACAGAATATGGCCAAGGGATCCAATGGGAGTCGGTGAAAGCGTCGAATTTGGCCACATTTGGCGCAAATTTCGACGTTTTGTATGGAAATTGAGCCAAAAACGGGGTTTTGTGGCCAAATCCGGTACTTGCCAGCCTCTCTGTTGATTGTCTTTGTCATTTTCGTGCTCAGCTTGACAGGATACAACAAAATAGGGCCAAGGGATCCAAGTGGAGTCGGTGAAAGCCTCGAATTTGGCCACATTTGGCCCAAATTTCGACGTTTTGTATGGAAATTGAGCCAAAAACGGGGTTTTGTCGCCAAATCCGGTACTTGCCAGCCTCTCTGTTGATTTTCTTTGTCATTTTCGTGCTCAGCCTGACAGGATACAACAAAATAGGGCCAAGGGATCCAAGAGGAGTCGGTGAAAGCCTCGAATTTGGCCTCATTTTGCCCAAATTTCGACGTTTTGTATGGAAATTGAGCCAAAAACGGGGTTTTGTCGCCAAATCCGGTACTTGCCAGCCTCTCTGTTGATTGTCTTTGTCATTTTCGTGCTCAGCCTGATAGGTTACAACAGAATATGTCCAAAGGCTCCAAGAAATCTCGGTGAAAGGCTCCAATTTGACGAAATAATCACAGAATTGACATTACAAGCAAATTCTAAGCATTTCTGTGCATTTGTCGCAAAAATCGGTACTTACCACTGAATTGCTTGATGCCCTTGGGCATTTTTTTGCTCAGCCTGACAGGATACAACAGAATATGGCCAAGGGATCCAATGGGAGTCGGTGAAAGCCTCGAATTTGGTCACATTTGGCCCAAATTTCGACGTTTTGTATGGAAATTGAGCCAAAAACGGGGTTTTGTCGCCAAATCCGGTACTTGCCAGCCTCTCTGTTGATTGTCTTTGTCATTTTCGTGCTCAGCCTGACAGGATACAACAAAATAGGGCCAAGGGATCCAAGAGGAGTCGGTGAAAGCCTCGAATTTGGCCACATTTGGCCCAAATTTCGACGTTTTGTATGGATATTGAGCCAAAAACGGGGTTTTGTCGCCAAATCCGGTACTTGCCAGCGTCTCTGTTGATTGTCTTTGTCATTTTCGTGCTCA
This sequence comes from Hydra viridissima, assembly GCF_058129835.1. Taxonomy (NCBI): domain Eukaryota; kingdom Metazoa; phylum Cnidaria; class Hydrozoa; order Anthoathecata; family Hydridae; genus Hydra; species Hydra viridissima. The sequence goes on along the minus strand of NW_028324302.1, from coordinate 10,849,068 downwards.
GCCTGATAGGTTACAACAGAATATGTCCAAAGGCTCCAAGAAATCTCGGTGAAAGGCTCCAATTTGACGAAATAATCACAGAATTGACATTACAAGCAAATTCTAAGCATTTCTGTGCATTTGTTGCAAAAATCGGTACTTACCACTGAATTGCTTGATGCCCTTGAGCATTTTTTTGCTCAGTTTGACAGGATACAACAGAATATGGCCAAGGGATCCAATGGGAGTCGGTGAAAGCCTCGAATTTGGCCACATTTGGCCCAAATTTCGACGTTTTGTATGGAAATTGAGCCAAAAACGGGGTTTTGTCGCCAAATCCGGTACTTGCCAGCCTCTCTGTTGATTGTCTTTGTCATTTTCGTGCTCAGCCTGACAGGATACAACAAAATAGGGCCAAGGGATCCAAGAGGAGTCGGTGAAAGCCTCGAATTTGGCCACATTTTGCCCAAATTTCGACGTTTTGTATGGAAATTGAGCCAAAAACGGGGTTTTGTCGCCAAATCCGGTACTTGCCAGCGTCTCTGTTGATTGTCTTTGTCATTTTCGTGCTCAGCCTGATAGGTTACAACAGAATATGTCCAAAGGCTCCAAGAAATCTCGGTGAAAGGCTCCAATTTGACGAAATAATCACAGAATTGACATTACAAGCAAATTCTAAGCATTTCTGTGCATTTGTCGCAAAAATCGGTACTTACCACTGAATTGCTTGATGCCCTTGGGCATTTTTTTGCTCAGCCTGACAGGATACAACAGAATATGGCCAAGGGATCCAATGGGAGTCGGTGAAAGCCTCGAATTTGGCCACATTTGGCGCAAATTTCGACGTTTTGTATGGAAATTGAGCCAAAAACGGGGTTTTGTCGCCAAATCCGGTACTTGCCAGCCTCTCTGTTGATTGTCTTTGTCATTTTCGTGCTCAGCCTGACAGGATACAACAAAATAGGGCCAAGGGATCCAAGAGGAGTCGGTGAAAGCCTCGAATTTGGCCACATTTTGCCCAAATTTCGACGTTTTGTATGGAAATTGAGCCAAAAACGGGGTTTTGTCGCCAAATCCGGTACTTGCCAGCGTCTCTGTTGATTGTCTTTGTCATTTTCGTGCTCAGCCTGATAGGTTACAACAGAATATGTCCAAAGGCTCCAAGAAATCTCGGTGAAAGGCTCCAATTTGACGAAATAATCACAGAATTGACATTACAAGCAAATTCTAAGCATTTCTGTGCATTTGTCGCAAAAATCGGTACTTACCACTGAATTGCTTGATGCCCTTGAGCATTTTTTTGCTCAGCCTGACAGGATACAACAGAATATGGCCAAGGGATCCAATGGGAGTCGGTGAAAGCCTCGAATTTGGCCACATTTGGCCCAAATTTCGACGTTTTGTATGGAAATTGAGCCAAAAACGGGGTTTTGTGGCCAAATCCGGTACTTGCCAGCCTCTCTGTTGATTGTCTTTGTCATTTTCGTGCTCAGCCTGACAGGATACAACAAAATAGGGCCAAGGGATCCAAGAGGAGTCGGTGAAAGCCTCGAATTTGGCCACATTTGGCCCAAATTTCGACGTTTTGTATGGAAATTGAGCCAAAAACGGGGTTTTGTCGCCAAATCCGGTACTTGCCAGCGTCTCTGTTGATTGTCTTTGTCATTTTCGTGCTCAGCCTGATAGGTTACAACAGAATATGTCCAAAGGCTCCAAGAAATCTCGGTGAAAGGCTCCAATTTGACGAAATAATCACAGAATTGACATTACAAGCAAATTCTAAGCATTTCTGTGCATTTGTCGCAAAAATCGGTACTTACCACTAAATTGCTTGATGCCCTTGGGCATTTTTTTGCTCAGCCTGACAGGATACAACAGAATATGGCCAAGGGATCCAATGGGAGTCGGTGAAAGCCTCGAATTTGGCCACATTTGGCGCAAATTTCGACGTTTTGTATGGAAATTGAGCCAAAAACGGGGTTTTGTCGCCAAATCCGGTACTTGCCAGCCTCTCTGTTGATTGTCTTTGTCATTTTCGTGCTCAGCCTGACAGGATACAACAAAATAGGGCCAAGGGATCCAAGAGGAGTCGGTGAAAGCCTCGAATTTGGCCACATTTGGCCCAAATTTCGACGTTTTGTATGGAAATTGAGCCAAAAACGGGGTTTTGTCGCCAAATCCGGTACTTGCCAGCGTCTCTGTTGATTGTCTTTGTCATTTTCGTGCTCAGCCTGATAGGTTACAACAGAATATGTCCAAAGGCTCCAAGAAATCTCGGTGAAAGGCTCCAATTTGACGAAATAATCACAGAATTGACATTACAAGCAAATTTAAAGCATTTCTGTGCATTTGTCGCAAAAATCGGTACTTACCACTGAATTGCTTGATGCCCTTGGGCATTTTTTTGCTCAGCCTGACAGGATACAACAGAATATGGCCAAGGGATCCAATGGGAGTCGGTGAAAGCCTCGAATTTGGCCACATTTGGCGCAAATTTCGACGTTTTGTATGGAAATTGAGCCAAAAACGGGGTTTTGTCGCCAAATCCGGTACTTGCCAGCCTCTCTGTTGATTGTCTTTGTCATTTTCGTGCTCAGCCTGACAGGATACAACAAAATAGGGCCAAGGGATCCAAGAGGAGTCGGTGAAAGCCTCGAATTTGGCCACATTTTGCCCAAATTTCGACGTTTTGTATGGAAATTGAGCCAAAAACGGGGTTTTGTCGCCAAATCCGGTACTTGCCAGCCTCTCTGTTGATTGTCTTTGTCATTTTCGTGCTCAGCCTGATAGGTTACAACAGAATATGTCCAAAGGCTCCAAGAAATCTCGGTGAAAGGCTCCAATTTGACGAAATAATCACAGAATTGACATTACAAGCAAATTCTAAGCATTTCTGTGCATTTGTCGCAAAAATCGGTACTTACCACTGAATTGCTTGATGCCCTTGGGCATTTTTTTGCTCAGCCTGACAGAATACAACAAAATAGGGCCAAGGGATCCAAGAGGAGTCGGTGAAAGCCTTGAATTTGGCCACATTTTGCCCAAATTTCGACGTTTTGTATGGAAATTGAGCCAAAAACGGGGTTTTGTCGCCAAATCCGGTACTTGCCAGCCTCTCTGTTGATTGTCTTTGTCATTTTCGTGCTCAGCCTGATAGGTTACAACAGAATATGTCCAAAGGCTCCAAGAAATCTCGGTGAAAGGCTCCAATTTGACGAAATAATCACAGAATTGACATTACAAGCAAATTCTAAGCATTTCTGTGCATTTGTCGCAAAAATCGGTACTTACCACTAAATTGCTTGATGCCCTTGGGCATTTTTTTGCTCAGCCTGACAGGATAAAAATGAATATGGCCAAGGGATCCAATGGGAGTCGGTGAAAGCCTCGAATTTGGCCACATTTGGCGCAAATTTCGACGTTTTGTATGGAAATTGAGCCAAAAACGGGGTTTTGTCGCCAAATCCGGTACTTGCCAGCCTCTCTGTTGATTGTCTTTGTCATTTTCGTGCTCAGCCTGACAGGATACAACAAAATAGGGCCAAGGGATCCAAGAGGAGTCGGTGAAAGCCTCGAATTTGGCCACATTTGGCCCAAATTTCGACGTTTTGTATGGAAATTGAGCCAAAAACGGGGTTTTGTCGCCAAATCCGGTACTTGCCAGCGTCTCTGTTGATTGTTTTTGTCATTTTCGTGCTCAGCCTGATAGGTTACAACAGAATATGTCCAAAGGCTCCAAGAAATCTCGGTGAAAGGCTCCAATTTGACGAAATAATCACAGAATTGACATTACAAGCAAATTCTAAGCATTTCTGTGCATTTGTCGCAAAAATCGGTACTTACCACTGAATTGCTTGATGCCCTTGAGCATTTTTTTGCTCAGCCTGACAGGATACAACAGAATATGGCCAAGGGATCCAATGGGAGTCGGTGAAAGCCTCGAATTTGGCCACATTTGGCCCAAATTTCGACGTTTTGTATGGAAATTGAGCCAAAAACGGGGTTTTGTGGCCAAATCCGGTACTTGCCAGCCTCTCTGTTGATTGTCTTTGTCATTTTCGTGCTCAGCCTGACAGGATACAACAAAATAGGGCCAAGGGATCCAAGAGGAGTCGGTGAAAGCCTCGAATTTGGCCACATTTGGCCCAAATTTCGACGTTTTGTATGGAAATTGAGCCAAAAACGGGGTTTTGTCGCCAAATCCGGTACTTGCCAGCGTCTCTGTTGATTGTCTTTGTCATTTTCGTGCTCAGCCTGATAGGTTACAACAGAATATGTCCAAAGGCTCCAAGAAATCTCGGTGAAAGGCTCCAATTTGACGAAATAATCACAGAATTGACATTACAAGCAAATTCTAAGCATTTCTGTGCATTTGTCGCAAAAATCGGTACTTACCACTGAATTGCTTGATGCCCTTGGGCATTTTTTTGCTCAGCCTGACAGGATACAACAGAATATGGCCAAGGGATCCAATGGGAGTCGGTGAAAGCCTCGAATTTGGTCACATTTGGCCCAAATTTCGACGTTTTGTATGGAAATTGAGCCAAAAACGGGGTTTTGTCGCCAAATCCGGTACTTGCCAGCCTCTCTGTTGATTGTCTTTGTCATTTTCGTGCTCAGCCTGACAGGATACAACAAAATAGGGCCAAGGGATCCAAGAGGAGTTGGTGAAAGCCTCGAATTTGGCCACATTTGGCCCAAATTTCGACGTTTTGTATGGATATTGAGCCAAAAACGGGGTTTTGTCGCCAAATCCGGTACTTGCCAGCGTCTCTGTTGATTGTCTTTGTCATTTTCGTGCTCAGCCTGATAGGTTACAACAGAATATGTCCAAAGGCTCCAAGAAATCTCGGTGAAAGGCTCCAATTTGACGAAATAATCACAGAATTGACATTACAAGCAAATTCTAAGCATTTCTGTGCATTTGTCGCAAAAATCGGTACTTACCACTGAATTGCTTGATGCCCTTGAGCATTTTTTTGCTCAGTTTGACAGGATACAACAGAATATGGCCAAGGGATCCAATGGGAGTCGGTGAAAGCCTCGAATTTGGCCACATTTGGCCCAAATTTCGACGTTTTGTATGGAAATTGAGCCAAAAACGGGGTTTTGTCGCCAAATCCGGTACTTGCCAGCCTCTCTGTTGATTGTCTTTGTCATTTTCGTGCTCAGCCTGACAGGATACAACAAAATAGGGCCAAGGGATCCAAGAGGAGTCGGTGAAAGCCTCGAATTTGGCCACATTTTGCCCAAATTTCGACGTTTTGTATGGAAATTGAGCCAAAAACGGGGTTTTGTCGCCAAATCCGGTACTTGCCAGCGTCTCTGTTGATTGTCTTTGTCATTTTCGTGCTCAGCCTGATAGGTTACAACAGAATATGTCCAAAGGCTCCAAGAAATCTCGGTGAAAGGCTCCAATTTGACGAAATAATCACAGAATTGACATTACAAGCAAATTCTAAGCATTTCTGTGCATTTGTCGCAAAAATCGGTACTTACCACTGAATTGCTTGATGCCCTTGGGCATTTTTTTGCTCAGCCTGACAGGATACAACAGAATATGGCCAAGGGATCCAATGGGAGTCGGTGAAAGCCTCGAATTTGGCCACATTTGGCGCAAATTTCGACGTTTTGTATGGAAATTGAGCCAAAAACGGGGTTTTGTCGCCAAATCCGGTACTTGCCAGCCTCTCTGTTGATTGTCTTTGTCATTTTCGTGCTCAGCCTGACAGGATACAACAAAATAGGGCCAAGGGATCCAAGTGGAGTCGGTGAAAGCCTCGAATTTGGCCACATTTGGCCCAAATTTCGACGTTTTGTATGGAAATTGAGCCAAAAACGGGGTTTTGTCGCCAAATCCGGTACTTGCCAGCCTCTCTGTTGATTGTCTTTGTCATTTTCGTGCTCAGCCTGACAGGATACAACAAAATAGGGCCAAGGGATCCAAGAGGAGTCGGTGAAAGCCTCGAATTTGGCCTCATTTTGCCCAAATTTCGACGTTTTGTATGGAAATTGAGCCAAAAACGGGGTTTTGTCGCCAAATCCGGTACTTGCCAGCCTCTCTGTTGATTGTCTTTGTCATTTTCGTGCTCAGCCTGATAGGTTACAACAGAATATGTCCAAAGGCTCCAAGAAATCTCGGTGAAAGGCTCCAATTTGACGAAATAATCACAGAATTGACATTACAAGCAAATTCTAAGCATTTCTGTGCATTTGTCGCAAAAATCGGTACTTACCACTGAATTGCTTGATGCCCTTGGGCATTTTTTTGCTCAGCCTGACAGGATACAACAGAATATGGCCAAGGGATCCAATGGGAGTCGGTGAAAGCCTCGAATTTGGTCACATTTGGCCCAAATTTCGACGTTTTGTATGGAAATTGAGCCAAAAACGGGGTTTTGTCGCCAAATCCGGTACTTGCCAGCCTCTCTGTTGATTGTCTTTGTCATTTTCGTGCTCAGCCTGACAGGATACAACAAAATAGGGCCAAGGGATCCAAGAGGAGTCGGTGAAAGCCTCGAATTTGGCCACATTTGGCCAAAATTTCGACGTTTTGTATGGATATTGAGCCAAAAACGGGGTTTTGTCGCCAAATCCGGTACTTGCCAGCGTCTCTGTAGATTGTCTTTGTCATTTTCGTGCTCAGCCTGATAGGTTACAACAGAATATGTCCAAAGGCTCCAAGAAATCTCGGTGAAAGGCTCCAATTTGACGAAATAATCACAGAATTGACATTACAAGCAAATTCTAAGCATTTCTGTGCATTTGTCGCAAAAATCGGTACTTACCACTGAATTGCTTGATGCCCTTGAGCATTTTTTTGCTCAGTTTGACAGGATACAACAGAATATGGCCAAGGGATCCAATGGGAGTCGGTGAAAGCCTCGAATTTGGCCACATTTGGCCAAAATTTCGACGTTTTGTATGGATATTGAGCCAAAAACGGGGTTTTGTCGCCAAATCCGGTACTTGCCAGCGTCTCTGTAGATTGTCTTTGTCATTTTCGTGCTCAGCCTGATAGGTTACAACAGAATATGTCCAAAGGCTCCAAGAAATCTCGGTGAAAGGCTCCAATTTGACGAAATAATCACAGAATTGACATTACAAGCAAATTCTAAGCATTTCTGTGCATTTGTCGCAAAAATCGGTACTTACCACTAAATTGCTTGATGCCCTTGGGCATTTTTTTGCTCAGCTTGACAGGATAAAACAGAATATGGCCAAGGGATCCAATGGGAGTCGGTGAAAGCCTCGAATTTGGCCACATTTGGCGCAAATTTCGACGTTTTGTATGGAAATTGAGCCAAAAACGGGGTTTTGTCGCCAAATCCGGTACTTGCCAGCCTCTCTGTTGATTGTCTTTGTCATTTTCGTGCTCAGCCTGACAGGATACAACAAAATAGGGCCAAGGGATCCAAGAGGAGTCGGTGAAAGCCTCGAATTTGGCCACATTTTGCCCAAATTTCGACGTTTTGTATGGAAATTGAGCCAAAAACGGGGTTTTGTCGCCAAATCCGGTACTTGCCAGCGTCTCTGTTGATTGTCTTTGTCATTTTCGTGCTCAGCCTGATAGGTTACAACAGAATATGTCCAAAGGCTCCAAGAAATCTCGGTGAAAGGCTCCAATTTGACGAAATAATCACAGAATTGACATTACAAGCAAATTCTAAGCATTTCTGTGCATTTGTCGCAAAAATCGGTACTTACCACTGAATTGCTTGATGCCCTTGGGCATTTTTTTGCTCAGCCTGACAGGATACAACAGAATATGGCCAAGGGATCCAATGGGAGTCGGTGAAAGCCTCGAATTTGGCCACATTTGGCGCAAATTTCGACGTTTTGTATGGAAATTGAGCCAAAAACGGGGTTTTGTCGCCAAATCCGGTACTTGCCAGCCTCTCTGTTGATTGTCTTTGTCATTTTCGTGCTCAGCCTGACAGGATACAACAAAATAGGGCCAAGGGATCCAAGAGGAGTCGGTGAAAGCCTCGAATTTGGCCACATTTGGCCCAAATTTCGACGTTTTGTATGGAAATTGAGCCAAAAACGGGGTTTTGTCGCCAAATCCGGTACTTGCCAGCGTCTCTGTTGATTGTCTTTGTCATTTTCGTGCTCAGCCTGATAGGTTACAACAGAATATGTCCAAAGGCTCCAAGAAATCTCGGTGAAAGGCTCCAATTTGACGAAATAATCACAGAATTGACATTACAAGCAAATTCTAAGCATTTCTGTGCATTTGTCGCAAAAATCGGTACTTACCACTGAATTGCTTGATGCCCTTGAGCATTTTTTTGCTCAGCCTGACAGGATACAACAGAATATGGCCAAGGGATCCAATGGGAGTCGGTGAAAGCCTCGAATTTGGCCACATTTGGCGCAAATTTCGACGTTTTGTATGGAAATTGAGCCAAAAACGGGGTTTTGTGGCCAAATCCGGTACTTGCCAGCCTCTCTGTTGATTGTCTTTGTCATTTTCGTGCTCAGCCTGACAGGATACAACAAAATAGGGCCAAGGGATCCAAGAGGAGTCGGTGAAAGCCTCGAATTTGGCCACATTTTGCCCAAATTTCGACGTTTTGTATGGAAATTGAGCCAAAAACGGGGTTTTGTCGCCAAATCCGGTACTTGCCAGCGTCTCTGTTGATTGTCTTTGTCATTTTCGTGCTCAGCCTGATAGGTTACAACAGAATATGTCCAAAGGCTCCAAGAAATCTCGGTGAAAGGCTCCAATTTGACGAAATAATCACAGAATTGACATTACAAGCAAATTCTAAGCATTTCTGTGCATTTGTCGCAAAAATCGGTACTTACCACTGAATTGCTTGATGCCCTTGGGCATTTTTTTGCTCAGCCTGACAGGATACAACAGAATATGGCCAAGGGATCCAATGGGAGTCGGTGAAAGCCTCGAATTTGGCCACATTTGGCGCAAATTTCGACGTTTTGTATGGAAATTGAGCCAAAAACGGGGTTTTGTCGCCAAATCCGGTACTTGCCAGCCTCTCTGTTGATTGTCTTTGTCATTTTCGTGCTCAGCCTGACAGGATACAACAAAATAGGGCCAAGGGATCCAAGAGGAGTCGGTGAAAGCCTCGAATTTGGCCACATTTGGCCCAAATTTCGACGTTTTGTATGGAAATTGAGCCAAAAACGGGGTTTTGTCGCCAAATCCGGTACTTGCCAGCGTCTCTGTTGATTGTCTTTGTCATTTTCGTGCTCAGCCTGATAGGTTACAACAGAATATGTCCAAAGGCTCCAAGAAATCTCGGTGAAAGGCTCCAATTTGACGAAATAATCACAGAATTGACATTACAAGCAAATTCTAAGCATTTCTGTGCATTTGTCGCAAAAATCGGTACTTACCACTGAATTGCTTGATGCCCTTGGGCATTTTTTTGCTCAGCCTGACAGAATACAACAAAATAGGGCCAAGGGATCCAAGAGGAGTCGGTGAAAGCCTTGAATTTGGCCACATTTTGCCCAAATTTCGACGTTTTGTATGGAAATTGAGCCAAAAACGGGGTTTTGTCGCCAAATCCGGTACTTGCCAGCCTCTCTGTTGATTGTCTTTGTCATTTTCGTGCTCAGCCTGATAGGTTACAACAGAATATGTCCAAAGGCTCCAAGAAATCTCGGTGAAAGGCTCCAAATTGACGAAATAATCACAGAATTGACATTACAAGCAAATTCTAAGCATTTCTGTGCATTTGTCGCAAAAATCGGTACTTACCACTGAATTGCTTGATGCCCTTGGGCATTTTTTTGCTCAGCCTGACAGGATACAACAGAATATGGCCAAGGGATCCAATGGGAGTCGGTGAAAGCCTCGAATTTGGCCACATTTGGCCCAAATTTCGACGTTTTGTATGGAAATTGAGCCAAAAACGGGGTTTTGTGGCCAAATCCGGTACTTGCCAGCCTCTCTGTTGATTGTCTTTGTCATTTTCGTGCTCAGCTTGACAGGATACAACAAAATAGGGCCAAGGGATCCAAGAGGAGTCGGTGAAAGCCTCGAATTTGGCCACATTTGGCCCAAATTTCGACGTTTTGTATGGAAATTGAGCCAAAAACGGGGTTTTGTCGCCAAATCCGGTACTTGCCAGCGTCTCTGTTGATTGTCTTTGTCATTTTCGTGCTCAGCCTGATAGGTTACAACAGAATATGTCCAAAGGCTCCAAGAAATCTCGGTGAAAGGCTCCAATTTGACGAAATAATCACAGAATTGACATTACAAGCAAATTCTAAGCATTTCTGTGCATTTGTCGCAAAAATCGGTACTTACCACTGAATTGCTTGATGCCCTTGGGCATTTTTTTGCTCAGCCTGACAGGATACAACAGAATATGGCCAAGGGATCCAATGGGAGTCGGTGAAAGCCTCGAATTTGGTCACATTTGGCCCAAATTTCGACGTTTTGTATGGAAATTGAGCCAAAAACGGGGTTTTGTCGCCAAATCCGGTACTTGCCAGCCTCTCTGTTGATTGTCTTTGTCATTTTCGTGCTCAGCCTGACAGGATACAACAAAATAGGGCCAAGGGATCCAAGAGGAGTCGGTGAAAGCCTCGAATTTGGCCACATTTTTTCCCAAATTTCGACGTTTTGTATGGAAATTGAGCCAAAAACGGGGTTTTGTCGCCAAATCCGGTACTTGCCAGCCTCTCTGTTGATTGTCTTTGTCATTTTCGTGCTCAGCCTGATAGGTTACAACAGAATATGTCCAAAGGCTCCAAGAAATCTCGGTGAAAGGCTCCAATTTGACGAAATAATCACAGAATTGACATTACAAGCAAATTCTAAGCATTTCTGTGCATTTGTCGCAAAAATCGGTACTTACCACTGAATTGCTTGATGCCCTTGGGCATTTTTTTGCTCAGCCTGACAGGATACAACAGAATATGGCCAAGGGATCCAATGGGAGTCGGTGAAAGCCTCGAATTTGGCCACATTTGGCGCAAATTTCGACGTTTTGTATGGAAATTGAGCCAAAAACGGGGTTTTGTCGCCAAATCCGGTACTTGCCAGCCTCTCTGTTGATTGTCTTTGTCATTTTCGTGCTCAGCCTGACAGGATACAACAAAATAGGGCCAAGGGATCGAAGAGGAGTCGGTGAAAGCCTCGAATTTGGCCACATTTGGCCCAAATTTCGACGTTTTGTATGGAAATTGAGCCAAAAACGGGGTTTTGTCGCCAAATCCGGTACTTGCCAGCGTCTCTGTTGATTGTCTTTGTCATTTTCGTGCTCAGCCTGATAGGTTACAACAGAATATGTCCAAAGGCTCCAAGAAATCTCGGTGAAAGGCTCCAATTTGACGAAATAATCACAGAATTGACATTACAAGCAAATTCTAAGCATTTCTGTGCATTTGTCGCAAAAATCGGTACTTACCACTGAATTGCTTGATGCCCTTGGGCATTTTTTTGCTCAGCCTGACAGGATACAACAGAATATGGCCAAGGGATCCAATGGGAGTCGGTGAAAGCCTCGAATTTGGCCACATTTGGCGCAAATTTCGACGTTTTGTATGGAAATTGAGCAAAAAACGGGGTTTTGTCGCCAAATCCGGTACTTGCCAGCCTCTCTGTTGATTGTCTTTGTCATTTTCGTGCTCAGCCTGAATGGATACAACAAAATAGGGCCAAGGGATCCAAGAGGAGTCGGTGAAAGCCTCGAATTTGGCCACATTTGGCCCAAATTTCGACGTTTTGAATGGAAATTGAGCCAAAAACGGGGTTTTGTCGCCAAATCCGGTACTTGCCAGCGTCTCTGTTGATTGTCTTTGTCATTTTCGTGCTCAGCCTGATAGGTTACAACAGAATATGTCCAAAGGCTCCAAGAAATCTCGGTGAAAGGCTCCAATTTGACGAAATAATCACAGAATTGACATTACAAGCAAATTCTAAGCATTTCTGTGCATTTGTCGCAAAAATCGGTACTTACCACTGAATTGCTTGATGCCCTTGGGCATTTTTTTGCTCAGCCTGACAGGATACAACAGAATATGGCCAAGGGATCCAATGGGAGTCGGTGAAAGCCTCGAATTTGGCCACATTTGGCGCAAATTTCGACGTTTTGTATGGAAATTGAGCCAAAAACGGGGTTTTGTCGCCAAATCCGGTACTTGCCAGCCTCTCTGTTGATTGTCTTTGTCATTTTCGTGCTCAGCCTGACAGGATACAACAAAATAGGGCCAAGGGATCCAAGAGGAGTCGGTGAAAGCCTCGAATTTGGCCACATTTGGCCCAAATTTCGACGTTTTGTATGGATATTGAGCCAAAAACGGGGTTTTGTCGCCAAATCCGGTACTTGCCAGCGTCTCTGTTGATTGTCTTTGTCATTTTCGTGCTCAGCCTGATAGGTTACAACAGAATATGTCCAAAGGCTCCAAGAAATCTCGGTGAAAGGCTCCAATTTGACGAAATAATCACAGAATTGACATTACAAGCAAATTCTAAGCATTTCTGTGCATTTGTCGCAAAAATCGGTACTTACCACTGAATTGCTTGATGCCCTTGAGCATTTTTTTGCTCAGCCTGACAGGATACAACAGAATATGGCCAAGGGATCCAATGGGAGTCGGTGAAAGCCTCGAATTTGGCCACATTTGGCGCAAATTTCGACGTTTTGTATGGAAATTGAGCCAAAAACGGGGTTTTGTCGCCAAATCCGGTACTTGCCAGCCTCTCTGTTGATTGTCTTTGTCATTTTCGTGCTCAGCCTGACAGGATACAACAAAATAGGGCCAAGGGATCCAAGAGGAGTCGGTGAAAGCCTCGAATTTGGCCACATTTGGCCCAAATTTCGACGTTTTGTATGGAAATTGAGCCAAAAACGGGGTTTTGTCGCCAAATCCGGTACTTGCCAGCGTCTCTGTTGATTGTCTTTGTCATTTTCGTGCTCAGCCTGATAGGTTACAACAGAATATGTCCAAAGGCTCCAAGAAATCTCGGTGAAAGGCTCCAATTTGACGAAATAATCACAGAATTGACATTACAAGCAAATTCTAAGCATTTCTGTGCATTTGTCGCAAAAATCGGTACTTACCACTGAATTGCTTGATGCCCTTGGGCATTTTTTTGCTCAGCCTGACAGAATACAACAAAATAGGGCCAAGGGATCCAAGAGGAGTCGGTGAAAGCCTTGAATTTGGCCACATTTTGCCCAAATTTCGACGTTTTGTATGGAAATTGAGCCAAAAACGGGGTTTTGTCGCCAAATCCGGTACTTGCCAGCCTCTCTGTTGATTGTCTTTGTCATTTTCGTGCTCAGCCTGATAGGTTACAACAGAATATGTCCAAAGGCTCCAAGAAATCTCGGTGAAAGGCTCCAATTTGACGAAATAATCACAGAATTGACATTACAAGCAAATTCTAAGCATTTCTGTGCATTTGTCGCAAAAATCGGTACTTACCACTGAATTGCTTGATGCCCTTGGGCATTTTTTTGCTCAGCCTGACAGGATACAACAGAATATGGCCAAGGGATCCAATGGGAGTCGGTGAAAGCCTCGAATTTGGCCACATTTGGCCCAAATTTCGACGTTTTGTATGGAAATTGAGCCAAAAACGGGGTTTTGTGGCCAAATCCGGTACTTGCCAGCCTCTCTGTTGATTGTCTTTGTCATTTTCGTGCTCAGCCTGACAGGATACAACAAAATAGGGCCAAGGGATCCAAGAGGAGTCGGTGAAAGCCTCGAATTTGGCCACATTTGGCCCAAATTTCGACGTTTTGTATGGAAATTGAGCCAAAAACGGGGTTTTGTCGCCAAATCCGGTACTTGCCAGCGTCTCTGTTGATTGTCTTTGTCATTTTCGTGCTCAGCCTGATAGGTTACAACAGAATATGTCCAAAGGCTCCAAGAAATCTTGGTGAAAGGCTCCAATTTGACGAAATAATCACAGAATTGACATTACAAGCAAATTCTAAGCATTTCTGTGCATTTGTCGCAAAAATCGGTACTTACCACTGAATTGCTTGATGCCCTTGGGCATTTTTTTGCTCAGCCTGACAGGATACAACAGAATATGGCCAAGGGATCCAATGGGAGTCGGTGAAAGCCTCGAATTTGGTCACATTTGGCCCAAATTTCGACGTTTTGTATGGAAATTGAGCCATAAACGGGGTTTTGTCGCCAAATCCGGTACTTGCCAGCCTCTCTGTTGATTGTCTTTGTCATTTTCGTGCTCAGCCTGACAGGATACAACAAAATAGGGCCAAGGGATCCAAGAGGAGTCGGTGAAAGCCTCGAATTTGGCCACATTTTTTCCCAAATTTCGACGTTTTGTATGGAAATTGAGCCAAAAACGGGGTTTTGTCGCCAAATCCGGTACTTGCCAGCCTCTCTGTTGATTGTCTTTGTCATTTTCGTGCTCAGCCTGATAGGTTACAACAGAATATGTCCAAAGGCTCCAAGAAATCTCGGTGAAAAGCTCCAATTTGACGAAATAATCACAGAATTGACATTACAAGCAAATTCTAAGCATTTCTGTGCATTTGTCGCAAAAATCGGTACTTACCACTGAATTGCTTGATGCCCTTGAGCATTTTTTTGCTCAGCCTGACAGGATACAACAGAATATGGCCAAGGGATCCAATGGGAGTCGGTGAAAGCCTCGAATTTGGCCACATTTGGCGCAAATTTCGACGTTTTGTATGGAAATTGAGCCAAAAACGGGGTTTTGTGGCCAAATCCGGTACTTGCCAGCCTCTCTGTTGATTGTCTTTGTCATTTTCGTGCTCAGCCTGACAGGATACAACAAAATAGGGCCAAGGGATCCAAGAGGAGTCGGTGAAAGCCTCGAATTTGGCCACATTTGGCCCAAATTTCGACGTTTTGTATGGAAATTGAGCCAAAAACGGGGTTTTGTCGCCAAATCCGGTACTTGCCAGCGTCTCTGTTGATTGTCTTTGTCATTTTCGTGCTCAGCCTGATAGGTTACAACAGAATATGTCCAAAGGCTCCAAGAAATCTCGGTGAAAGGCTCCAATTTGACGAAATAATCACAGAATTGACATTACAAGCAAATTCTAAGCATTTCTGTGCATTTGTCGCAAAAATCGGTACTTACCACTGAATTGCTTGATGCCCTTGGGCATTTTTTTGCTCAGCCTGACAGGATACAACAGAATATGGCCAAGGGATCCAATGGGAGTCGGTGAAAGCCTCGAATTTGGCCACATTTGGCGCAAATTTCGACGTTTTGTATGGAAATTGAGCAAAAAACGGGGTTTTGTCGCCAAATCCGGTACTTGCCAGCCTCTCTGTTGATTGTCTTTGTCATTTTCGTGCTCAGCCTGACAGGATACAACAAAATAGGGCCAAGGGATCCAAGAGGAGTCGGTGAAAGCCTCGAATTTGGCCACATTTTGCCCAAATTTCGACGTTTTGTATGGAAATTGAGCCAAAAACGGGGTTTTGTCGCCAAATCCGGTACTTGCCAGCGTCTCTGTTGATTGTCTTTGTCATTTTCGTGCTCAGCCTGATAGGTTACAACAGAATATGTCCAAAGGCTCCAAGAAATCTCGGTGAAAGGCTCCAATTTGACGAAATAATCACAGAATTGACATTACAAGCAAATTCTAAGCATTTCTGTGCATTTGTCGCAAAAATCGGTACTTACCACTGAATTGCTTGATGCCCTTGGGCATTTTTTTGCTCAGCCTGACAGAATACAACAAAATAGGGCCAAGGGATCCAAGAGGAGTCGGTGAAAGCCTTGAATTTGGCCACATTTGGCCCAAATTTCGACGTTTTGTATGGAAATTGAGCCAAAAACGGGGTTTTGTCGCCAAATCCGGTACTTGCCAGCCTCTCTGTTGATTGTCTTTGTCATTTTCGTGCTCAGCCTGACAGGATACAACAAAATAGGGCCAAGGGATCCAAGAGGAGTCGGTGAAAGCCTCGAATTTGGCCACATTTTGCCCAAATTTCGACGTTTTGTATGGAAATTGAGCCAAAAACGGGGTTTTGTCGCCAAATCCGGTACTTGCCAGCGTCTCTGTTGATTGTCTTTGTCATTTTCGTGCTCAGCCTGATAGGTTACAACAGAATATGTCCAAAGGCTCCAAGAAATCTCGGTGAAAGGCTCCAATTTGACGAAATAATCACAGAATTGACATTACAAGCAAATTCTAAGCATTTCTGTGCATTTGTCGCAAAAATCGGTACTTACCACTGAATTGCTTGATGCCCTTGGGCATTTTTTTGCTCAGCCTGACAGGATACAACAGAATATGGCCAAGGGATCCAATGGGAGTCGGTGAAAGCCTCGAATTTGGCCACATTTGGCGCAAATTTCGACGTTTTGTATGGAAATTGAGCCAAAAACGGGGTTTTGTCGCCAAATCCGGTACTTGCCAGCCTCTCTGTTGATTGTCTTTGTCATTTTCGTGCTCAGCCTGACTTGATACAACAAAATAGGGCCAAGGGATTGAAGAGGAGTCGGTGAAAGCCTCGAATTTGGCCACATTTGGCCCAAATTTCGACGTTTTGTATGGAAATTGAGCCAAAAACGGGGTTTTGTCGCCAAATCCGGTACTTGCCAGCGTCTCTGTTGATTGTCTTTGTCATTTTCGTGCTCAGCCTGATAGGTTACAACAGAATATGTCCAAAGGCTCCAAGAAATCTCGGTGAAAGGCTCCAATTTGACGAAATAATCACAGAATTGACATTACAAGCAAATTCTAAGCATTTCTGTGCATTTGTCGCAAAAATCGGTACTTACCACTGAATTGCTTGATGCCCTTGGGCATTTTTTTGCTCAGCCTGACAGGATACAACAGAATATGGCCAAGGGATCCAATGGGAGTCGGTGAAAGCCTCGAATTTGGTCACATTTGGCCCAAATTTCGACGTTTTGTATGGAAATTGAGCCAAAAACGGGGTTTTGTCGCCAAATCCGGTACTTGCCAGCCTCTCTGTTGATTGTCTTTGTCATTTTCGTGCTCAGCCTGACAGGATACAACAAAATAGGGCCAAGGGATCCAAGAGGAGTCGGTGAAAGCCTCGAATTTGGCCACATTTGGCCCAAATTTCGACGTTTTGTATGGAAATTGAGCCAAAAACGGGGTTTTGTCGCCAAATCCGGTACTTGCCAGCGTCTCTGTTGATTGTCTTTGTCATTTTCGTGCTCAGCCTGATAGGTTACAACAGAATATGTCCAAAGGCTCCAAGAAATCTCGGTGAAAGGCTCCAATTTGACGAAATAATCACAGAATTGACATTACAAGCAAATTCTAAGCATTTCTGTGCATTTGTCGCAAAAATCGGTACTTACCACTGAATTGCTTGATGCCCTTGGGCATTTTTTTGCTCAGCCTGACAGGATACAACAGAATATGGCCAAGGGATCCTATGGGAGTCGGTGAAAGCCTCGAATTTGGTCACATTTGGCCCAAATTTCGACGTTTTGTATGGAAATTGAGCCAAAAACGGGGTTTTGTCGCCAAATCCGGTACTTGCCAGCCTCTCTGTTGATTGTCTTTGTCATTTTCGTGCTCAGCCTGACAGGATACAACAAAATAGGGCCAAGGGATCCAAGAGGAGTCGGTGAAAGCCTCGAATTTGGCCACATTTGGCCCAAATTTCGACGTTTTGTATGGAAATTGAGCCAAAAACGGGGTTTTGTGGCCAAATCCGGTACTTGCCAGCGTCTCTGTTGATTGTCTTTGTCATTTTCGTGCTCAGCCTGATAGGTTACAACAGAATATGTCCAAAGGCTCCAAGAAATCTCGGTGAAAGGCTCCAATTTGACGAAATAATCACAGAATTGACATTACAAGCAAATTCTAAGCATTTCTGTGCATTTGTCGCAAAAATCGGTACTTACCACTGAATTGCTTGATGCCCTTGGGCATTTTTTTGCTCAGCCTGACAGGATACAACAGAATATGGCCAGGGGATCCAATGGGAGTCGGTGAAAGCCTCGAATTTGGCCACATTTGGCGCAAATTTCGACGTTTTGTATGGAAATTGAGCAAAAAACGGGGTTTTGTCGCCAAATCCGGTACTTGCCAGCCTCTCTGTTGATTGTCTTTGTCATTTTCGTGCTCAGCCTGAATGGATACAACAAAATAGGGCCAAGGGATCCAAGAGGAGTCGGTGAAAGCCTCGAATTTGGCCACATTTGGCCCAAATTTCGACGTTTTGAATGGAAATTGAGCCAAAAACGGGGTTTTGTCGCCAAATCCGGTACTTGCCAGCGTCTCTGTTGATTGTCTTTGTCATTTTCGTGCTCAGCCTGATAGGTTACAACAGAATATGTCCAAAGGCTCCAAGAAATCTCGGTGAAAGGCTCCAATTTGACGAAATAATCACAGAATTGACATTACAAGCAAATTCTAAGCATTTCTGTGCATTTGTCGCAAAAATCGGTACTTACCACTGAATTGCTTGATGCCCTTGGGCATTTTTTTGCTCAGCCTGACAGGATACAACAGAATATGGCCAAGGGATCCAATGTGAGTCGGTGAAAGCCTCGAATTTGGCCACATTTGGCCCAAATTTCGACGTTTTGTATGGAAATTGAGCCAAAAACGGGGTTTTGTCGCCAAATCCGGTACTTGCCAGCCTCTCTGTTGATTGTCTTTGTCATTTTCGTGCTCAGCCTGACAGGATACAACAAAATAGGGCCAAGGGATCCAAGAGGAGTCGGTGAAAGCCTCGAATTTGGCCACATTTGGCCCAAATTTCGACGTTTTGTATGGATATTGAGCCAAAAACGGGGTTTTGTCGCCAAATCCGGTACTTGCCAGCGTCTCTGTTGATTGTCTTTGTCATTTTCGTGCTCAGCCTGATAGGTTTCAACAGAATATGTCCAAAGGCTCCAAGAAATCTCGGTGAAAGGCTCCAATTTGACGAAATAATCACAGAATTGACATTACAAGCAAATTCTAAGCATTTCTGTGCATTTGTCGCAAAAATCGGTACTTACCACTAAATTGCTTGATGCCCTTGGGCATTTTTTTGCTCAGCCTGACAGGATACAACAGAATATGGCCAAGGGATCCAATGGGAGTCGGTGAAAGCCTCGAATTTGGCCACATTTGGCGCAAATTTCGACGTTTTGTATGGAAATTGAGCCAAAAACGGGGTTTTGTCGCCAAATCCGGTACTTGCCAGCCTCTCTGTTGATTGTCTTTGTCATTTTCGTGCTCAGCCTGACAGGATACAACAAAATAGGGCCAAGGGATCCAAGAGGAGTCGGTGAAAGCCTCGAATTTGGCCACATTTGGCCCAAATTTCGACGTTTTGTATGGAAATTGAGCCAAAAACGGGGTTTTGTCGCCAAATCCGGTACTTGCCAGCGTCTCTGTTGATTGTCTTTGTCATTTTCGTGCTCAGCCTGATAGGTTACAACAGAATATGTCCAAAGGCTCCAAGAAATCTCGGTGAAAGGCTCCAATTTGACGAAATAATCACAGAATTGACATTACAAGCAAATTTAAAGCATTTCTGTGCATTTGTCGCAAAAATCGGTACTTACCACTGAATTGCTTGATGCCCTTGGGCATTTTTTTGCTCAGCCTGACAGGATACAACAGAATATGGCCAAGGGATCCAATGGGAGTCGGTGAAAGCCTCGAATTTGGCCACATTTGGCGCAAATTTCGACGTTTTGTATGGAAATTGAGCCAAAAACGGGGTTTTGTCGCCAAATCCGGTACTTGCCAGCCTCTCTGTTGATTGTCTTTGTCATTTTCGTGCTCAGCCTGACAGGATACAACAAAATAGGGCCAAGGGATCCAAGAGGAGTCGGTGAAAGCCTCGAATTTGGCCACATTTTGCCCAAATTTCGACGTTTTGTATGGATATTGAGCCAAAAACGGGGTTTTGTCGCCAAATCCGGTACTTGCCAGCCTCTCTGTTGATTGTCTTTGTCATTTTCGTGCTCAGCCTGATAGGTTACAACAGAATATGTCCAAAGGCTCCAAGAAATCTCGGTGAAAGGCTCCAATTTGACGAAATAATCACAGAATTGACATTACAAGCAAATTCTAAGCATTTCTGTGCATTTGTCGCAAAAATCGGTACTTACCACTGAATTGCTTGATGCCCTTGGGCATTTTTTTGCTCAGCCTTACAGAATACAACAAAATAGGGCCAAGGGATCCAAGAGGAGTCGGTGAAAGCCTTGAATTTGGCCACATTTTGCCCAAATTTCGACGTTTTGTATGGAAATTGAGCCAAAAACGGGGTTTTGTCGCCAAATCCGGTACTTGCCAGCCTCTCTGTTGATTGTCTTTGTCATTTTCGTGCTCAGCCTGATAGGTTACAACAGAATATGTCCAAAGGCTCCAAGAAATCTCGGTGAAAGGCTCCAATTTGACGAAATAATCACAGAATTGACATTACAAGCAAATTCTAAGCATTTCTGTGCATTTGTCGCAAAAATCGGTACTTACCACTAAATTGCTTGATGCCCTTGGGCATTTTTTTGCTCAGCCTGACAGGATAAAACAGAATATGGCCAAGGGATCCAATGGGAGTCGGTGAAAGCCTCGAATTTGGCCACATTTGGCGCAAATTTCGACGTTTTGTATGGAAATTGAGCCAAAAACGGGGTTTTGTCGCCAAATCCGGTACTTGCCAGCCTCTCTGTTGATTGTCTTTGTCATTTTCGTGCTCAGCTTGACAGGATACAACAAAATAGGGCCAAGGGATCCAAGAGGAGTCGGTGAAAGCCTCGAATTTGGCCACATTTGGCCCAAATTTCGACGTTTTGTATGGAAATTGAGCCAAAAACGGGGTTTTGTCGCCAAATCCGGTACTTGCCAGCGTCTCTGTTGATTGTCTTTGTCATTTTCGTGCTCAGCCTGATAGGTTACAACAGAATATGTCCAAAGGCTCCAAGAAATCTCGGTGAAAGGCTCCAATTTGACGAAATAATCACAGAATTGACATTACAAGCAAATTCTAAGCATTTCTGTGCATTTGTCGCAAAAATCGGTACTTACCACTGAATTGCTTGATGCCCTTGGGCATTTTTTTGCTCAGCCTGACAGGATACAACAGAATATGGCCAAGGGATCCAATGGGAGTCGGTGAAAGCCTCGAATTTGGTCACATTTCGCCCAAATTTCGACGTTTTGTATGGAAATTGAGCCAAAAACGGGGTTTTGTCGCCAAATCCGGTACTTGCCAGCCTCTCTGTTGATTGTCTTTGTCATTTTCGTGCTCAGCCTGACAGGATACAACAAAATAGGGCCAAGGGATCCAAGAGGAGTCGGTGAAAGCCTCGAATTTGGCCACATTTGGCCCAAATTTCGACGTTTTGTATGGATATTGAGCCAAAAACGGGGTTTTGTCGCCAAATCCGGTACTTGCCAGCGTCTCTGTTGATTGTCTTTGTCATTTTCGTGCTCAGCCTGATAGGTTACAACAGAATATGTCCAAAGGCTCCAAGAAATCTCGGTGAAAGGCTCCAATTTGACGAAATAATCACAGAATTGACATTACAAGCAAATTCTAAGCATTTCTGTGCATTTGTCGCAAAAATCGGTACTTACCACTGAATTGCTTGATGCCCTTGAGCATTTTTTTGCTCAGTTTGACAGGATACAACAGAATATGGCCAAGGGATCCAATGGGAGTCGGTGAAAGCCTCGAATTTGGCCACATTTGGCCCAAATTTCGACGTTTTGTATGGAAATTGAGCCAAAAACGGGGTTTTGTCGCCAAATCCGGTACTTGCCAGCCTCTCTGTTGATTGTCTTTGTCATTTTCGTGCTCAGCCTGACAGGATACAACAAAATAGGGCCAAGGGATCCAAGAGGAGTCGGTGAAAGCCTCGAATTTGGCCACATTTTGCCCAAATTTCGACGTTTTGTATGGAAATTGAGCCAAAAACGGGGTTTTGTCGCCAAATCCGGTACTTGCCAGCCTCTCTGTTGATTGTCTTTGTCATTTTCGTGCTCAGCCTGACAGGATACAACAAAATAGGGCCAAGGGATCCAAGAGGAGTCGGTGAAAGCCTCGAATTTGGCCACATTTGGCCCAAATTTCGACGTTTTGTATGGAAATTGAGCCAAAAACGGGGTTTTGTCGCCAAATCCGGTACTTGCCAGCGTCTCTGTTGATTGTCTTTGTCATTTTCGTGCTCAGCCTGATAGGTTACAACAGAATATGTCCAAAGGCTCCAAGAAATCTCGGTGAAAGGCTCCAATTTGACGAAATAATCACAGAATTGACATTACAAGCAAATTCTAAGCATTTCTGTGCATTTGTCGCAAAAATCGGTACTTACCACTGAATTGCTTGATGCCCTTGAGCATTTTTTTGCTCAGCCTGACAGGATACAACAGAATATGGCCAAGGGATCCAATGGGAGTCGGTGAAAGCCTCGAATTTGGCCACATTTGGCCCAAATTTCGACGTTTTGTATGGAAATTGAGCCAAAAACGGGGTTTTGTGGCCAAATCCGGTACTTGCCAGCCTCTCTGTTGATTGTCTTTGTCATTTTCGTGCTCAGCCTGACAGGATACAACAAAATAGGGCCAAGGGATCCAAGAGGAGTCGGTGAAAGCCTCGAATTTGGCCACATTTGGCCCAAATTTCGACGTTTTGTATGGAAATTGAGCCAAAAACGGGGTTTTGTCGCCAAATCCGGTACTTGCCAGCGTCTCTGTTGATTGTCTTTGTCATTTTCGTGCTCAGCCTGATAGGTTACAACAGAATATGTCCAAAGGCTCCAAGAAATCTCGGTGAAAGGCTCCAATTTGACGAAATAATCACAGAATTGACATTACAAGCAAATTCTAAGCATTTCTGTGCATTTGTCGCAAAAATCGGTACTTACCACTGAATTGCTTGATGCCCTTGGGCATTTTTTTGCTCAGCCTGACAGGATACAACAGAATATGGCCAAGGGATCCAATGGGAGTCGGTGAAAGCCTCGAATTTGGTCACATTTGGCCCAAATTTCGACGTTTTGTATGGAAATTGAGCCAAAAACGGGGTTTTGTCGCCAAATTCGGTACTTGCCAGCCTCTCTGTTGATTGTCTTTGTCATTTTCGTGCTCAGCCTGACAGGATACAAAAAAATAGGGCCAAGGGATCCAAGAGGAGTCGGTGAAAGCCTCGAATTTGGCCACATTTTTTCCCAAATTTCGACGTTTTGTATGGAAATTGAGCCAAAAACGGGGTTTTGTCGCCAAATCCGGTACTTGCCAGCCTCTCTGTTGATTGTCTTTGTCATTTTCGTGCTCAGCCTGATAGGTTACAACAGAATATGTCCAAAGGCTCCAAGAAATCTCGGTGAAAGGCTCCAATTTGACGAAATAATCACAGAATTGACATTACAAGCAAATTCTAAGCATTTCTGTGCATTTGTCGCAAAAATCGGTACTTACCACTGAATTGCTTGATGCCCTTGGGCATTTTTTTGCTCAGCCTGACAGGATACAACAGAATATGGCCAAGGGATCCAATGGGAGTCGGTGAAAGCCTCGAATTTGGCCACATTTGGCGCAAATTTCGACGTTTTGTATGGAAATTGAGCCAAAAACGGGGTTTTGTCGCCAAATCCGGTACTTGCCAGCCTCTCTGTTGATTGTCTTTGTCATTTTCGTGCTCAGCCTGACAGGATACAACAAAATAGGGCCAAGGGATTGAAGAGGAGTCGGTGAAAGCCTCGAATTTGGCCACATTTGGCCCAAATTTCGACGTTTTGTATGGAAATTGAGCCAAAAACGGGGTTTTGTCGCCAAATCCGGTACTTGCCAGCCTCTCTGTTGATTGTCTTTGTCATTTTCGTGCTCAGCCTGATAGGTTACAACAGAATATGTCCAAAGGCTCCAAGAAATCTCGGTGAAAGGCTCCAATTTGACGAAATAATCACAGAATTGACATTACAAGCAAATTCTAAGCATTTCTGTGCATTTGTCGCAAAAATCGGTACTTACCACTGAATTGCTTGATGCCCTTGGGCATTTTTTTGCTCAGCCTGACAGGATACAACAGAATATGGCCAAGGGATCCAATGTGAGTCGGTGAAAGCCTCGAATTTGGCCACATTTGGCCCAAATTTCGACGTTTTGTATGGAAATTGAGCCAAAAACGGGGTTTTGTCGCCAAATCCGGTACTTGCCAGCCTCTCTGTTGATTGTCTTTGTCATTTTCGTGCTCAGCCTGACAGGATACAACAAAATAGGGCCAAGGGATCCAAGAGGAGTCGGTGAAAGCCTCGAATTTGGCCACATTTGGCCCAAATTTCGACGTTTTGTATGGAAATTGAGCCAAAAACGGGGTTTTGTCGCCAAATCCGGTACTTGCCAGCGTCTCTGTTGATTGTCTTTGTCATTTTCGTGCTCAGCCTGATAGGTTACAACAGAATATGTCCAAAGGCTCCAAGAAATCTCGGTGAAAGGCTCCAATTTGACGAAATAATCACAGAATTGACATTACAAGCAAATTTAAAGCATTTCTGTGCATTTGTCGCAAAAATCGGTACTTACCACTGAATTGCTTGATGCCCTTGGGCATTTTTTTGCTCAGCCTGACAGGATACAACAGAATATGGCCAAGGGATCCAATGTGAGTCGGTGAAAGCCTCGAATTTGGCCACATTTGGCCCAAATTTCGACGTTTTGTATGGAAATTGAGCCAAAAACGGGGTTTTGTCGCCAAATCCGGTACTTGCCAGCCTCTCTGTTGATTGTCTTTGTCATTTTCGTGCTCAGCCTGACAGGATACAACAAAATAGGGCCAAGGGATCCAAGAGGAGTCGGTGAAAGCCTCGAATTTGGCCACATTTGGCCCAAATTTCGACGTTTTGTATGGAAATTGAGCAAAAAACGGGGTTTTGTCGCCAAATCCGGTACTTGCCAGCGTCTCTGTTGATTGTCTTTGTCATTTTCGTGCTCAGCCTGATAGGTTACAACAGAATATGTCCAAAGGCTCCAAGAAATCTCGGTGAAAGGCTCCAATTTGACGAAATAATCACAGAATTGACATTACAAGCAAATTTAAAGCATTTCTGTGCATTTGTCGCAAAAATCGGTACTTACCACTGAATTGCTTGATGCCCTTGGGCATTTTTTTGCTCAGCCTGACAGGATACAACAGAATATGGCCAAGGGATCCAATGGGAGTCGGTGAAAGCCTCGAATTTGGCCACATTTGGCGCAAATTTCGACGTTTTGTATGGAAATTGAGCCAAAAACGGGGTTTTGTCGCCAAATCCGGTACTTGCCAGCCTCTCTGTTGATTGTCTTTGTCATTTTCGTGCTCAGCCTGACAGGATACAACAAAATAGGGCCAAGGGATCCAAGAGGAGTCGGTGAAAGCCTCGAATTTTGCCACATTTTGCCCAAATTTCGACGTTTTGTATGGAAATTGAGCCAAAAACGGGGTTTTGTCGCCAAATCCGGTACTTGCCAGCCTCTCTGTTGATTGTCTTTGTCATTTTCGTGCTCAGCCTGATAGGTTACAACAGAATATGTCCAAAGGCTCCAAGAAATCTCGGTGAAAGGCTCCAATTTGACGAAATAATCACAGAATTGACATTACAAGCAAATTCTAAGCATTTCTGTGCATTTGTCGCAAAAATCGGTACTTACCACTGAATTGCTTGATGCCCTTGGGCATTTTTTTGCTCAGCCTGACAGAATACAACAAAATAGGGCCAAGGGATCCAAGAGGAGTCGGTGAAAGCCTTGAATTTGGCCACATTTTGCCCAAATTTCGACGTTTTGTATGGAAATTGAGCCAAAAACGGGGTTTTGTCGCCAAATCCGGTACTTGCCAGCCTCTCTGTTGATTGTCTTTGTCATTTTCGTGCTCAGCCTGATAGGTTACAACAGAATATGTCCAAAGGCTCCAAGAAATCTCGGTGAAAGGCTCCAATTTGACGAAATAATCACAGAATTGACATTACAAGCAAATTCTAAGCATTTCTGTGCATTTGTCGCAAAAATCGGTACTTACCACTAAATTGCTTGATGCCCTTGGGCATTTTTTTGCTCAGCCTGACAGGATAAAACAGAATATGGCCAAGGGATCCAATGGGAGTCGGTGAAAGCCTCGAATTTGGCCACATTTGGCGCAAATTTCGACGTTTTGTATGGAAATTGAGCCAAAAACGGGGTTTTGTCGCCAAATCCGGTACTTGCCAGCCTCTCTGTTGATTGTCTTTGTCATTTTCGTGCTCAGCCTGACAGGATACAACAAAATAGGGCCAAGGGATCCAAGAGGAGTCGGTGAAAGCCTCGAATTTGGCCACATTTGGCCCAAATTTCGACGTTTTGTATGGAAATTGAGCCAAAAACGGGGTTTTGTCGCCAAATCCGGTACTTGCCAGCGTCTCTGTTGATTGTTTTTGTCATTTTCGTGCTCAGCCTGATAGGTTACAACAGAATATGTCCAAAGGCTCCAAGAAATCTCGGTGAAAGGCTCCAATTTGACGAAATAATCACAGAATTGACATTACAAGCAAATTCTAAGCATTTCTGTGCATTTGTCGCAAAAATCGGTACTTACCACTGAATTGCTTGATGCCCTTGAGCATTTTTTTGCTCAGCCTGACAGGATACAACAGAATATGGCCAAGGGATCCAATGGGAGTCGGTGAAAGCCTCGAATTTGGTCACATTTGGCGCAAATTTCGACGTTTTGTATGGAAATTGAGCCAAAAACGGGGTTTTGTCGCCAAATCCGGTACTTGCCAGCCTCTCTGTTGATTGTCTTTGTCATTTTCGTGCTCAGCCTGACAGGATACAACAAAATAGAACAAGGGATCCAAGAGGAGTCGGTGAAAGCCTCGAATTTGGCCACATTTTGCCCAAATTTCGACGTTTTGTATGGATATTGAGCCAAAAACGGGGTTTTGTCGCCAAATCCGGTACTTGCCAGCGTCTCTGTTGATTGTCTTTGTCATTTTCGTGCTCAGCCTGATAGGTTACAACAGAATATGTCCAAAGGCTCCAAGAAATCTCGGTGAAAGGCTCCAATTTGACGAAATAATCACAGAATTGACATTACAAGCAAATTCTAAGCATTTCTGTGCATTTGTCGCAAAAATCGGTACTTACCACTGAATTGCTTGATGCCCTTGAGCATTTTTTTGCTCAGTTTGACAGGATACAACAGAATATGGCCAAGGGATCCAATGGGAGTCGGTGAAAGCCTCGAATTTGGCCACATTTGGCCCAAATTTCGACGTTTTGTATGGAAATTGAGCCAAAAACGGGGTTTTGTCGCCAAATCCGGTACTTGCCAGCCTCTCTGTTGATTGTCTTTGTCATTTTCGTGCTCAGCCTGATAGGTTACAACAGAATATGTCCAAAGGCTCCAAGAAATCTCGGTGAAAGGCTCCAATTTGACGAAATAATCACAGAATTGACATTACAAGCAAATTCTAAGCATTTCTGTGCATTTGTCGCAAAAATCGGTACTTACCACTGAATTGCTTGATGCCCTTGAGCATTTTTTTGCTCAGTTTGACAGGATACAACAGAATATGGCCAAGGGATCCAATGGGAGTCGGTGAAAGCCTCGAATTTGGCCACATTTGGCCCAAATTTCGACGTTTTGTATGGAAATTGAGCCAAAAACGGGGTTTTGTCGCCAAATCCGGTACTTGCCAGCGTCTCTGTTGATTGTTTTTGTCATTTTCGTGCTCAGCCTGATAGGTTACAACAGAATATGTCCAAAGGCTCCAAGAAATCTCGGTGAAAGGCTCCAATTTGACGAAATAATCACAGAATTGACATTACAAGCAAATTCTAAGCATTTCTGTGCATTTGTCGCAAAAATCGGTACTTACCACTGAATTGCTTGATGCCCTTGAGCATTTTTTTGCTCAGCCTGACAGGATACAACAGAATATGGCCAAGGGATCCAATGGGAGTCGGTGAAAGCCTCGAATTTGGTCACATTTGGCGCAAATTTCGACGTTTTGTATGGAAATTGAGCCAAAAACGGGGTTTTGTCGCCAAATCCGGTACTTGCCAGCCTCTCTGTTGATTGTCTTTGTCATTTTCGTGCTCAGCCTGACAGGATACAACAAAATAGAACAAGGGATCCAAGAGGAGTCGGTGAAAGCCTCGAATTTGGCCACATTTTGCCCAAATTTCGACGTTTTGTATGGATATTGAGCCAAAAACGGGGTTTTGTCGCCAAATCCGGTACTTGCCAGCGTCTCTGTTGATTGTCTTTGTCATTTTCGTGCTCAGCCTGATAGGTTACAACAGAATATGTCCAAAGGCTCCAAGAAATCTCGGTGAAAGGCTCCAATTTGACGAAATAATCACAGAATTGACATTACAAGCAAATTCTAAGCATTTCTGTGCATTTGTCGCAAAAATCGGTACTTACCACTGAATTGCTTGATGCCCTTGAGCATTTTTTTGCTCAGTTTGACAGGATACAACAGAATATGGCCAAGGGATCCAATGGGAGTCGGTGAAAGCCTCGAATTTGGCCACATTTGGCCCAAATTTCGACGTTTTGTATGGAAATTGAGCCAAAAACGGGGTTTTGTCGCCAAATCCGGTACTTGCCAGCCTCTCTGTTGATTGTCTTTGTCATTTTCGTGCTCAGCCTGATAGGTTACAACAGAATATGTCCAAAGGCTCCAAGAAATCTCGGTGAAAGGCTCCAATTTGACGAAATAATCACAGAATTGACATTACAAGCAAATTCTAAGCATTTCTGTGCATTTGTCGCAAAAATCGGTACTTACCACTGAATTGCTTGATGCCCTTGAGCATTTTTTTGCTCAGTTTGACAGGATACAACAGAATATGGCCAAGGGATCCAATGGGAGTCGGTGAAAGCCTCGAATTTGGCCACATTTGGCCCAAATTTCGACGTTTTGTATGGAAATTGAGCCAAAAACGGGGTTTTGTCGCCAAATCCGGTACTTGCCAGCCTCTCTGTTGATTGTCTTTGTCATTTTCGTGCTCAGCCTGATAGGTTACAACAGAATATGTCCAAAGGCTCCAAGAAATCTCGGTGAAAGGCTCCAATTTGACGAAATAATCACAGAATTGACATTACAAGCAAATTCTAAGCATTTCTGTGCATTTGTCGCAAAAATCGGTACTTACCACTAAATTGCTTGATGCCCTTGGGCATTTTTTTGCTCAGCCTGACAGGATAAAACAGAATATGGCCAAGGGATCCAATGGGAGTCGGTGAAAGCCTCGAATTTGGCCACATTTGGCGCAAATTTCGACGTTTTGTATGGAAATTGAGCCAAAAACGGGGTTTTGTCGCCAAATCCGGTACTTGCCAGCCTCTCTGTTGATTGTCTTTGTCATTTTCGTGCTCAGCCTGACAGGATACAACAAAATAGGGCCAAGGGATCCAAGAGGAGTCGGTGAAAGCCTCGAATTTGGCCACATTTGGCCCAAATTTCGACGTTTTGTATGGAAATTGAGCCAAAAACGGGGTTTTGTCGCCAAATCCGGTACTTGCCAGCGTCTCTGTTGATTGTTTTTGTCATTTTCGTGCTCAGCCTGATAGGTTACAACAGAATATGTCCAAAGGCTCCAAGAAATCTCGGTGAAAGGCTCCAATTTGACGAAATAATCACAGAATTGACATTACAAGCAAATTCTAAGCATTTCTGTGCATTTGTCGCAAAAATCGGTACTTACCACTGAATTGCTTGATGCCCTTGAGCATTTTTTTGCTCAGCCTGACAGGATACAACAGAATATGGCCAAGGGATCCAATGGGAGTCGGTGAAAGCCTCGAATTTGGCCACATTTGGCCCAAATTTCGACGTTTTGTATGGAAATTGAGCCAAAAACGGGGTTTTGTGGCCAAATCCGGTACTTGCCAGCCTCTCTGTTGATTGTCTTTGTCATTTTCGTGCTCAGCCTGACAGGATACAACAAAATAGGGCCAAGGGATCCAAGAGGAGTCGGTGAAAGCCTCGAATTTGGCCACATTTGGCCCAAATTTCGACGTTTTGTATGGAAATTGAGCCAAAAACGGGGTTTTGTCGCCAAATCCGGTACTTGCCAGCGTCTCTGTTGATTGTCTTTGTCATTTTCGTGCTCAGCCTGATAGGTTACAACAGAATATGTCCAAAGGCTCCAAGAAATCTCGGTGAAAGGCTCCAATTTGACGAAATAATCACAGAATTGACATTACAAGCAAATTCTAAGCATTTCTGTGCATTTGTCGCAAAAATCGGTACTTACCACTGAATTGCTTGATGCCCTTGGGCATTTTTTTGCTCAGCCTGACAGGATACAACAGAATATGGCCAAGGGATCCAATGGGAGTCGGTGAAAGCCTCGAATTTGGTCACATTTGGCCCAAATTTCGACGTTTTGTATGGAAATTGAGCCAAAAACGGGGTTTTGTCGCCAAATCCGGTACTTGCCAGCCTCTCTGTTGATTGTCTTTGTCATTTTCGTGCTCAGCCTGACAGGATACAACAAAATAGGGCCAAGGGATCCAAGAGGAGTCGGTGAAAGCCTCGAATTTGGCCACATTTTGCCCAAATTTTGACGTTTTGTATGGAAATTGAGCCAAAAACGGGGTTTTGTCGCCAAATCCGGTACTTGCCAGCGTCTCTGTTGATTGTCTTTGTCATTTTCGTGCTCAGCCTGATAGGTTACAACAGAATATGTCCAAAGGCTCCAAGAAATCTCGGTGAAAGGCTCCAATTTGACGAAATAATCACAGAATTGACATTACAAGCAAATTTAAAGCATTTCTGTGCATTTGTCGCAAAAATCGGTACTTACCACTGAATTGCTTGATGCCCTTGGGCATTTTTTTGCTCAGCCTGACAGGATACAACAGAATATGGCCAAGGGATCCAATGGGAGTCGGTGAAAGCCTCGAATTTGGCCACATTTGGCGCAAATTTCGACGTTTTGTATGGAAATTGAGCCAAAAACGGGGTTTTGTCGCCAAATCCGGTACTTGCCAGCCTCTCTGTTGATTGTCTTTGTCATTTTCGTGCTCAGCCTGACAGGATACAACAAAATAGGGCCAAGGGATCCAAGTGGAGTCGGTGAAAGCCTCGAATTTGGCCACATTTGGCCCAAATTTCGACGTTTTGTATGGAAATTGAGCCAAAAACGGGGTTTTGTCGCCAAATCCGGTACTTGCCAGCGTCTCTGTTGATTGTCTTTGTCATTTTCGTGCTCAGCCTGATAGGTTACAACAGAATATGTCCAAAGGCTCCAAGAAATCTCGGTGAAAAGCTCCAATTTGACGAAATAATCACAGAATTGACATTACAAGCAAATTCTAAGCATTTCTGTGCATTTGTCGCAAAAATCGGTACTTACCACTGAATTGCTTGATGCCCTTGGGCATTTTTTTGCTCAGCCTGACAGGATACAACAGAATATGGCCAAAGGATCCAATGGGAGTCGGTGAAAGCCTCGAATTTGGCCACATTTGGCGCAAATTTCGACGTTTTGTATGGAAATTGAGCAAAAAACGGGGTTTTGTCGCCAAATCCGGTACTTGCCAGCCTCTCTGTTGATTGTCTTTGTCATTTTCGTGCTCAGCCTGAATGGATACAACAAAATAGGGCCAAGGGATCCAAGAGGAGTCGGTGAAAGCCTCGAATTTGGCCACATTTGGCCCAAATTTCGACGTTTTGAATGGAAATTGAGCCAAAAACGGGGTTTTGTCGCCAAATCCGGTACTTGCCAGCGTCTCTGTTGATTGTCTTTGTCATTTTCGTGCTCAGCCTGATAGGTTACAACAGAATATGTCCAAAGGCTCCAAGAAATCTCGGTGAAAGGCTCCAATTTGACGAAATAATCACAGAATTGACATTACAAGCAAATTCTAAGCATTTCTGTGCATTTGTCGCAAAAATCGGTACTTACCACTGAATTGCTTGATGCCCTTGGGCATTTTTTTGCTCAGCCTGACAGGATACAACAGAATATGGCCAAGGGATCCAATGGGAGTCGGTGAAAGCCTCGAATTTGGCCACATTTGGCGCAAATTTCGACGTTTTGTATGGAAATTGAGCCAAAAACGGGGTTTTGTCGCCAAATCCGGTACTTGCCAGCCTCTCTGTTGATTGTCTTTGTCATTTTCGTGCTCAGCCTGACAGGATACAACAAAATAGGGCCAAGGGATCCAAGAGGAGTCGGTGAAAGCCTCGAATTTGGCCACATTTTGCCCAAATTTCGACGTTTTGTATGGAAATTGAGCCAAAAACGGGGTTTTGTCGCCAAATCCGGTACTTGCCAGCGTCTCTGTTGATTGTCTTTGTCATTTTCGTGCTCAGCCTGATAGGTTACAACAGAATATGTCCAAAGGCTCCAAGAAATCTCGGTGAAAGGCTCCAATTTGACGAAATAATCACAGAATTGACATTACAAGCAAATTCTAAGCATTTCTGTGCATTTGTCGCAAAAATCGGTACTTACCACTAAATTGCTTGATGCCCTTGGGCATTTTTTTGCTCAGCCTGACAGGATACAACAGAATATGGCCAAGGGATCCAATGGGAGTCGGTGAAAGCCTCGAATTTGGCCACATTTGGCGCAAATTTCGACGTTTTGTATGGAAATTGAGCCAAAAACGGGGTTTTGTCGCCAAATCCGGTACTTGCCAGCCTCTCTGTTGATTGTCTTTGTCATTTTCGTGCTCAGCCTGACAGGATACAACAAAATAGGGCCAAGGGATCCAAGAGGAGTTGGTGAAAGCCTCGAATTTGGCCACATTTGGCCCAAATTTCGACGTTTTGTATGGAAATTGAGCCAAAAACGGGGTTTTGTCGCCAAATCCGGTACTTGCCAGCGTCTCTGTTGATTGTCTTTGTCATTTTCGTGCTCAGCCTGATAGGTTACAACAGAATATGTCCAAAGGCTCCAAGAAATCTCGGTGAAAGGCTCCAATTTGACGAAATAATCACAGAATTGACATTACAAGCAAATTTAAAGCATTTCTGTGCATTTGTCGCAAAAATCGGTACTTACCACTGAATTGCTTGATGCCCTTGGGCATTTTTTTGCTCAGCCTGACAGGATACAACAGAATATGGCCAAGGGATCCAATGGGAGTCGGTGAAAGCCTCGAATTTGGCCACATTTGGCGCAAATTTCGACGTTTTGTATGGAAATTGAGCCAAAAACGGGGTTTTGTCGCCAAATCCGGTACGTGCCAGCCTCTCTGTTGATTGTCTTTGTCATTTTCGTGCTCAGCCTGACAGGATACAACAAAATAGGGCCAAGGGATCCAAGAGGAGTCGGTGAAAGCCTCGAATTTGGCCACATTTTGCCCAAATTTCGACGTTTTGTATGGAAATTGAGCCAAAAACGGGGTTTTGTCGCCAAATCCGGTACTTGCCAGCCTCTCTGTTGATTGTCTTTGTCATTTTCGTGCTCAGCCTGATAGGTTACAACAGAATATGTCCAAAGGCTCCAAGAAATCTCGGTGAAAGGCTCCAATTTGACGAAATAATCACAGAATTGACATTACAAGCAAATTCTAAGCATTTCTGTGCATTTGTCGCAAAAATCGGTACTTACCACTGAATTGCTTGATGCCCTTGGGCATTTTTTTGCTCAGCCTGACAGAATACAACAAAATAGGGCCAAGGGATCCAAGAGGAGTCGGTGAAAGCCTTGAATTTGGCCACATTTTGCCCAAATTTCGACGTTTTGTATGGAAATTGAGCCAAAAACGGGGTTTTGTCGCCAAATCCGGTACTTGCCAGCCTCTCTGTTGATTGTCTTTGTCATTTTCGTGCTCAGCCTGATAGGTTACAACAGAATATGTCCAAAGGCTCCAAGAAATCTCGGTGAAAGGCTCCAATTTGACGAAATAATCACAGAATTGACATTACAAGCAAATTCTAAGCATTTCTGTGCATTTGTCGCAAAAATCGGTACTTACCACTAAATTGCTTGATGCCCTTGGGCATTTTTTTGCTCAGCCTGACAGGATAAAACAGAATATGGCCAAGGGATCCAATGGGAGTCGGTGAAAGCCTCGAATTTGGCCACATTTGGCGCAAATTTCGACGTTTTGTATGGAAATTGAGCCAAAAACGGGGTTTTGTCGCCAAATCCGGTACTTGCCAGCCTCTCTGTTGATTGTCTTTGTCATTTTCGTGCTCAGCCTGACAGGATACAACAAAATAGGGCCAAGGGATCCAAGAGGAGTCGGTGAAAGCCTCGAATTTGGCCACATTTGGCCCAAATTTCGACGTTTTGTATGGAAATTGAGCCAAAAACGGGGTTTTGTCGCCAAATCCGGTACTTGCCAGCGTCTCTGTTGATTGTTTTTGTCATTTTCGTGCTCAGCCTGATAGGTTACAACAGAATATGTCCAAAGGCTCCAAGAAATCTCGGTGAAAGGCTCCAATTTGACGAAATAATCACAGAATTGACATTACAAGCAAATTCTAAGCATTTCTGTGCATTTGTCGCAAAAATCGGTACTTACCACTGAATTGCTTGATGCCCTTGAGCATTTTTTTGCTCAGCCTGACAGGATACAACAGAATATGGCCAAGGGATCCAATGTGAGTCGGTGAAAGCCTCGAATTTGGCCACATTTGGCCCAAATTTCGACGTTTTGTATGGAAATTGAGCCAAAATCGGGGTTTTGTCGCCAAATCCGGTACTTGCCAGCCTCTCTGTTGATTGTCTTTGTCATTTTCGTGCTCAGCCTGACAGGATACAACAAAATAGGGCCAAGGGATCCAAGAGGAGTCGGTGAAAGCCTCGAACTTGGCCACATTTGGCCCAAATTTCGACGTTTTGTATGGAAATTGAGCCAAAAACGGGGTTTTGTCGCCAAATCCGGTACTTGCCAGCCTCTCTGTTGATTGTCTTTGTCATTTTCGTGCTCAGCCTGATAGGTTACAACAGAATATGTCCAAAGGCTCCAAGAAATCTCGGTGAAAGGCTCCAATTTGACGAAATAATCACAGAATTGACATTACAAGCAAATTCTAAGCATTTCTGTGCATTTGTCGCAAAAATCGGTACTTACCACTGAATTGCTTGATGCCCTTGGGCATTTTTTTGCTCAGCCTGACAGGATACAACAGAATATGGCCAAGGGATCCAATGGGAGTCGGTGAAAGCCTCGAATTTGGCCACATTTGGCCCAAATTTCGACGTTTTGTATGGAAATTGAGCCAAAAACGGGGTTTTGTCGCCAAATCCGGTACTTGCCAGCCTCTCTGTTGATTGTCTTTGTCATTTTCGTGCTCAGCCTGACAGGATACAACAAAATAGGGCCAAGGGATCCAAGAGGAGTTGGTGAAAGCCTCGAATTTGGCCACATTTGGCCCAAATTTCGACGTTTTGTATGGAAATTGAGCCAAAAACGGGGTTTTGTCGCCAAATCCGGTACTTGCCAGCGTCTCTGTTGATTGTCTTTGTCATTTTCGTGCTCAGCCTGATAGGTTACAACAGAATATGTCCAAAGGCTCCAAGAAATCTCGGTGAAAGGCTCCAATTTGACGAAATAATCACAGAATTGACATTACAAGCAAATTCTAAGCATTTCTGTGCATTTGTCGCAAAAATCGGTACTTACCACTGAATTGCTTGATGCCCTTGGGCATTTTTTTGCTCAGCCTGACAGAATACAACAAAATAGGGCCAAGGGATCCAAGAGGAGTCGGTGAAAGCCTTGAATTTGGCCACATTTTGCCCAAATTTCGACGTTTTGTATGGAAATTGAGCCAAAAACGGGGTTTTGTCGCCAAATCCGGTACTTGCCAGCCTCTCTGTTGATTGTCTTTGTCATTTTCGTGCTCAGCCTGATAGGTTACAACAGAATATGTCCAAAGGCTCCAAGAAATCTCGGTGAAAGGCTCCAATTTGACGAAATAATCACAGAATTGACATTACAAGCAAATTCTAAGCATTTCTGTGCATTTGTCGCAAAAATCGGTACTTACCACTGAATTGCTTGATGCCCTTGGGCATTTTTTTGCTCAGCCTGACAGGATACAACAGAATATGGCCAAGGGATCCAATGGGAGTCGGTGAAAGCCTCGAATTTGGCCACATTTGGCGCAAATTTCGACGTTTTGTATGGAAATTGAGCCAAAAACGGGGTTTTGTGGCCAAATCCGGTACTTGCCAGCCTCTCTGTTGATTGTCTTTGTCATTTTCGTGCTCAGCTTGACAGGATACAACAAAATAGGGCCAAGGGATCCAAGAGGAGTCGGTGAAAGCCTCGAATTTGGCCACATTTGGCCCAAATTTCGACGTTTTGTATGGAAATTGAGCCAAAAACGGGGTTTTGTCGCCAAATCCGGTACTTGCCAGCGTCTCTGTTGATTGTCTTTGTCATTTTCGTGCTCAGCCTGATAGGTTACAACAGAATATGTCCAAAGGCTCCAAGAAATCTCGGTGAAAGGCTCCAATTTGACGAAATAATCACAGAATTGACATTACAAGCAAATTCTAAGCATTTCTGTGCATTTGTCGCAAAAATCGGTACTTACCACTGAATTGCTTGATGCCCTTGGGCATTTTTTTGCTCAGCCTGACAGGATACAACAGAATATGGCCAAGGGATCCAATGGGAGTCGGTGAAAGCCTCGAATTTGGTCACATTTGGCCCAAATTTCGACGTTTTGTATGGAAATTGAGCCAAAAACGGGGTTTTGTCGCCAAATCCGGTACTTGCCAGCCTCTCTGTTGATTGTCTTTGTCATTTTCGTGCTCAGCCTGACAGGATACAACAAAATAGGGCCAAGGGATCCAAGAGGAGTCGGTGAAAGCCTCGAATTTGGCCACATTTTTTCCCAAATTTCGACGTTTTGTATGGAAATTGAGCCAAAAACGGGGTTTTGTCGCCAAATCCGGTACTTGCCAGCCTCTCTGTTGATTGTCTTTGTCATTTTCGTGCTCAGCCTGATAGGTTACAACAGAATATGTCCAAAGGCTCCAAGAAATCTCGGTGAAAGGCTCCAATTTGACGAAATAATCACAGAATTGACATTACAAGCAAATTCTAAGCATTTCTGTGCATTTGTCGCAAAAATCGGTACTTACCACTGAATTGCTTGATGCCCTTGAGCATTTTTTTGCTCAGCCTGACAGGATACAACAGAATATGGCCAAGGGATCCAATGGGAGTCGGTGAAAGCCTCGAATTTGGCCACATTTGGCGCAAATTTCGACGTTTTGTATGGAAATTGAGCCAAAAACGGGGTTTTGTCGCCAAATCCGGTACTTGCCAGCCTCTCTGTTGATTGTCTTTGTCATTTTCGTGCTCAGCCTGACAGGATACAACAAAATAGGGCCAAGGGATCCAAGAGGAGTCGGTGAAAGCCTCGAATTTGGCCACATTTGGCCCAAATTTCGACGTTTTGTATGGAAATTGAGCCAAAAACGGGGTTTTGTCGCCAAATCCGGTACTTGCCAGCGTCTCTGTTGATTGTCTTTGTCATTTTCGTGCTCAGCCTGATAGGTTACAACAGAATATGTCCAAAGGCTCCAAGAAATCTCGGTGAAAGGCTCCAATTTGACGAAATAATCACAGAATTGACATTACAAGCAAATTCTAAGCATTTCTGTGCATTTGTCGCAAAAATCGGTACTTACCACTGAATTGCTTAATGCCCTTGGGCATTTTTTTGCTCAGCCTGACAGGATACAACAGAATATGGCCAAGGGATCCAATGGGAGTTGGTGAAAGCCTCGAATTTGGCCACATTTGGCGCAAATTTCGACGTTTTGTATGGAAATTGAGCAAAAAACGGGGTTTTGTCGCCAAATCCGGTACTTGCCAGCCTCTCTGTTGATTGTCTTTGTCATTTTCGTGCTCAGCCTGAATGGATACAACAAAATAGGGCCAAGGGATCCAAGAGGAGTCGGTGAAAGCCTCGAATTTGGCCACATTTGGCCCAAATTTCGACGTTTTGAATGGAAATTGAGCCAAAAACGGGGTTTTGTCGCCAAATCCGGTACTTGCCAGCGTCTCTGTTGATTGTCTTTGTCATTTTCGTGCTCAGCCTGATAGGTTACAACAGAATATGTCCAAAGGCTCCAAGAAATCTCGGTGAAAGGCTCCAATTTGACGAAATAATCACAGAATTGACATTACAAGCAAATTCTAAGCATTTCTGTGCATTTGTCGCAAAAATCGGTACTTACCACTGAATTGCTTGATGCCCTTGGGCATTTTTTTGCTCAGCCTGACAGGATACAACAGAATATGGCCAAGGGATCCAATGGGAGTCGGTGAAAGCCTCGAATTTGGCCACATTTGGCCCAAATTTCGACGTTTTGTATGGAAATTGAGCCAAAAACGGGGTTTTGTCGCCAAATCCGGTACTTGCCAGCCTCTCTGTTGATTGTCTTTGTCATTTTCGTGCTCAGCCTGACAGGATACAACAAAATAGGGCCAAGGGATCCAAGAGGAGTCGGTGAAAGCCTCGAATTTGGCCACATTTGGCCCAAATTTCGACGTTTTGTATGGAAATTGAGCCAAAAACGGGGTTTTGTCGCCAAATCCGGTACTTGCCAGCGTCTCTGTTGATTGTCTTTGTCATTTTCGTGCTCAGCCTGATAGGTTACAACAGAATATGTCCAAAGGCTCCAAGAAATCTCGGTGAAAGGCTCCAATTTGACGAAATAATCACAGAATTGACATTACAAGCAAATTTAAAGCATTTCTGTGCATTTGTCGCAAAAATCGGTACTTACCACTGAATTGCTTGATGCCCTTGGGCATTTTTTTGCTCAGCCTGACAGGATACAACAGAATATGGCCAAGGGATCCAATGGGAGTCGGTGAAAGCCTCGAATTTGGCCACATTTGGCGCAAATTTCGACGTTTTGTATGGAAATTGAGCCAAAAACGGGGTTTTGTCGCCAAATCCGGTACTTGCCAGCCTCTCTGTTGATTGTCTTTGTCATTTTCGTGCTCAGCCTGACAGGATACAACAAAATAGGGCCAAGGGATCCAAGAGGAGTCGGTGAAAGCCTCGAATTTGGCCACATTTTGCCCAAATTTCGACGTTTTGTATGGAAATTGAGCCAAAAACGGGGTTTTGTCGCCAAATCCGGTACTTGCCAGCCTCTCTGTTGATTGTCTTTGTCATTTTCGTGCTCAGCCTGATAGGTTACAACAGAATATGTCCAAAGGCTCCAAGAAATCTCGGTGAAAGGCTCCAATTTGACGAAATAATCACAGAATTGACATTACAAGCAAATTCTAAGCATTTCTGTGCATTTGTCGCAAAAATCGGTACTTACCACTGAATTGCTTGATGCCCTTGGGCATTTTTTTGCTCAGCCTGACAGAATACAACAAAATAGGGCCAAGGGATCCAAGAGGAGTCGGTGAAAGCCTTGAATTTGGCCACATTTTGCCCAAATTTCGACGTTTTGTATGGAAATTGAGCCAAAAACGGGGTTTTGTCGCCAAATCCGGTACTTGCCAGCCTCTCTGTTGATTGTCTTTGTCATTTTCGTGCTCAGCCTGATAGGTTACAACAGAATATGTCCAAAGGCTCCAAGAAATCTCGGTGAAAGGCTCCAATTTGACGAAATAATCACAGAATTGACATTACAAGCAAATTCTAAGCATTTCTGTGCATTTGTCGCAAAAATCGGTACTTACCACTAAATTGCTTGATGCCCTTGGGCATTTTTTTGCTCAGCCTGACAGGATAAAACAGAATATGGCCAAGGGATCCAATGGGAGTCGGTGAAAGCCTCGAATTTGGCCACATTTGGCGCAAATTTCGACGTTTTGTATGGAAATTGAGCCAAAAACGGGGTTTTGTCGCCAAATCCGGTACTTGCCAGCCTCTCTGTTGATTGTCTTTGTCATTTTCGTGCTCAGCCTGACAGGATACAACAAAATAGGGCCAAGGGATCCAAGAGGAGTCGGTGAAAGCCTCGAATTTGGCCACATTTGGCCCAAATTTCGACGTTTTGTATGGAAATTGAGCCAAAAACGGGGTTTTGTCGCCAAATCCGGTACTTGCCAGCGTCTCTGTTGATTGTTTTTGTCATTTTCGTGCTCAGCCTGATAGGTTACAACAGAATATGTCCAAAGGCTCCAAGAAATCTCGGTGAAAGGCTCCAATTTGACGAAATAATCACAGAATTGACATTACAAGCAAATTCTAAGCATTTCTGTGCATTTGTCGCAAAAATCGGTACTTACCACTGAATTGCTTGATGCCCTTGAGCATTTTTTTGCTCAGCCTGACAGGATACAACAGAATATGGCCAAGGGATCCAATGGGAGTCGGTGAAAGCCTCGAATTTGGCCACATTTGGCCCAAATTTCGACGTTTTGTATGGAAATTGAGCCAAAAACGGGGTTTTGTCGCCAAATCCGGTACTTGCCAGCCTCTCTGTTGATTGTCTTTGTCATTTTCGTGCTCAGCCTGACAGGATACAACAAAATAGGGCCAAGGGATCCAAGTGGAGTCGGTGAAAGCCTCGAATTTGGCCACATTTGGCCCAAATTTCGACGTTTTGTATGGAAATTGAGCCAAAAACGGGGTTTTGTCGCCATATCCGGTACTTGCCAGCCTCTCTGTTGATTGTCTTTGTCATTTTCGTGCTCAGCCTGACAGGATACAACAAAATAGGGCCAAGGGATCCAAGTGGAGTCGGTGAAAGCCTCGAATTTGGCCACATTTGGCCCAAATTTCGACGTTTTGTATGGAAATTGAGCCAAAAACGGGGTTTTGTCGCCAAATCCGGTACTTGCCAGCCTCTCTGTTGATTGTCTTTGTCATTTTCGTGCTCAGCCTGACAGGATACAACAAAATAGGGCCAAGGGATCCAAGAGGAGTCGGTGAAAGTCTCGAATTTGGCCTCATTTTGCCCAAATTTCGACGTTTTGTATGGAAATTGAGCCAAAAACGGGGTTTTGTCGCCAAATCCGGTACTTGCCAGCCTCTCTGTTGATTGTCTTTGTCATTTTCGTGCTCAGCCTGATAGGTTACAACAGAATATGTCCAAAGGCTCCAAGAAATCTCGGTGAAAGGCTCCAATTTGACGAAATAATCACAGAATTGACATTACAAGCAAATTCTAAGCATTTCTGTGCATTTGTCGCAAAAATCGGTACTTACCACTGAATTGCTTGATGCCCTTGGGCATTTTTTTGCTCAGCCTGACAGGATACAACAGAATATGGCCAAGGGATCCAATGGGAGTCAGTGAAAGCCTCGAATTTGGTCACATTTGGCCCAAATTTCGACGTTTTGTATGGAAATTGAGCCAAAAACGGGGTTTTGTCGCCAAATCCGGTACTTGCCAGCCTCTCTGTTGATTGTCTTTGTCATTTTCGTGCTCAGCCTGACAGGATACAACAAAATAGGGCCAAGGGATCCAAGAGGAGTCGGTGAAAGCCTCGAATTTGGCCACATTTGGCCCAAATTTCGACGTTTTGTATGGATATTGAGCCAAAAACGGGGTTTTGTCGCCAAATCCGGTACTTGCCAGCGTCTCTGTTGATTGTCTTTGTCATTTTCGTGCTCAGCCTGATAGGTTACAACAGAATATGTCCAAAGGCTCCAAGAAATCTCGGTGAAAGGCTCCAATTTGACGAAATAATCACAGAATTGACATTACAAGCAAATTCTAAGCATTTCTGTGCATTTGTCGCAAAAATCGGTACTTACCACTGAATTGCTTGATGCCCTTGAGCATTTTTTTGCTCAGTTTGACAGGATACAACAGAATATGGCCAAGGGATCCAATGGGAGTCGGTGAAAGCCTCGAATTTGGCCACATTTGGCCCAAATTTCGACGTTTTGTATGGAAATTGAGCCAAAAACGGGGTTTTGTCGCCAAATCCGGTACTTGCCAGCCTCTCTGTTGATTGTCTTTGTCATTTTCGTGCTCAGCCTGAATGGATACAACAAAATAGGGCCAAGGGATCCAAGAGGAGTCGGTGAAAGCCTCGAATTTGGCCACATTTGGCCCAAATTTCGACGTTTTGAATGGAAATTGAGCCAAAAACATTGTTTTGTCGCCAAATCCGGTACTTGCCAGCGTCTCTGTTGATTGTCTTTGTCATTTTCGTGCTCAGCCTGATAGGTTACAACAGAATATGTCCAAAGGCTCCAAGAAATCTCGGTGAAAGGCTCCAATTTGACGAAATAATCACAGAATTGACATTACAAGCAAATTCTAAGCATTTCTGTGCATTTGTCGCAAAAATCGGTACTTACCACTGAATTGCTTGATGCCCTTGGGCATTTTTTTGCTCAGCCTGACAGGATACAACAGAATATGGCCAAGGGATCCAATGGGAGTCGGTGAAAGCCTCGAATTTGGCCACATTTGGCGCAAATTTCGACGTTTTGTATGGAAATTGAGCCAAAAACGGGGTTTTGTCGCCAAATCCGGTACTTGCCAGCCTCTCTGTTGATTGTCTTTGTCATTTTCGTGCTCAGCCTGACAGGATACAACAAAATAGGGCCAAGGGATCCAAGAGGAGTCGGTGAAAGCCTCGAATTTGGCCACATTTGGCCCAAATTTCGACGTTTTGTATGGAAATTGAGCCAAAAACGGGGTTTTGTCGCCAAATCCGGTACTTGCCAGCGTCTCTGTTGATTGTCTTTGTCATTTTCGTGCTCAGCCTGATAGGTTACAACAGAATATGTCCAAAGGCTCCAAGAAATCTCGGTGAAAGGCTCCAATTTGACGAAATAATCACAGAATTGACATTACAAGCAAATTCTAAGCATTTCTGTGCATTTGTCGCAAAAATCGGTACTTACCACTGAATTGCTTGATGCCCTTGAGCATTTTTTTGCTCAGCCTGACAGGATACAACAGAATATGGCCAAGGGATCCAATGGGAGTCGGTGAAAGCCTCGAATTTGGCCACATTTGGCCCAAATTTCGACGTTTTGTATGGAAATTGAGCCAAAAACGGGGTTTTGTCGCCAAATCCGGTACTTGCCAGCCTCTCTGTTGATTGTCTTTGTCATTTTCGTGCTCAGCCTGACAGGATACAACAAAATAGGGCCAAGGGATCCAAGAGGAGTCGGTGAAAGCCTCGAATTTGGCCACATTTTGCCCAAATTTCGACGTTTTGTATGGAAATTGAGCCAAAAACGGGGTTTTGTCGCCAAATCCGGTACTTGCCAGCGTCTCTGTTGATTGTCTTTGTCATTTTCGTGCTCAGCCTGATAGGTTACAACAGAATATGTCCAAAGGCTCCAAGAAATCTCGGTGAAAGGCTCCAATTTGACGAAATAATCACAGAATTGACATTACAAGCAAATTCTAAGCATTTCTGTGCATTTGTCGCAAAAATCGGTACTTACCACTGAATTGCTTGATGCCCTTGGGCATTTTTTTGCTCAGCCTGACAGGATACAACAGAATATGGCCAAGGGATCCAATGGGAGTCGGTGAAAGCCTCGAATTTGGCCACATTTGGCGCAAATTTCGACGTTTTGTATGGAAATTGAGCCAAAAACGGGGTTTTGTCGCCAAATCCGGTACTTGCCAGCCTCTCTGTTGATTGTCTTTGTCATTTTCGTGCTCAGCCTGACAGGATACAACAAAATAGGGCCAAGGGATCCAAGAGGAGTCGGTGAAAGCCTCGAACTTGGCCACATTTAGCCCAAATTTCGACGTTTTGTATGGAAATTGAGCCAAAATCGGGGTTTTGTCGCCAAATCCGGTACTTGCCAGCCTCTCTGTTGATTGTCTTTGTCATTTTCGTGCTCAGCCTGACAGGATACAACAAAATAGGGCCAAGGGATCCAAGAGGAGTCGGTGAAAGCCTCGAACTTGGCCACATTTGGCCCAAATTTCGACGTTTTGTATGGAAATTGAGCCAAAAACGGGGTTTTGTCGCCAAATCCGGTACTTGCCAGCGTCTCTGTTGATTGTCTTTGTCATTTTCGTGCTCAGCCTGATAGGTTACAACAGAATATGTCCAAAGGCTCCAAGAAATCTCGGTGAAAGGCTCCAATTTGACGAAATAATCACAGAATTGACATTACAAGCAAATTCTAAGCATTTCTGTGCATTTGTCGCAAAAATCGGTACTTACCACTGAATTGCTTGATGCCCTTGGGCATTTTTTTGCTCAGCCTGACAGGATACAACAGAATATGGCCAAGGGATCCAATGGGAGTCGGTGAAAGCCTCGAATTTGGCCACATTTGGCCCAAATTTCGACGTTTTGTATGGAAATTGAGCCAAAAACGGGGTTTTGTCGCCAAATCCGGTACTTGCCAGCCTCTCTGTTGATTGTCTTTGTCATTTTCGTGCTCAGCCTGACAGGATACAACAAAATAGGGCCAAGGGATCCAAGAGGAGTCGGTGAAAGCCTCGAATTTGGCCACATTTGGCCCAAATTTCGACGTTTTGTATGGAAATTGAGCCAAAAACGGGGTTTTGTCGCCAAATCCGGTACTTGCCAGCGTCTCTGTTGATTGTCTTTGTCATTTTCGTGCTCAGCCTGATAGGTTACAACAGAATATGTCCAAAGGCTCCAAGAAATCTCGGTGAAAGGCTCCAATTTGACGAAATAATCACAGAATTGACATTACAAGCAAATTCTAAGCATTTCTGTGCATTTGTCGCAAAAATCGGTACTTACCACTGAATTGCTTGATGCCCTTGGGCATTTTTTTGCTCAGCCTGACAGAATACAACAAAATAGGGCCAAGGGATCCAAGAGGAGTCGGTGAAAGCCTTGAATTTGGCCACATTTGGCCCAAATTTCGACGTTTTGTATGGAAATTGAGCCAAAAACGGGGTTTTGTCGCCAAATCCGGTACTTGCCAGCGTCTCTGTTGATTGTTTTTGTCATTTTCGTGCTCAGCCTGATAGGTTACAACAGAATATGTCCAAAGGCTCCAAGAAATCTCGGTGAAAGGCTCCAATTTGACGAAATAATCACAGAATTGACATTACAAGCAAATTCTAAGCATTTCTGTGCATTTGTCG
Organism: Hydra viridissima; assembly: GCF_058129835.1. Taxonomy (NCBI): domain Eukaryota; kingdom Metazoa; phylum Cnidaria; class Hydrozoa; order Anthoathecata; family Hydridae; genus Hydra; species Hydra viridissima. The sequence goes on along the minus strand of NW_028324302.1, from coordinate 10,804,237 downwards.
CAAAAATCGGTACTTACCACTGAATTGCTTGATGCCCTTGAGCATTTTTTTGCTCAGCCTGACAGGATACAACAGAATATGGCCAAGGGATCCAATGGGAGTCGGTGAAAGCCTCGAATTTGGCCACATTTGGCCCAAATTTCGACGTTTTGTATGGAAATTGAGCCAAAAACGGGGTTTTGTCGCAAAATCCGGTACTTGCCAGCCTCTCTGTTGATTGTCTTTGTCATTTTCGTGCTCAGCCTGACAGGATACAACAAAATAGGGCCAAGGGATCCAAGAGGAGTCGGTGAAAGCCTCGAATTTGGCCTCATTTTGCCCAAATTTCGACGTTTTGTATGGAAATTGAGCCAAAAACGGGGTTTTGTCGCCAAATCCGGTACTTGCCAGCCTCTCTGTTGATTGTCTTTGTCATTTTCGTGCTCAGCCTGATAGGTTACAACAGAATATGTCCAAAGGCTCCAAGAAATCTCGGTGAAAGGCTCCAATTTGACGAAATAATCACAGAATTGACATTACAAGCAAATTCTAAGCATTTCTGTGCATTTGTCGCAAAAATCGGTACTTACCACTGAATTGCTTGATGCCCTTGGGCATTTTTTTGCTCAGCCTGACAGGATACAACAGAATATGGCCAAGGGATCCAATGGGAGTCGGTGAAAGCCTCGAATTTGGCCACATTTGGCCCAAATTTCGACGTTTTGTATGGAAATTGAGCCAAAAACGGGGTTTTGTCGCCAAATCCGGTACTTGCCAGCCTCTCTGTTGATTGTCTTTGTCATTTTCGTGCTCAGCCTGACAGGATACAACAAAATAGGGCCAAGGGATCCAAGAGGAGTCGGTGAAAGCCTCGAATTTGGCCACATTTGGCCCAAATTTCGACGTTTTGTATGGATATTGAGCCAAAAACGGGGTTTTGTCGCCAAATCCGGTACTTGCCAGCGTCTCTGTTGATTGTCTTTGTCATTTTCGTGCTCAGCCTGATAGGTTACAACAGAATATGTCCAAAGGCTCCAAGAAATCTCGGTGAAAGGCTCCAATTTGACGAAATAATCACAGAATTGACATTACAAGCAAATTCTAAGCATTTCTGTGCATTTGTCGCAAAAATCGGTACTTACCACTGAATTGCTTGATGCCCTTGAGCATTTTTTTGCTCAGTTTGACAGGATACAACAGAATATGGCCAAGGGATCCAATGGGAGTCGGTGAAAGCCTCGAATTTGGCCACATTTGGCCCAAATTTCGACGTTTTGTATGGAAATTGAGCCAAAAACGGGGTTTTGTCGCCAAATCCGGTACTTGCCAGCCTCTCTGTTGATTGTCTTTGTCATTTTCGTGCTCAGCCTGACAGGATACAACAAAATAGGGCCAAGGGATCCAAGAGGAGTCGGTGAAAGCCTCGAATTTGGCCACATTTTGCCCAAATTTCGACGTTTTGTATGGAAATTGAGCCAAAAACGGGGTTTTGTCGCCAAATCCGGTACTTGCCAGCGTCTCTGTTGATTGTCTTTGTCATTTTCGTGCTCAGCCTGATAGGTTACAACAGAATATGTCCAAAGGCTCCAAGAAATCTCGGTGAAAGGCTCCAATTTGACGAAATAATCACAGAATTGACATTACAAGCAAATTCTAAGCATTTCTGTGCATTTGTCGCAAAAATCGGTACTTACCACTGAATTGCTTGATGCCCTTGGGCATTTTTTTGCTCAGCCTGACAGGATACAACAGAATATGGCCAAGGGATCCAATGGGAGTCGGTGAAAGCCTCGAATTTGGCCACATTTGGCGCAAATTTCGACGTTTTGTATGGAAATTGAGCCAAAAACGGGGTTTTGTCGCCAAATCCGGTACTTGCCAGCCTCTCTGTTGATTGTCTTTGTCATTTTCGTGCTCAGCCTGACAGGATACAACAAAATAGGGCCAAGGGATCGAAGAGGAGTCGGTGAAAGCCTCGAATTTGGCCACATTTGGCCCAAATTTCGACGTTTTGTATGGAAATTGAGCCAAAAACGGGGTTTTGTCGCCAAATCCGGTACTTGCCAGCGTCTCTGTTGATTGTCTTTGTCATTTTCGTGCTCAGCCTGATAGGTTACAACAGAATATGTCCAAAGGCTCCAAGAAATCTCGGTGAAAGGCTCCAATTTGACGAAATAATCACAGAATTGACATTACAAGCAAATTCTAAGCATTTCTGTGCATTTGTCGCAAAAATCGGTACTTACCACTGAATTGCTTGATGCCCTTGAGCATTTTTTTGCTCAGCCTGACAGGATACAACAGAATATGGCCAAGGGATCCAATGGGAGTCGGTGAAAGCCTCGAATTTGGCCACATTTGGCCCAAATTTCGACGTTTTGTATGGAAATTGAGCCAAAAACGGGGTTTTGTGTACAAATCCGGTACTTGCCAGCCTCTCTGTTGATTGTCTTTGTCATTTTCGTGCTCAGCCTGACAGGATACAACAAAATAGGGCCAAGGGATCCAAGAGGAGTCGGTGAAAGCCTCGAATTTGGCCACATTTGGCCCAAATTTCGACGTTTTGTATGGAAATTGAGCCAAAAACGGGGTTTTGTCGCCAAATCCGGTACTTGCCAGCGTCTCTGTTGATTGTCTTTGTCATTTTCGTGCTCAGCCTGATAGGTTACAACAGAATATGTCCAAAGGCTCCAAGAAATCTCGGTGAAAGGCTCCAATTTGACGAAATAATCACAGAATTGACATTACAAGCAAATTCTAAGCATTTCTGTGCATTTGTCGCAAAAATCGGTACTTACCACTGAATTGCTTGATGCCCTTGGGCATTTTTTTGCTCAGCCTGACAGGATACAACAGAATATGGCCAAGGGATCCAATGGGAGTCGGTGAAAGCCTCGAATTTGGCCACATTTGGCCCAAATTTCGACGTTTTGTATGGAAATTGAGCCAAAAACGGGGTTTTGTGGCCAAATCCGGTACTTGCCAGCCTCTCTGTTGATTGTCTTTGTCATTTTCGTGCTCAGCCTGACAGGATACAACAAAATAGGGCCAAGGGATCCAAGAGGAGTCGGTGAAAGCCTCGAATTTGGCCACATTTGGCCCAAATTTCGACGTTTTGTATGGAAATTGAGCCAAAAACGGGGTTTTGTCGCCAAATCCGGTACTTGCCAGCGTCTCTGTTGATTGTCTTTGTCATTTTCGTGCTCAGCCTGATAGGTTACAACAGAATATGTCCAAAGGCTCCAAGAAATCTCGGTGAAAGGCTCCAATTTGACGAAATAATCACAGAATTGACATTACAAGCAAATTCTAAGCATTTCTGTGCATTTGTCGCAAAAATCGGTACTTACCACTGAATTGCTTGATGCCCTTGGGCATTTTTTTGCTCAGCCTGACAGAATACAACAAAATAGGGCCAAGGGATCCAAGAGGAGTCGGTGAAAGCCTTGAATTTGGCCACATTTTGCCCAAATTTCGACGTTTTGTATGGAAATTGAGCCAAAAACGGGGTTTTGTCGCCAAATCCGGTACTTGCCAGCCTCTCTGTTGATTGTCTTTGTCATTTTCGTGCTCAGCCTGATAGGTTACAACAGAATATGTCCAAAGGCTCCAAGAAATCTCGGTGAAAGGCTCCAATTTGACGAAATAATCACAGAATTGACATTACAAGCAAATTCTAAGCATTTCTGTGCATTTGTCGCAAAAATCGGTACTTACCACTGAATTGCTTGATGCCCTTGGGCATTTTTTTGCTCAGCCTGACAGGATACAACAGAATATGGCCAAGGGATCCAATGGGAGTCGGTGAAAGCCTCGAATTTGGCCACATTTGGCCCAAATTTCGACGTTTTGTATGGAAATTGAGCCAAAAACGGGGTTTTGTGGCCAAATCCGGTACTTGCCAGCCTCTCTGTTGATTGTCTTTGTCATTTTCGTGCTCAGCTTGACAGGATACAACAAAATAGGGCCAAGGGATCCAAGAGGAGTCGGTGAAAGCCTCGAATTTGGCCACATTTGGCCCAAATTTCGACGTTTTGTATGGAAATTGAGCCAAAAACGGGGTTTTGTCGCCAAATCCGGTACTTGCCAGCGTCTCTGTTGATTGTCTTTGTCATTTTCGTGCTCAGCCTGATAGGTTACAACAGAATATGTCCAAAGGCTCCAAGAAATCTCGGTGAAAGGCTCCAATTTGACGAAATAATCACAGAATTGACATTACAAGCAAATTCTAAGCATTTCTGTGCATTTGTCGCAAAAATCGGTACTTACCACTGAATTGCTTGATGCCCTTGGGCATTTTTTTGCTCAGCCTGACAGGATACAACAGAATATGGCCAAGGGATCCAATGGGAGTCGGTGAAAGCCTCGAATTTGGTCACATTTGGCCCAAATTTCGACGTTTTGTATGGAAATTGAGCCAAAAACGGGGTTTTGTCGCCAAATCCGGTACTTGCCAGCCTCTCTGTTGATTGTCTTTGTCATTTTCGTGCTCAGCCTGACAGGATACAACAAAATAGGGCCAAGGGATCCAAGAGGAGTCGGTGAAAGCCTCGAATTTGGCCACATTTTTTCCCAAATTTCGACGTTTTGTATGGAAATTGAGCCAAAAACGGGGTTTTGTCGCCAAATCCGGTACTTGCCAGCCTCTCTGTTGATTGTCTTTGTCATTTTCGTGCTCAGCCTGATAGGTTACAACAGAATATGTCCAAAGGCTCCAAGAAATCTCGGTGAAAGGCTCCAATTTGACGAAATAATCACAGAATTGACATTACAAGCAAATTCTAAGCATTTCTGTGCATTTGTCGCAAAAATCGGTACTTACCACTGAATTGCTTGATGCCCTTGGGCATTTTTTTGCTCAGCCTGACAGGATACAACAGAATATGGCCAAGGGATCCAATGGGAGTCGGTGAAAGCCTCGAATTTGGCCACATTTGGCGCAAATTTCGACGTTTTGTATGGAAATTGAGCCAAAAACGGGGTTTTGTCGCCAAATCCGGTACTTGCCAGCCTCTCTGTTGATTGTCTTTGTCATTTTCGTGCTCAGCTTGACAGGATACAACAAAATAGGGCCAAGGGATCCAAGAGGAGTCGGTGAAAGCCTCGAATTTGGCCACATTTGGCCCAAATTTCGACGTTTTGTATGGAAATTGAGCCAAAAACGGGGTTTTGTCGCCAAATCCGGTACTTGCCAGCCTCTCTGTTGATTGTCTTTGTCATTTTCGTGCTCAGCCTGATAGGTTACAACAGAATATGTCCAAAGGCTCCAAGAAATCTCGGTGAAAGGCTCCAATTTGACGAAATAATCACAGAATTGACATTACAAGCAAATTCTAAGCATTTCTGTGCATTTGTCGCAAAAATCGGTACTTACCACTGAATTGCTTGATGCCCTTGGGCATTTTTTTGCTCAGCCTGACAGGATACAACAGAATATGGCCAAGGGATCCAATGGGAGTCGGTGAAGGCCTCGAATTTGGCCACATTTGGCGCAAATTTCGACGTTTTGTATGGAAATTGAGCCAAAAACGGGGTTTTGTCGCCAAATCCGGTACTTGCCAGCCTCTCTGTTGATTGTCTTTGTCATTTTCGTGCTCAGCCTGACAGGATACAACAAAATAGGGCCAAGGGATCGAAGAGGAGTCGGTGAAAGCCTCGAATTTGGCCACATTTGGCCCAAATTTCGACGTTTTGTATGGAAATTGAGCCAAAAACGGGGTTTTGTCGCCAAATCCGGTACTTGCCAGCGTCTCTGTTGATTGTCTTTGTCATTTTCGTGCTCAGCCTGATAGGTTACAACAGAATATGTCCAAAGGCTCCAAGAAATCTCGGTGAAAGGCTCCAATTTGACGAAATAATCACAGAATTGACATTACAAGCAAATTCTAAGCATTTCTGTGCATTTGTCGCAAAAATCGGTACTTACCACTGAATTGCTTGATGCCCTTGGGCATTTTTTTGCTCAGCCTGACAGGATACAACAGAATATGGCCAAGGGATCCAATGGGAGTCGGTGAAAGCCTCGAATTTGGCCACATTTGGCGCAAATTTCGACGTTTTGTATGGAAATTGAGCAAAAAACGGGGTTTTGTCGCCAAATCCGGTACTTGCCAGCTTCTCTGTTGATTGTCTTTGTCATTTTCGTGCTCAGCCTGAATGGATACAACAAAATAGGGCCAAGGGATCCAAGAGGAGTCGGTGAAAGCCTCGAATTTGGCCACATTTGGCCCAAATTTCGACGTTTTGAATGGAAATTGAGCCAAAAACGGGGTTTTGTCGCCAAATCCGGTACTTGCCAGCGTCTCTGTTGATTGTCTTTGTCATTTTCGTGCTCAGCCTGATAGGTTACAACAGAATATGTCCAAAGGCTCCAAGAAATCTCGGTGAAAGGCTCCAATTTGACGAAATAATCACAGAATTGACATTACAAGCAAATTCTAAGCATTTCTGTGCATTTGTCGCAAAAATCGGTACTTACCACTGAATTGCTTGATGCCCTTGAGCATTTTTTTGCTCAGCCTGACAGGATACAACAGAATATGGCCAAGGGATCCAATGGGAGTCGGTGAAAGCCTCGAATTTGGCCACATTTGGCGCAAATTTCGACGTTTTGTATGGAAATTGAGCCAAAAACGGGGTTTTGTCGCCAAATCCGGTACTTGCCAGCCTCTCTGTTGATTGTCTTTGTCATTTTCGTGCTCAGCCTGACAGGATACAACAAAATAGGGCCAAGGGATCCAAGAGGAGTCGGTGAAAGCCTCGAATTTGGCCACATTTGGCCCAAATATCGACGTTTTGTATGGAAATTGAGCCAAAAACGGGGTTTTGTCGCCAAATCCGGTACTTGCCAGCGTCTCTGTTGATTGTCTTTGTCATTTTCGTGCTCAGCCTGATAGGTTACAACAGAATATGTCCAAAGGCTCCAAGAAATCTCGGTGAAAGGCTCCAATTTGACGAAATAATCACAGAATTGACATTACAAGCAAATTCTAAGCATTTCTGTGCATTTGTCGCAAAAATCGGTACTTACCACTAAATTGCTTGATGCCCTTGGGCATTTTTTTGCTCAGCCTGACAGGATACAACAGAATATGGCCAAGGGATCCAATGGGAGTCGGTGAAAGCCTCGAATTTGGCCACATTTGGCGCAAATTTCGACGTTTTGTATGGAAATTGAGCCAAAAACGGGGTTTTGTCGCCAAATCCGGTACTTGCCAGCCTCTCTGTTGATTGTCTTTGTCATTTTCGTGCTCAGCCTGACAGGATACAACAAAATAGGGCCAAGGGATCCAAGAGGAGTCGGTGAAAGCCTCGAATTTGGCCACATTTGGCCCAAATTTCGACGTTTTGTATGGAAATTGAGCCAAAAACGGGGTTTTGTCGCCAAATCCGGTACTTGCCAGCGTCTCTGTTGATTGTCTTTGTCATTTTCGTGCTCAGCCTGATAGGTTACAACAGAATATGTCCAAAGGCTCCAAGAAATCTCGGTGAAAGGCTCCAATTTGACGAAATAATCACAGAATTGACATTACAAGCAAATTTAAAGCATTTCTGTGCATTTGTCGCAAAAATCGGTACTTACCACTGAATTGCTTGATGCCCTTGAGCATTTTTTTGCTCAGCCTGACAGGATACAACAGAATATGGCCAAGGGATCCAATGGGAGTCGGTGAAAGCCTCGAATTTGGCCACATTTGGCCCAAATTTCGACGTTTTGTATGGAAATTGAGCCAAAAACGGGGTTTTGTGGCCAAATCCGGTACTTGCCAGCCTCTCTGTTGATTGTCTTTGTCATTTTCGTGCTCAGCCTGACAGGATACAACAAAATAGGGCCAAGGGATCCAAGAGGAGTCGGTGAAAGCCTCGAATTTGGCCACATTTGGCCCAAATTTCGACGTTTTGTATGGAAATTGAGCCAAAAACGAGGTTTTGTCGCCAAATCCGGTACTTGCCAGCGTCTCTGTTGATTGTCTTTGTCATTTTCGTGCTCAGCCTGATAGGTTACAACAGAATATGTCCAAAGGCTCCAAGAAATCTCGGTGAAAGGCTCCAATTTGACGAAATAATCACAGAATTGACATTACAAGCAAATTCTAAGCATTTCTGTGCATTTGTCGCAAAAATCGGTACTTACCACTGAATTGCTTGATGCCCTTGGGCATTTTTTTGCTCAGCCTGACAGGATACAACAGAATATGGCCAAGGGATCTAATGGGAGTCGGTGAAAGCCTCGAATTTGGTCACATTTGGCCCAAATTTCGACGTTTTGTATGGAAATTGAGCCAAAAACGGGGTTTTGTCGCCAAATCCGGTACTTGCCAGCCTCTCTGTTGATTGTCTTTGTCATTTTCGTGCTCAGCCTGACAGGATACAACAAAATAGGGCCAAGGGATCCAAGAGGAGTCGGTGAAAGCCTCGAATTTGGCCACATTTGGCCCAAATTTCGACGTTTTGTATGGATATTGAGCCAAAAACGGGGTTTTGTCGCCAAATCCGGTACTTGCCAGCGTCTCTGTTGATTGTCTTTGTCATTTTCGTGCTCAGCCTGATAGGTTACAACAGAATATGTCCAAAGGCTCCAAGAAATCTCGGTGAAAGGCTCCAATTTGACGAAATAATCACAGAATTGACATTACAAGCAAATTCTAAGCATTTCTGTGCATTTGTCGCAAAAATCGGTACTTACTACTGAATTGCTTGATGCCCTTGAGCATTTTTTTGCTCAGTTTGACAGGATACAACAGAATATGGCCAAGGGATCCAATGGGAGTCGGTGAAAGCCTCGAATTTGGCCACATTTGGCCCAAATTTCGACGTTTTGTATGGAAATTGAGCCAAAAACGGGGTTTTGTCGCCAAATCCGGTACTTGCCAGCCTCTCTGTTGATTGTCTTTGTCATTTTCGTGCTCAGCCTGACAGGATACAACAAAATAGGGCCAAGGGATCCAAGAGGAGTCGGTGAAAGCCTCGAATTTGGCCACATTTTGCCCAAATTTCGACGTTTTGTATGGAAATTGAGCCAAAAACGGGGTTTTGTCGCCAAATCCGGTACTTGCCAGCGTCTCTGTTGATTGTCTTTGTCATTTTCGTGCTCAGCCTGATAGGTTACAACAGAATATGTCCAAAGGCTCCAAGAAATCTCGGTGAAAGGCTCCAATTTGACGAAATAATCACAGAATTGACATTACAAGCAAATTTAAAGCATTTCTGTGCATTTGTCGCAAAAATCGGTACTTACCACTGAATTGCTTGATGCCCTTGGGCATTTTTTTGCTCAGCCTGACAGGATACAACAGAATATGGCCAAGGGATCCAATGGGAGTCGGTGAAAGCCTCGAATTTGGCCACATTTGGCGCAAATTTCGACGTTTTGTATGGAAATTGAGCCAAAAACGGGGTTTTGTCGCCAAATCCGGTACTTGCCAGCCTCTCTGTTGATTGTCTTTGTCATTTTCGTGCTCAGCCTGACAGGATACAACAAAATAGGGCCAAGGGATCCAAGTGGAGTCGGTGAAAGCCTCGAATTTGGCCACATTTGGCCCAAATTTCGACGTTTTGTATGGAAATTGAGCCAAAAACGGGGTTTTGTCGCCAAATCCGGTACTTGCCAGCCTCTCTGTTGATTGTCTTTGTCATTTTCGTGCTCAGCCTGACAGGATACAACAAAATAGGGCCAAGGGATCCAAGAGGAGTCGGTGAAAGCCTCGAATTTGGCCTCATTTTGCCCAAATTTCGACGTTTTGTATGGAAATTGAGCCAAAAACGGGGTTTTGTCGCCAAATCCGGTACTTGCCAGCCTCTCTGTTGATTGTCTTTGTCATTTTCGTGCTCAGCCTGATAGGTTACAACAGAATATGTCCAAAGGCTCCAAGAAATCTCGGTGAAAGGCTCCAATTTGACGAAATAATCACAGAATTGACATTACAAGCAAATTCTAAGCATTTCTGTGCATTTGTCGCAAAAATCGGTACTTACCACTGAATTGCTTGATGCCCTTGGGCATTTTTTTGCTCAGCCTGACAGGATACAACAGAATATGGCCAAGGGATCCAATGGGAGTCGGTGAAAGCCTCGAATTTGGCCACATTTTGCCCAAATTTCGACATTTTGTATGGAAATTGAGCCAAAAACGGGGTTTTGTCGCCAAATCCGGTACTTGCCAGCCTCTCTGTTGATTGTCTTTGTCATTTTCGTGCTCAGCCTGACAGGATACAACAAAATAGGGCCAAGGGATCCAAGAGGAGTCGGTGAAAGCCTCGAATTTGGCCACATTTGGCCCAAATTTCGACGTTTTGTATGGAAATTGAGCCAAAAACGGGGTTTTGTCGCCAAATCCGGTACTTGCCAGCGTCTCTGTTGATTGTCTTTGTCATTTTCGTGCTCAGCCTGATAGGTTACAACAGAATATGTCCAAAGGCTCCAAGAAATCTCGGTGAAAGGCTCCAATTTGACGAAATAATCACAGAATTGACATTACAAGCAAATTCTAAGCATTTCTGTGCATTTGTCGCAAAAATCGGTACTTACCACTGAATTGCTTGATGCCCTTGGGCATTTTTTTGCTCAGCCTGACAGAATACAACAAAATAGGGCCAAGGGATCCAAGAGGAGTCGGTGAAAGCCTTGAATTTGGCCACATTTTGCCCAAATTTCGACGTTTTGTATGGAAATTGAGCCAAAAACGGGGTTTTGTCGCCAAATCCGGTACTTGCCAGCCTCTCTGTTGATTGTCTTTGTCATTTTCGTGCTCAGCCTGATAGGTTACAACAGAATATGTCCAAAGGCTCCAAGAAATCTCGGTGAAAGGCTCCAATTTGACGAAATAATCACAGAATTGACATTACAAGCAAATTCTAAGCATTTCTGTGCATTTGTCGCAAAAATCGGTACTTACCACTGAATTGCTTGATGCCCTTGGGCATTTTTTTGCTCAGCCTGACAGGATACAACAGAATATGGCCAAGGGATCCAATGGGAGTCGGTGAAAGCCTCGAATTTGGCCACATTTGGCCCAAATTTCGACGTTTTGTATGGAAATTGAGCCAAAAACGGGGTTTTGTGGCCAAATCCGGTACTTGCCAGCCTCTCTGTTGATTGTCTTTGTCATTTTCGTGCTCAGCTTGACAGGATACAACAAAATAGGGCCAAGGGATCCAAGAGGAGTCGGTGAAAGCCTCGAATTTGGCCACATTTGGCCCAAATTTCGACGTTTTGTATGGAAATTGAGCCAAAAACGGGGTTTTGTCGCCAAATCCGGTACTTGCCAGCGTCTCTGTTGATTGTCTTTGTCATTTTCGTGCTCAGCCTGATAGGTTACAACAGAATATGTCCAAAGGCTCCAAGAAATCTCGGTGAAAGGCTCCAATTTGACGAAATAATCACAGAATTGACATTACAAGCAAATTCTAAGCATTTCTGTGCATTTGTCGCAAAAATCGGTACTTACCACTGAATTGCTTGATGCCCTTGGGCATTTTTTTGCTCAGCCTGACAGGATACAACAGAATATGGCCAAGGGATCCAATGGGAGTCGGTGAAAGCCTCGAATTTGGTCACATTTGGCCCAAATTTCGACGTTTTGTATGGAAATTGAGCCAAAAACGGGGTTTTGTCGCCAAATCCGGTACTTGCCAGCCTCTCTGTTGATTGTCTTTGTCATTTTCGTGCTCAGCCTGACAGGATACAACAAAATAGGGCCAAGGGATCCAAGAGGAGTCGGTGAAAGCCTCGAATTTGGCCACATTTGGCCCAAATTTCGACGTTTTGTATGGAAATTGAGCCAAAAACGGGGTTTTGTCGCCAAATCCGGTACTTGCCAGCGTCTCTGTTGATTGTCTTTGTCATTTTCGTGCTCAGCCTGATAGGTTACAACAGAATATGTCCAAAGGCTCCAAGAAATCTCGGTGAAAGGCTCCAATTTGACGAAATAATCACAGAATTGACATTACAAGCAAATTTAAAGCATTTCTGTGCATTTGTCGCAAAAATCGGTACTTACCACTGAATTGCTTGATGCCCTTGGGCATTTTTTTGCTCAGCCTGACAGGATACAACAGAATATGGCCAAGGGATCCAATGGGAGTCGGTGAAAGCCTCGAATTTGGCCACATTTGGCGCAAATTTCGACGTTTTGTATGGAAATTGAGCCAAAAACGGGGTTTTGTCGCCAAATCCGGTACTTGCCAGCCTCTCTGTTGATTGTCTTTGTCATTTTCGTGCTCAGCCTGACAGGATACAACAAAATAGGGCCAAGGGATCCAAGAGGAGTCGGTGAAAGCATCGAATTTGGCCACATTTTGCCCAAATTTCGACGTTTTGTATGGAAATTGAGCCAAAAACGGGGTTTTGTCGCCAAATCCGGTACTTGCCAGCCTCTCTGTTGATTGTCTTTGTCATTTTCGTGCTCAGCCTGATAGGTTACAACAGAATATGTCCAAAGGCTCCAAGAAATCTCGGTGAAAGGCTCCAATTTGACGAAATAATCACAGAATTGACATTACAAGCAAATTCTAAGCATTTCTGTGCATTTGTCGCAAAAATCGGTACTTACCACTGAATTGCTTGATGCCCTTGGGCATTTTTTTGCTCAGCCTGACAGAATACAACAAAATAGGGCCAAGGGATCCAAGAGGAGTCGGTGAAAGCCTTGAATTTGGCCACATTTTGCCCAAATTTCGACGTTTTGTATGGAAATTGAGCCAAAAACGGGGTTTTGTCGCCAAATCCGGTACTTGCCAGCCTCTCTGTTGATTGTCTTTGTCATTTTCGTGCTCAGCCTGATAGGTTACAACAGAATATGTCCAAAGGCTCCAAGAAATCTCGGTGAAAGGCTCCAATTTGACGAAATAATCACAGAATTGACATTACAAGCAAATTCTAAGCATTTCTGTGCATTTGTCGCAAAAATCGGTACTTACCACTGAATTGCTTGATGCCCTTGGGCATTTTTTTGCTCAGCCTGACAGGATACAACAGAATATGGCCAAGGGATCCAATGTGAGTCGGTGAAAGTCTCGAATTTGGCCACATTTGGCCCAAATTTCGACGTTTTGTATGGAAATTGAGCCAAAAACGGGGTTTTGTCGCCAAATCCGGTACTTGCCAGCCTCTCTGTTGATTGTCTTTGTCATTTTCGTGCTCAGCCTGACAGGATACAACAAAATAGGGCCAAGGGATCCAAGAGGAGTCGGTGAAAGCCTCGAATTTGGCCACATTTGGCCCAAATTTCGACGTTTTGTATGGAAATTGAGCCAAAAACGGGGTTTTGTCGCCAAATCCGGTACTTGCCAGCGTCTCTGTTGATTGTCTTTGTCATTTTCGTGCTCAGCCTGATAGGTTACAACAGAATATGTCCAAAGGCTCCAAGAAATCTCGGTGAAAGGCTCCAATTTGACGAAATAATCACAGAATTGACATTACAAGCAAATTCTAAGCATTTCTGTGCATTTGTCGCAAAAATCGGTACTTACCACTTAATTGCTTGATGCCCTTGGGCATTTTTTTGCTCAGCCTGACAGGATACAACAGAATATGGCCAAGGGATCCAATGGGAGTCGGTGAAAGCTTCGAATTTGGCCACATTTGGCGCAAATTTCGACGTTTTGTATGGAAATTGAGCCAAAAACGGGGTTTTGTCGCCAAATCCGGTACTTGCCAGCCTCTCTGTTGATTGTCTTTGTCATTTTCGTGCTCAGCCTGACAGGATACAACAAAATAGGGCCAAGGGATCCAAGAGGAGTCGGTGAAAGCCTCGAATTTGGCCACATTTGGCCCAAATTTCGACGTTTTGTATGGAAATTGAGCCAAAAACGGGGTTTTGTCGCCAAATCCGGTACTTGCCAGCGTCTCTGTTGATTGTCTTTGTCATTTTCGTGCTCAGCCTGATAGGTTACAACAGAATATGTCCAAAGGCTCCAAGAAATCTCGGTGAAAGGCTCCAATTTGACGAAATAATCACAGAATTGACATTACAAGCAAATTTAAAGCATTTCTGTGCATTTGTCGCAAAAATCGGTACTTACCACTGAATTGCTTGATGCCCTTGGGCATTTTTTTGCTCAGCCTGACAGGATACAACAGAATATGGCCAAGGGATCCAATGGGAGTCGGTGAAAGCCTCGAATTTGGCCACATTTGGCGCAAATTTCGACGTTTTGTATGGAAATTGAGCCAAAAACGGGGTTTTGTCGCCAAATCCGGTACTTGCCAGCCTCTCTGTTGATTGTCTTTGTCATTTTCGTGCTCAGCCTGACAGGATACAACAAAATAGGGCCAAGGGATCCAAGAGGAGTCGGTGAAAGCCTCGAATTTGGCCACATTTGGCCCAAATTTCGACGTTTTGTATGGAAATTGAGCCAAAAACGGGGTTTTGTCGCCAAATCCGGTACTTGCCAGCCTCTCTGTTGATTGTCTTTGTCATTTTCGTGCTCAGCCTGATAGGTTACAACAGAATATGTCCAAAGGCTCCAAGAAATCTCGGTGAAAGGCTCCAATTTGACGAAATAATCACAGAATTGACATTACAAGCAAATTCTAAGCATTTCTGTGCATTTGTCGCAAAAATCGGTACTTACCACTGAATTGCTTGATGCCCTTGGGCATTTTTTTGCTCAGCCTGACAGAATACAACAAAATAGGGCCAAGGGATCCAAGAGGAGTCGGTGAAAGCCTTGAATTTGGCCACATTTTGCCCAAATTTCGACGTTTTGTATGGAAATTGAGCCAAAAACGGGGTTTTGTCGCCAAATCCGGTACTTGCCAGCCTCTCTGTTGATTGTCTTTGTCATTTTCGTGCTCAGCCTGATAGGTTACAACAGAATATGTCCAAAGGCTCCAAGAAATCTCGGTGAAAGGCTCCAATTTGACGAAATAATCACAGAATTGACATTACAAGCAAATTCTAAGCATTTCTGTGCATTTGTCGCAAAAATCGGTACTTACCACTAAATTGCTTGATGCCCTTGGGCATTTTTTTGCTCAGCCTGACAGGATAAAACAGAATATGGCCAAGGGATCCAATGGGAGTCGGTGAAAGCCTCGAATTTGGCCACATTTGGCGCAAATTTCGACGTTTTGTATGGAAATTGAGCCAAAAACGGGGTTTTGTCGCCAAATCCGGTACTTGCCAGCCTCTCTGTTGATTGTCTTTGTCATTTTCGTGCTCAGCCTGACAGGATACAACAAAATAGGGCCAAGGGATCCAAGAGGAGTCGGTGAAAGCCTCGAATTTGGCCACATTTGGCCCAAATTTCGACGTTTTGTATGGAAATTGAGCCAAAAACGGGGTTTTGTCGCCAAATCCGGTACTTGCCAGCGTCTCTGTTGATTGTCTTTGTCATTTTCGTGCTCAGCCTGATAGGTTACAACAGAATATGTCCAAAGGCTCCAAGAAATCTCGGTGAAAGGCTCCAATTTGACGAAATAATCACAGAATTGACATTACAAGCAAATTTAAAGCATTTCTGTGCATTTGTCGCAAAAATCGGTACTTACCACTGAATTGCTTGATGCCCTTGAGCATTTTTTTGCTCAGCCTGACAGGATACAACAGAATATGGCCAAGGGATCCAATGGGAGTCGGTGAAAGCCTCGAATTTGGCCACATTTGGCCCAAATTTCGACGTTTTGTATGGAAATTGAGCCAAAAACGGGGTTTTGTGGCCAAATCCGGTTCTTGCCAGCCTCTCTGTTGATTGTCTTTGTCATTTTCGTGCTCAGCCTGACAGGATACAACAAAATAGGGCCAAGGGATCCAAGAGGAGTCGGTGAAAGCCTCGAATTTGGCCACATTTGGCCCAAATTTCGACGTTTTGTATGGAAATTGAGCCAAAAACGGGGTTTTGTCGCCAAATCCGGTACTTGCCAGCCTCTCTGTTGATTGTCTTTGTCATTTTCGTGCTCAGCCTGACAGGATACAACAAAATAGGGCCAAGGGATCCAAGAGGAGTCGGTGAAAGCCTCGAATTTGGCCACAATTTGCCCAATTTTCGACGTTTTGTATGGAAATTGAGCCAAAAACGGGGTTTTGTCGCCAAATCCGGTACTTGCCAGCGTCTCTGTTGATTGTCTTTGTCATTTTCGTGCTCAGCCTGATAGGTTACAACAGAATATGTCCAAAGGCTCCAAGAAATCTCGGTGAAAGGCTCCAATTTGACGAAATAATCACAGAATTGACATTACAAGCAAATTTAAAGCATTTCTGTGCATTTGTCGCAAAAATCGGTACTTACCACTGAATTGCTTGATGCCCTTGGGCATTTTTTTGCTCAGCCTGACAGGATACAACAGAATATGGCCAAGGGATCCAATGGGAGTCGGTGAAAGCCTCGAATTTGGCCTAATTTGGCGCAAATTTCGACGTTTTGTATGGAAATTGAGCCAAAAACGGGGTTTTGTCGCCAAATCCGGTACTTGCCAGCCTCTCTGTTGATTGTCTTTGTCATTTTCGTGCTCAGCCTGACAGGATACAACAAAATAGGGCCAAGGGATCCAAGTGGAGTCGGTGAAAGCCTCGAATTTGGCCACATTTTGCCCAAATTTCGACGTTTTGTATGGAAATTGAGCCAAAAACGGGGTTTTGTCGCCAAATCCGGTACTTGCCAGCGTCTCTGTTGATTGTCTTTGTCATTTTCGTGCTCAGCCTGATAGGTTACAACAGAATATGTCCAAAGGCTCCAAGAAATCTCGGTGAAAGGCTCCAATTTGACGAAATAATCACAGAATTGACATTACAAGCAAATTCTAAGCATTTCTGTGCATTTGTCGCAAAAATCGGTACTTACCACTGAATTGCTTGATGCCCTTGGGCATTTTTTTGCTCAGCCTGACAGGATACAACAGAATATGGCCAAGGGATCCAATGGGAGTCGGTGAAAGCCTCGAATTTGGCCACATTTGGCGCAAATTTCGACGTTTTGTATGGAAATTGAGCCAAAAACGGGGTTTTGTCGCCAAATCCGGTACTTGCCAGCCTCTCTGTTGATTGTCTTTGTCATTTTCGTGCTCAGCCTGACAGGATACAACAAAATAGGGCCAAGGGATCCAAGAGGAGTCGGTGAAAGCCTCGAACTTGGCCACATTTAGCCCAAATTTCGACGTTTTGTATGGAAATTGAGCCAAAATCGGGGTTTTGTCGCCAAATCCGGTACTTGCCAGCCTCTCTGTTGATTGTCTTTGTCATTTTCGTGCTCAGCCTGACAGGATACAACAAAATAGGGCCAAGGGATCAAAGAGGAGTCGGTGAAAGCCTCGAACTTGGCCACATTTGGCCCAAATTTCGACGTTTTGTATGGAAATTGAGCCAAAAACGGGGTTTTGTCGCCAAATCCGGTACTTGCCAGCGTCTCTGTTGATTGTCTTTGTCATTTTCGTGCTCAGCCTGATAGGTTACAACAGAATATGTCCAAAGGCTCCAAGAAATCTCGGTGAAAGGCTCCAATTTGACGAAATAATCACAGAATTGACATTACAAGCAAATTCTAAGCATTTCTGTGCATTTGTCGCAAAAATCGGTACTTACCACTGAATTGCTTGATGCCCTTGGGCATTTTTTTGCTCAGCCTGACAGGATACAACAGAATATGGCCAAGGGATCCAATGGGAGTCGGTGAAAGCCTCGAATTTGGCCACATTTGGCCCAAATTTCGACGTTTTGTATGGAAATTGAGCCAAAAACGGGGTTTTGTCGCCAAATCCGGTACTTGCCAGCCTCTCTGTTGATTGTCTTTGTCATTTTCGTGCTCAGCCTGACAGGATACAACAAAATAGGGCCAAGGGATCCAAGAGGAGTCGGTGAAAGCCTCGAATTTGGCCACATTTGGCCCAAATTTCGACGTTTTGTATGGAAATTGAGCCAAAAACGGGGTTTTGTCGCCAAATCCGGTACTTGCCAGCGTCTCTGTTGATTGTCTTTGTCATTTTCGTGCTCAGCCTGATAGGTTACAACAGAATATGTCCAAAGGCTCCAAGAAATCTCGGTGAAAGGCTCCAATTTGACGAAATAATCACAGAATTGACATTACAAGCAAATTCTAAGCATTTCTGTGCATTTGTCGCAAAAATCGGTACTTACCACTGAATTGCTTGATGCCCTTGGGCATTTTTTTGCTCAGCCTGACAGAATACAACAAAATAGGGCCAAGGGATCCAAGAGGAGTCGGTGAAAGCCTTGAATTTGGCCACATTTGGCCCAAATTTCGACGTTTTGTATGGAAATTGAGCCAAAAACGGGGTTTTGTCGCCAAATCCGGTACTTGCCAGCCTCTCTGTTGATTGTCTTTGTCATTTTCGTGCTCAGCCTGATAGGTTACAACAGAATATGTCCAAAGGCTCCAAGAAATCTCGGTGAAAGGCTCCAATTTGACGAAATAATCACAGAATTGACATTACAAGCAAATTCTAAGCATTTCTGTGCATTTGTCGCAAAAATCGGTACTTACCACTGAATTGCTTGATGCCCTTGGGCATTTTTTTGCTCAGCCTGACAGGAAACAACAGAATATGGCCAAGGGATCCAATGGGAGTCGGTGAAAGCCTCGAATTTGGTCACATTTTGCCCAAATTTCGACGTTTTGTATGGAAATTGAGCCAAAAACGGGGTTTTGTGGCCAAATCCGGTACTTGCCAGCCTCTCTGTTGATTGTCTTTGTCATTTTCGTGCTCAGCTTGACAGGATACAACAAAATAGGGCCAAGGGATCCAAGAGGAGTCGGTGAAAGCCTCGAATTTGGCCACATTTGGCCCAAATTTCGACGTTTTGTATGGAAATTGAGCCAAAAACGGGGTTTTGTCGCCAAATCCGGTACTTGCCAGCGTCTCTGTTGATTGTCTTTGTCATTTTCGTGCTCAGCCTGATAGGTTACAACAGAATATGTCCAAAGGCTCCAAGAAATCTCGGTGAAAGGCTCCAATTTGACGAAATAATCACAGAATTGACATTACAAGCAAATTCTAAGCATTTCTGTGCATTTGTCGCAAAAATCGGTACTTACCACTGAATTGCTTGATGCCCTTGGGCATTTTTTTGCTCAGCCTGACAGGATACAACAGAATATGGCCAAGGGATCCAATGGGAGTCGGTGAAAGCCTCGAATTTGGTCACATTTGGCGCAAATTTCGACGTTTTGTATGGAAATTGAGCCAAAAACGGGGTTTTGTCGCCAAATCCGGTACTTGCCAGCCTCTCTGTTGATTGTCTTTGTCATTTTCGTGCTCAGCCTGACAGGATACAACAAAATAGGGCCAAGGGATCCAAGAGGAGTCGGTGAAAGCCTCGAATTTTGCCACATTTTTTCCCAAATTTCGACGTTTTGTATGGAAATTGAGCCAAAAACGGGGTTTTGTCGCCAAATCCGGTACTTGCCAGCCTCTCTGTTGATTGTCTTTGTCATTTTCGTGCTCAGCCTGATAGGTTACAACAGAATATGTCCAAAGGCTCCAAGAAATCTCGGTGAAAGGCTCCAATTTGACGAAATAATCACAGAATTGACATTACAAGCAAATTCTAAGCATTTCTGTGCATTTGTCGCAAAAATCGGTACTTACCACTGAATTGCTTGATGCCCTTGGGCATTTTTTTGCTCAGCCTGACAGGAAACAACAGAATATGGCCAAGGGATCCAATGGGAGTCGGTGAAAGCCTCGAATTTGGTCACATTTTGCCCAAATTTCGACGTTTTGTATGGAAATTGAGCCAAAAACGGGGTTTTGTCGCCAAATCCGGTACTTGCCAGCCTCTCTGTTGATTGTCTTTGTCATTTTCGTGCTCAGCCTGACAGGATACAACAAAATAGGGCCAAGGGATCCAAGAGGAGTCGGTGAAAGCCTCGAATTTTGCCACATTTTTTCCCAAATTTCGACGTTTTGTATGGAAATTGAGCCAAAAACGGGGTTTTGTCGCCAAATCCGGTACTTGCCAGCCTCTCTGTTGATTGTCTTTGTCATTTTCGTGCTCAGCCTGATAGGTTACAACAGAATATGTCCAAAGGCTCCAAGAAATCTCGGTGAAAGGCTCCAATTTGACGAAATAATCACAGAATTGACATTACAAGCAAATTCTAAGCATTTCTGTGCATTTGTCGCAAAAATCGGTACTTACCACTGAATTGCTTGATGCCCTTGGGCATTTTTTTGCTCAGCCTGACAGGATACAACAGAATATGGCCAAGGGATCCAATGGGAGTCGGTGAAAGCCTCGAATTTGGCCACATTTGGCGCAAATTTCGACGTTTTGTATGGAAATTGAGCCAAAAACGGGGTTTTGTCGCCAAATCCGGTACTTGCCAGCCTCTCTGTTGATTGTCTTTGTCATTTTCGTGCTCAGCCTGACAGGATACAACAAAATAGGGCCAAGGGATCCAAGAGGAGTCGGTGAAAGCCTCGAATTTGGCCACATTCGGCCCAAATTTCGACGTTTTGTATGGAAATTGAGCCAAAAACGGGGTTTTGTCGCCAAATCCGGTACTTGCCAGCCTCTCTGTTGATTGTCTTTGTCATTTTCGTGCTCAGCCTGATAGGTTACAACAGAATATGTCCAAAGGCTCCAAGAAATCTCGGTGAAAGGCTCCAATTTGACGAAATAATCACAGAATTGACATTACAAGCAAATTCTAAGCATTTCTGTGCATTTGTCGCAAAAATCGGTACTTACCACTAAATTGCTTGATGCCCTTGGGCATTTTTTTGCTCAGCCTGACAGGATAAAACAGAATATGGCCAAGGGATCCAATGGGAGTCGGTGAAAGCCTCGAATTTGGCCACATTTGGCGCAAATTTCGACGTTTTGTATGGAAATTGAGCCAAAAACGGGGTTTTGTCGCCAAATCCGGTACTTGCCAGCCTCTCTGTTGATTGTCTTTGTCATTTTCGTGCTCAGCCTGACAGGATACAACAAAATAGGGCCAAGGGATCCAAGAGGAGTCGGTGAAAGCCTCGAATTTGGCCACATTTGGCCCAAATTTCGACGTTTTGTATGGAAATTGAGCCAAAAACGGGGTTTTGTCGCCAAATCCGGTACTTGCCAGCGTCTCTGTTGATTGTTTTTGTCATTTTCGTGCTCAGCCTGATAGGTTACAACAGAATATGTCCAAAGGCTCCAAGAAATCTCGGTGAAAGGCTCCAATTTGACGAAATAATCACAGAATTGACATTACAAGCAAATTCTAAGCATTTCTGTGCATTTGTCGCAAAAATCGGTACTTACCACTGAATTGCTTGATGCCCTTGAGCATTTTTTTGCTCAGCCTGACAGGATACAACAGAATATGGCCAAGGGATCCAATGGGAGTCGGTGAAAGCCTCGAATTTGGCCACATTTGGCCCAAATTTCGACGTTTTGTATGGAAATTGAGCCAAAAACGGGGTTTTGTCGCAAAATCCGGTACTTGCCAGCCTCTCTGTTGATTGTCTTTGTCATTTTCGTGCTCAGCCTGACAGGATACAACAAAATAGGGCCAAGGGATCCAAGAGGAGTCGGTGAAAGCCTCGAATTTGGCCTCATTTTGCCCAAATTTCGACGTTTTGTATGGAAATTGAGCCAAAAACGGGGTTTTGTCGCCAAATCCGGTACTTGCCAGCCTCTCTGTTGATTGTCTTTGTCATTTTCGTGCTCAGCCTGATAGGTTACAACAGAATATGTCCAAAGGCTCCAAGAAATCTCGGTGAAAGGCTCCAATTTGACGAAATAATCACAGAATTGACATTACAAGCAAATTCTAAGCATTTCTGTGCATTTGTCGCAAAAATCGGTACTTACCACTGAATTGCTTGATGCCCTTGAGCATTTTTTTGCTCAGTTTGACAGGATACAACAGAATATGGCCAAGGGATCCAATGGGAGTCGGTGAAAGCCTCGAATTTGGCCACATTTGGCCCAAATTTCGACGTTTTGTATGGAAATTGAGCCAAAAACGGGGTTTTGTCGCCAAATCCGGTACTTGCCAGCCTCTCTGTTGATTGTCTTTGTCATTTTCGTGCTCAGCCTGACAGGATACAACAAAATAGGGCCAAGGGATCCAAGAGGAGTCGGTGAAAGCCTCGAATTTGGCCTCATTTTGCCCAAATTTCGACGTTTTGTATGGAAATTGAGCCAAAAACGGGGTTTTGTCGCCAAATCCGGTACTTGCCAGCCTCTCTGTTGATTGTCTTTGTCATTTTCGTGCTCAGCCTGATAGGTTACAACAGAATATGTCCAAAGGCTCCAAGAAATCTCGGTGAAAGGCTCCAATTTGACGAAATAATCACAGAATTGACATTACAAGCAAATTCTAAGCATTTCTGTGCATTTGTCGCAAAAATCGGTACTTACCACTGAATTGCTTGATGCCCTTGAGCATTTTTTTGCTCAGTTTGACAGGATACAACAGAATATGGCCAAGGGATCCAATGGGAGTCGGTGAAAGCCTCGAATTTGGCCACATTTGGCCCAAATTTCGACGTTTTGTATGGAAATTGAGCCAAAAACGGGGTTTTGTCGCCAAATCCGGTACTTGCCAGCCTCTCTGTTGATTGTCTTTGTCATTTTCGTGCTCAGCCTGACAGGATACAACAAAATAGGGCCAAGGGATCCAAGAGGAGTCGGTGAAAGCCTCGAATTTGGCCACATTTTGCCCAAATTTCGACGTTTTGTATGGAAATTGAGCCAAAAACGGGGTTTTGTCGCCAAATCCGGTACTTGCCAGCGTCTCTGTTGATTGTCTTTGTCATTTTCGTGCTCAGCCTGATAGGTTACAACAGAATATGTCCAAAGGCTCCAAGAAATCTCGGTGAAAGGCTCCAATTTGACGAAATAATCACAGAATTGACATTACAAGCAAATTCTAAGCATTTCTGTGCATTTGTCGCAAAAATCGGTACTTACCACTGAATTGCTTGATGCCCTTGGGCATTTTTTTGCTCAGCCTGACAGGATACAACAGAATATGGCCAAGGGATCCAATGGGAGTCGGTGAAAGCCTCGAATTTGGCCACATTTGGCGCAAATTTCGACGTTTTGTATGGAAATTGAGCCAAAAACGGGGTTTTGTCGCCAAATCCGGTACTTGCCAGCCTCTCTGTTGATTGTCTTTGTCATTTTCGTGCTCAGCCTGACAGGATACAACAAAATAGGGCCAAGGGATCGAAGAGGAGTCGGTGAAAGCCTCGAATTTGGCCACATTTGGCCCAAATTTCGACGTTTTGTATGGAAATTGAGCCAAAAACGGGGTTTTGTCGCCAAATCCGGTACTTGCCAGCGTCTCTGTTGATTGTCTTTGTCATTTTCGTGCTCAGCCTGATAGGTTACAACAGAATATGTCCAAAGGCTCCAAGAAATCTCGGTGAAAGGCTCCAATTTGACGAAATAATCACAGAATTGACATTACAAGCAAATTCTAAGCATTTCTGTGCATTTGTCGCAAAAATCGGTACTTACCACTGAATTGCTTGATGCCCTTGAGCATTTTTTTGCTCAGCCTGACAGGATACAACAGAATAAGGCCAAGGGATCCAATGGGAGTCGGTGAAAGCCTCGAATTTGGCCACATTTGGCCCAAATTTCGACGTTTTGTATGGAAATTGAGCCAAAAACGGGGTTTTGTGGCCAAATCCGGTACTTGCCAGCCTCTCTGTTGATTGTCTTTGTCATTTTCGTGCTCAGCCTGACAGGATACAACAAAATAGGGCCAAGGGATCCAAGAGGAGTCGGTGAAAGCCTCGAATTTGGCCACATTTGGCCCAAATTTCGACGTTTTGTATGGAAATTGAGCCAAAAACGGGGTTTTGTCGCCAAATCCGGTACTTGCCAGCGTCTCTGTTGATTGTCTTTGTCATTTTCGTGCTCAGCCTGATAGGTTACAACAGAATATGTCCAAAGGCTCCAAGAAATCTCGGTGAAAGGCTCCAATTTGACGAAATAATCACAGAATTGACATTACAAGCAAATTCTAAGCATTTCTGTGCATTTGTCGCAAAAATCGGTACTTACCACTGAATTGCTTGATGCCCTTGGGCATTTTTTTGCTCAGCCTGACAGGATACAACAGAATATGGCCAAGGGATCCAATGGGAGTCGGTGAAATCCTCGAATTTGGCCACATTTGGCCCAAATTTCGACGTTTTGTATGGAAATTGAGCCAAAAACGGGGTTTTGTCGCCAAATCCGGTACTTGCCAGCCTCTCTGTTGATTGTCTTTGTCATTTTCGTGCTCAGCCTGACAGGATACAACAAAATAGGGCCAAGGGATCCAAGAGGAGTCGGTGAAAGCCTCGAATTTGGCCACATTTGGCCCAAATTTCGACGTTTTGTATGGAAATTGAGCCAAAAACGGGGTTTTGTCGCCAAATCCGGTACTTGCCAGCGTCTCTGTTGATTGTCTTTGTCATTTTCGTGCTCAGCCTGATAGGTTACAACAGAATATGTCCAAAGGCTCCAAGAAATCTCGGTGAAAGGCTCCAATTTGACGAAATAATCACAGAATTGACATTACAAGCAAATTCTAAGCATTTCTGTGCATTTGTCGCAAAAATCGGTACTTACCACTGAATTGCTTGATGCCCTTGGGCATTTTTTTGCTCAGCCTGACAGAATACAACAAAATAGGGCCAAGGGATCCAAGAGGAGTCGGTGAAAGCCTTGAATTTGGCCACATTTTGCCCAAATTTCGACGTTTTGTATGGAAATTGAGCCAAAAACGGGGTTTTGTCGCCAAATCCGGTACTTGCCAGCCTCTCTGTTGATTGTCTTTGTCATTTTCGTGCTCAGCCTGATAGGTTACAACAGAATATGTCCAAAGGCTCCAAGAAATCTCGGTGAAAGGCTCCAATTTGACGAAATAATCACAGAATTGACATTACAAGCAAATTCTAAGCATTTCTGTGCATTTGTCGCAAAAATCGGTACTTACCACTGAATTGCTTGATGCCCTTGGGCATTTTTTTGCTCAGCCTGACAGGATACAACAGAATATGGCCAAGGGATCCAATGGGAGTCGGTGAAAGCCTCGAATTTGGCCACATTTGGCCCAAATTTCGACGTTTTGTATGGAAATTGAGCCAAAAACGGGGTTTTGTGGCCAAATCCGGTACTTGCCAGCCTCTCTGTTGATTGTCTTTGTCATTTTCGTGCTCAGCTTGACAGGATACAACAAAATAGGGCCAAGGGATCCAAGAGGAGTCGGTGAAAGCCTCGAATTTGGCGACATTTGGCCCAAATTTCGACGTTTTGTATGGAAATTGAGCCAAAAACGGGGTTTTGTCGCCAAATCCGGTACTTGCCAGCGTCTCTGTTGATTGTCTTTGTCATTTTCGTGCTCAGCCTGATAGGTTACAACAGAATATGTCCAAAGGCTCCAAGAAATCTCGGTGAAAGGCTCCAATTTGACGAAATAATCACAGAATTGACATTACAAGCAAATTCTAAGCATTTCTGTGCATTTGTCGCAAAAATCGGTACTTACCACTGAATTGCTTGATGCCCTTGGGCATTTTTTTGCTCAGCCTGACAGGATACAACAGAATATGGCCAAGGGATCCAATGGGAGTCGGTGAAAGCCTCGAATTTGGTCACATTTGGCCCAAATTTCGACGTTTTGTATGGAAATTGAGCCAAAAACGGGGTTTTGTCGCCAAATCCGGTACTTGCCAGCCTCTCTGTTGATTGTCTTTGTCATTTTCGTGCTCAGCCTGACAGGATACAACAAAATAGGGCCAAGGGATCCAAGAGGAGTCGGTGAAAGCCTCGAATTTGGCCACATTTTTTCCCAAATTTCGACGTTTTGTATGGAAATTGAGCCAAAAACGGGGTTTTGTCGCCAAATCCGGTACTTGCCAGCCTCTCTGTTGATTGTCTTTGTCATTTTCGTGCTCAGCCTGATAGGTTACAACAGAATATGTCCAAAGGCTCCAAGAAATCTCGGTGAAAGGCTCCAATTTGACGAAATAATCACAGAATTGACATTACAAGCAAATTCTAAGCATTTCTGTGCATTTGTCGCAAAAATCGGTACTTACCACTGAATTGCTTGATGCCCTTGGGCATTTTTTTGCTCAGCCTGACAGGATACAACAGAATATGGCCAAGGGATCCAATGGGAGTCGGTGAAAGCCTCGAATTTGGCCACATTTGGCCCAAATTTCGACGTTTTGTATGGAAATTGAGCCAAAAACGGGGTTTTGTCGCCAAATCCGGTACTTGCCAGCCTCTCTGTTGATTGTCTTTGTCATTTTCGTGCTCAGCCTGACAGGATACAACAAAATAGGGCCAAGGGATCCAAGAGGAGTCGGTGAAAGCCTCGAATTTGGCCACATTTGGCCCAAATTTCGACGTTTTGTATGGAAATTGAGCCAAAAACGGGGTTTTGTCGCCAAATCCGGTACTTGCCAGCCTCTCTGTTGATTGTCTTTGTCATTTTCGTGCTCAGCCTGACAGGATACAACAAAATAGGGCCAAGGGATCCAAGAGGAGTCGGTGAAAGCCTCGAATTTGGCCACATTTGGCCCAAATTTCGACGTTTTGTATGGAAATTGAGCCAAAAACGGGGTTTTGTCGCCAAATCCGGTACTTGCCAGCGTCTCTGTTGATTGTCTTTGTCATTTTCGTGCTCAGCCTGATAGGTTACAACAGAATATGTCCAAAGGCTCCAAGAAATCTCGGTGAAAGGCTCCAATTTGACGAAATAATCACAGAATTGACATTACAAGCAAATTCTAAGCATTTCTGTGCATTTGTCGCAAAAATCGGTACTTACCACTAAATTGCTTGATGCCCTTGGGCATTTTTTTGCTCAGCCTGACAGGATACAACAGAATATGGCCAAGGGATCCAATGGGAGTCGGTGAAAGCCTCGAATTTGGCCACATTTGGCGCAAATTTCGACGTTTTGTATGGAAATTGAGCCAAAAACGGGGTTTTGTCGCCAAATCCGGTACTTGCCAGCGTCTCTGTTGATTGTCTTTGTCATTTTCGTGCTCAGCCTGATAGGTTACAACAGAATATGTCCAAAGGCTCCAAGAAATCTCGGTGAAAGGCTCCAATTTGACGAAATAATCACAGAATTGACATTACAAGCAAATTTAAAGCATTTCTGTGCATTTGTCGCAAAAATCGGTACTTACCACTGAATTGCTTGATGCCCTTGGGCATTTTTTTGCTCAGCCTGACAGGATACAACAGAATATGGCCAAGGGATCCAATGGGAGTCGGTGAAAGCCTCGAATTTGGCCACATTTGGCGCAAATTTCGACGTTTTGTATGGAAATTGAGCCAAAAACGGGGTTTTGTCGCCAAATCCGGTACTTGCCAGCCTCTCTGTTGATTGTCTTTGTCATTTTCGTGCTCAGCCTGACAGGATACAACAAAATAGGGCCAAGGGATCCAAGAGGAGTCGGTGAAAGCCTCGAATTTGGCCACATTTTGCCCAAATTTCGACGTTTTGTATGGAAATTGAGCCAAAAACGGGGTTTTGTCGCCAAATCCGGTACTTGCCAGCCTCTCTGTTGATTGTCTTTGTCATTTTCGTGCTCAGCCTGATAGGTTACAACAGAATATGTCCAAAGGCTCCAAGAAATCTCGGTGAAAGGCTCCAATTTGACGAAATAATCACAGAATTGACATTACAAGCAAATTCTAAGCATTTCTGTGCATTTGTCGCAAAAATCGGTACTTACCACTGAATTGCTTGATGCCCTTGGGCATTTTTTTGCTCAGCCTGACAGAATACAACAAAATAGGGCCAAGGGATCCAAGAGGAGTCGGTGAAAGCCTTGAATTTGGCCACATTTTGCCCAAATTTCGACGTTTTGTATGGAAATTGAGCCAAAAACAAGGTTTTGTCGCCAAATCCGGTACTTGCCAGCCTCTCTGTTGATTGTCTTTGTCATTTTCGTGCTCAGCCTGATAGGTTACAACAGAATATGTCCAAAGGCTCCAAGAAATCTCGGTGAAAGGCTCCAATTTGACGAAATAATCACAGAATTGACATTACAAGCAAATTCTAAGCATTTCTGTGCATTTGTCGCAAAAATCGGTACTTACCACTAAATTGCTTGATGCCCTTGGGCATTTTTTTGCTCAGCCTGACAGGATACAACAGAATATGGCCAAGGGATCCAATGGGAGTCGGTGAAAGCCTCGAATTTGGCCACATTTGGCCCAAATTTCGACGTTTTGTATGGAAATTGAGCCAAAAACGGGGTTTTGTGGCCAAATCCGGTACTTGCCAGCCTCTCTGTTGATTGTCTTTGTCATTTTCGTGCTCAGCCTGACAGGATACAACAAAATAGGGCCAAGGGATCCAAGAGGAGTCGGTGAAAGCCTCGAATTTGGCCACATTTGGCCCAAATTTCGACGTTTTGTATGGAAATTGGGCCAAAAACGAGGTTTTGTCGCCAAATCCGGTACTTGCCAGCGTCTCTGTTGATTGTCTTTGTCATTTTCGTGCTCAGCCTGATAGGTTACAACAGAATATGTCCAAAGGCTCCAAGAAATCTCGGTGAAAGGCTCCAATTTGACGAAATAATCACAGAATTGACATTACAAGCAAATTCTAAGCATTTCTGTGCATTTGTCGCAAAAATCGGTACTTACCACTGAATTGCTTGATGCCCTTGGGCATTTTTTTGCTCAGCCTGACAGGATACAACAGAATATGGCCAAGGGATCCAATGGGAGTCGGTGAAAGCCTCGAATTTGGTCACATTTGGCCCAAATTTCGACGTTTTGTATGGAAATTGAGCCAAAAACGGGGTTTTGTCGCCAAATCCGGTACTTGCCAGCCTCTCTGTTGATTGTCTTTGTCATTTTCGTGCTCAGCCTGACAGGATACAACAAAATAGGGCCAAGGGATCCAAGAGGAGTCGGTGAAAGCCTCGAATTTGGCCACATTTGGCCCAAATTTCGACGTTTTGTATGGATATTGAGCCAAAAACGGGGTTTTGTCGCCAAATCCGGTACTTGCCAGCGTCTCTGTTGATTGTCTTTGTCATTTTCGTGCTCAGCCTGATAGGTTACAACAGAATATGTCCAAAGGCTCCAAGAAATCTCGGTGAAAGGCTCCAATTTGACGAAATAATCACAGAATTGACATTACAAGCAAATTCTAAGCATTTCTGTGCATTTGTCGCAAAAATCGGTACTTACCACTGAATTGCTTGATGCCCTTGAGCATTTTTTTGCTCAGTTTGACAGGATACAACAGAATATGGCCAAGGGATCCAATGGGAGTCGGTGAAAGCCTCGAATTTGGCCACATTTGGCCCAAATTTCGACGTTTTGTATGGAAATTGAGCCAAAAACGGGGTTTTGTCGCCAAATCCGGTACTTGCCAGCCTCTCTGTTGATTGTCTTTGTCATTTTCGTGCTCAGCCTGACAGGATACAACAAAATAGGGCCAAGGGATCCAAGAGGAGTCGGTGAAAGCCTCGAATTTGGCCACATTTTGCCCAAATTTCGACGTTTTGTATGGAAATTGAGCCAAAAAAGGGGTTTTGTCGCCAAATCCGGTACTTGCCAGCGTCTCTGTTGATTGTCTTTGTCATTTTCGTGCTCAGCCTGATAGGTTACAACAGAATATGTCCAAAGGCTCCAAGAAATCTCGGTGAAAGGCTCCAATTTGACGAAATAATCACAGAATTGACATTACAAGCAAATTCTAAGCATTTCTGTGCATTTGTCGCAAAAATCGGTACTTACCACTGAATTGCTTGATGCCCTTGGGCATTTTTTTGCTCAGCCTGACAGGATACAACAGAATATGGCCAAGGGATCCAATGGGAGTCGGTGAAAGCCTCGAATTTGGTCACATTTGGCCCAAATTTCGACGTTTTGTATGGAAATTGAGCCAAAAACGGGGTTTTGTCGCCAAATCCGGTACTTGCCAGCCTCTCTGTTGATTGTCTTTGTCATTTTCGTGCTCAGCCTGACAGGATACAACAAAATAGGGCCAAGGGATCCAAGAGGAGTCGGTGAAAGCCTCGAATTTGGCCACATTTGGCCCAAATTTCGACGTTTTGTATGGATATTGAGCCAAAAACGGGGTTTTGTCGCCAAATCCGGTACTTGCCAGCGTCTCTGTTGATTGTCTTTGTCATTTTCGTGCTCAGCCTGATAGGTTACAACAGAATATGTCCAAAGGCTCCAAGAAATCTCGGTGAAAGGCTCCAATTTGACGAAATAATCACAGAATTGACATTACAAGCAAATTCTAAGCATTTCTGTGCATTTGTCGCAAAAATCGGTACTTACCACTGAATTGCTTGATGCCCTTGAGCATTTTTTTGCTCAGTTTGACAGGATACAACAGAATATGGCCAAGGGATCCAATGGGAGTCGGTGAAAGCCTCGAATTTGGCCACATTTGGCCCAAATTTCGACGTTTTGTATGGAAATTGAGCCAAAAACGGGGTTTTGTCGCCAAATCCGGTACTTGCCAGCCTCTCTGTTGATTGTCTTTGTCATTTTCGTGCTCAGCCTGACAGGATACAACAAAATAGGGCCAAGGGATCCAAGAGGAGTCGGTGAAAGCCTCGAATTTGGCCACATTTTGCCCAAATTTCGACGTTTTGTATGGAAATTGAGCCAAAAAAGGGGTTTTGTCGCCAAATCCGGTACTTGCCAGCGTCTCTGTTGATTGTCTTTGTCATTTTCGTGCTCAGCCTGATAGGTTACAACAGAATATGTCCAAAGGCTCCAAGAAATCTCGGTGAAAGGCTCCAATTTGACGAAATAATCATAGAATTGACATTACAAGCAAATTTAAAGCATTTCTGTGCATTTGTCGCAAAAATCGGTACTTACCACTGAATTGCTTGATGCCCTTGGGCATTTTTTTGCTCAGCCTGACAGGATACAACAGAATATGGCCAAGGGATCCAATGGGAGTCGGTGAAAGCCTCGAATTTGGCCACATTTTGCCCAAATTTCGACGTTTTGTATGGAAATTGAGCCAAAAACGGGGTTTTGTCGCCAAATCCGGTACTTGCCAGCCTCTCTGTTGATTGTCTTTGTCATTTTCGTGCTCAGCCTGACAGGATACAACAAAATAGGGCCAAGGGATCCAAGTGGAGTCGGTGAAAGCCTCGAATTTGGCCACATTTGGCCCAAATTTCGACGTTTTGTATGGAAATTGAGCCAAAAACGGGGTTTTGTCGCCAAATCCGGTACTTGCCAGCCTCTCTGTTGATTGTCTTTGTCATTTTCGTGCTCAGCCTGACAGGATACAACAAAATAGGGCCAAGGGATCCAAGAGGAGTCGGTGAAAGCCTCGAATTTGGCCTCATTTTGCCCAAATTTCGACGTTTTGTATGGAAATTGAGCCAAAAACGGGGTTTTGTCGCCAAATCCGGTACTTGCCAGCCTCTCTGTTGATTGTCTTTGTCATTTTCGTGCTCAGCCTGATAGGTTACAACAGAATATGTCCAAAGGCTCCAAGAAATCTCGGTGAAAGGCTCCAATTTGACGAAATAATCACAGAATTGACATTACAAGCAAATTCTAAGCATTTCTGTGCATTTGTCGCAAAAATCGGTACTTACCACTGAATTGCTTGATGCCCTTGGGCATTTTTTTGCTCAGCCTGACAGGATACAACAGAATATGGCCAAGGGATCCAATGGGAGTCGGTGAAAGCCTCGAATTTGGCCACATTTGGCGCAAATTTCGACGTTTTGTATGGAAATTGAGCCAAAAACGGGGTTTTGTCGCCAAATCCGGTACTTGCCAGCCTCTCTGTTGATTGTCTTTGTCATTTTCGTGCTCAGCCTGACAGGATACAACAAAATAGGGCCAAGGGATCGAAGAGGAGTCGGTGAAAGCCTCGAATTTGGCCACATTTGGCCCAAATTTCGACGTTTTGTATGGAAATTGAGCCAAAAACGGGGTTTTGTCGCCAAATCCGGTACTTGCCAGCGTCTCTGTTGATTGTCTTTGTCATTTTCGTGCTCAGCCTGATAGGTTACAACAGAATATGTCCAAAGGCTCCAAGAAATCTCGGTGAAAGGCTCCAATTTGACGAAATAATCACAGAATTGACATTACAAGCAAATTCTAAGCATTTCTGTGCATTTGTCGCAAAAATCGGTACTTACCACTGAATTGCTTGATGCCCTTGGGCATTTTTTTGCTCAGCCTGACAGGATACAACAGAATATGGCCAAGGGATCCAATGGGAGTCGGTGAAAGCCTCGAATTTGGTCACATTTGGCCCAAATTTCGACGTTTTGTATGGAAATTGAGCCAAAAACGGGGTTTTGTCGCCAAATCCGGTACTTGCCAGCCTCTCTGTTGATTGTCTTTGTCATTTTCGTGCTCAGCCTGACAGGATACAACAAAATAGGGCCAAGGGATCCAAGAGGAGTCGGTGAAAGCCTCGAATTTGGCCACATTTTTTCCCAAATTTCGACGTTTTGTATGGAAATTGAGCCAAAAACGGGGTTTTGTCGCCAAATCCGGTACTTGCCAGCCTCTCTGTTGATTGTCTTTGTCATTTTCGTGCTCAGCCTGATAGGTTACAACAGAATATGTCCAAAGGCTCCAAGAAATCTCGGTGAAAGGCTCCAATTTGACGAAATAATCACAGAATTGACATTACAAGCAAATTCTAAGCATTTCTGTGCATTTGTCGCAAAAATCGGTACTTACCACTGAATTGCTTGATGCCCTTGGGCATTTTTTTGCTCAGCCTGACAGGATACAACAGAATATGGCCAAGGGATCCAATGGGAGTCGGTGAAAGCCTCGAATTTGGCCACATTTGGCGCAAATTTCGACGTTTTGTATGGAAATTGAGCAAAAAACGGGGTTTTGTCGCCAAATCCGGTACTTGCCAGCCTCTCTGTTGATTGTCTTTGTCATTTTCGTGCTCAGCCTGAATGGATACAACAAAATAGGGCCAAGGGATCCAAGAGGAGTCGGTGAAAGCCTCGAATTTGGCCACATTTGGCCCAAATTTCGACGTTTTGAATGGAAATTGAGCCAAAAACGGGGTTTTGTCGCCAAATCCGGTACTTGCCAGCGTCTCTGTTGATTGTCTTTGTCATTTTCGTGCTCAGCCTGATAGGTTACAACAGAATATGTCCAAAGGCTCCAAGAAATCTCGGTGAAAGGCTCCAATTTGACGAAATAATCACAGAATTGACATTACAAGCAAATTCTAAGCATTTCTGTGCATTTGTCGCAAAAATCGGTACTTACCACTGAATTGCTTGATGCCCTTGGGCATTTTTTTGCTCAGCCTGACAGGATACAACAGAATATGGCCAAGGGATCCAATGGGAGTCGGTGAAAGCCTCGAATTTGGCCACATTTGGCCCAAATTTCGACGTTTTGTATGGAAATTGAGCCAAAAACGGGGTTTTGTCGCCAAATCCGGTACTTGCCAGCCTCTCTGTTGATTGTCTTTGTCATTTTCGTGCTCAGCCTGACAGGATACAACAAAATAGGGCCAAGGGATCCAAGAGGAGTCGGTGAAAGCCTCGAATTTGGCCACATTTGGCCCAAATTTCGACGTTTTGTATGGAAATTGAGCCAAAAACGGGGTTTTGTCGCCAAATCCGGTACTTGCCAGCGTCTCTGTTGATTGTCTTTGTCATTTTCGTGCTCAGCCTGATAGGTTACAACAGAATATGTCCAAAGGCTCCAAGAAATCTCGGTGAAAGGCTCCAATTTGACGAAATAATCACAGAATTGACATTACAAGCAAATTCTAAGCATTTCTGTGCATTTGTCGCAAAAATCGGTACTTACCACTAAATTGCTTGATGCCCTTGGGCATTTTTTTGCTCAGCCTGACAGGATACAACAGAATATGGCCAAGGGATCCAATGGGAGTCGGTGAAAGCCTCGAATTTGGCCACATTTGGCGCAAATTTCGACGTTTTGTATGGAAATTGAGCCAAAAACGGGGTTTTGTTGCCAAATCCGGTACTTGCCAGCCTCTCTGTTGATTGTCTTTGTCATTTTCGTGCTCAGCCTGACAGGATACAACAAAATAGGGCCAAGGGATCCAAGAGGAGTCGGTGAAAGCCTCGAATTTGGCCACATTTGGCCCAAATTTCGACGTTTTGTATGGAAATTGAGCCAAAAACGGGGTTTTGTCGCCAAATCCGGTACTTGCCAGCGTCTCTGTTGATTGTCTTTGTCATTTTCGTGCTCAGCCTGATAGGTTACAACAGAATATGTCCAAAGGCTCCAAGAAATCTCGGTGAAAGGCTCCAATTTGACGAAATAATCACAGAATTGACATTACAAGCAAATTTAAAGCATTTCTGTGCATTTGTCGCAAAAATCGGTACTTACCACTGAATTGCTTGATGCCCTTGGGCATTTTTTTGCTCAGCCTGACAGGATACAACAGAATATGGCCAAGGGATCCAATGGGAGTCGGTGAAAGCCTCGAATTTGGCCACATTTGGCGCAAATTTCGACGTTTAGTATGGAAATTGAGCCAAAAACGGGGTTTTGTCGCCAAATCCGGTACTTGCCAGCCTCTCTGTTGATTGTCTTTGTCATTTTCGTGCTCAGCCTGACAGGATACAACAAAATAGGGCCAAGGGATCCAAGAGGAGTCGGTGAAAGCCTCGAATTTGGCCACATTTTGCCCAAATTTCGACGTTTTGTATGGAAATTGAGCCAAAAACGGGGTTTTGTCGCCAAATCCGGTACTTGCCAGCCTCTCTGTTGATTGTCTTTGTCATTTTCGTGCTCAGCCTGATAGGTTACAACAGAATATGTCCAAAGGCTCCAAGAAATCTCGGTGAAAGGCTCCAATTTGACGAAATAATCACAGAATTGACATTTCAAGCAAATTCTAAGCATTTCTGTGCATTTGTCGCAAAAATCGGTACTTACCACTGAATTGCTTGATGCCCTTGGGCATTTTTTTGCTCAGCCTGACAGAATACAACAAAATAGGGCCAAGGGATCCAAGAGGAGTCGGTGAAAGCCTTGAATTTGGCCACATTTTGCCCAAATTTCGACGTTTTGTATGGAAATTGAGCCAAAAACGGGGTTTTGTCGCCAAATCCGGTACTTGCCAGCCTCTCTGTTGATTGTCTTTGTCATTTTCGTGCTCAGCCTGACAGGATACAACAAAATAGGGCCAAGGGATCGAAGAGGAGTCGGTGAAAGCCTCGAATTTGGCCACATTTGGCCCAAATTTCGACGTTTTGTATGGAAATTGAGCCAAAAACGGGGTTTTGTCGCCAAATCCGGTACTTGCCAGCGTCTCTGTTGATTGTCTTTGTCATTTTCGTGCTCAGCCTGATAGGTTACAACAGAATATGTCCAAAGGCTCCAAGAAATCTCGGTGAAAGGCTCCAATTTGACGAAATAATCACAGAATTGACATTACAAGCAAATTCTAAGCATTTCTGTGCATTTGTCGCAAAAATCGGTACTTACCACTGAATTGCTTGATGCCCTTGGGCATTTTTTTGCTCAGCCTGACAGGATACAACAGAATATGGCCAAGGGATCCAATGGGAGTCGGTGAAAGCCTCGAATTTGGTCACATTTGGCCCAAATTTCGACGTTTTGTATGGAAATTGAGCCAAAAACGGGGTTTTGTCGCCAAATCCGGTACTTGCCAGCCTCTCTGTTGATTGTCTTTGTCATTATCGTGCTCAGCCTGACAGGATACAACAAAATAGGGCCAAGGGATCCAAGAGGAGTCGGTGAAAGCCTCGAATTTGGCCACATTTTTTCCCAAATTTCGACGTTTTGTATGGAAATTGAGCCAAAAACGGGGTTTTGTCGCCAAATCCGGTACTTGCCAGCCTCTCTGTTGATTGTCTTTGTCATTTTCGTGCTCAGCCTGATAGGTTACAACAGAATATGTCCAAAGGCTCCAAGAAATCTCGGTGAAAGGCTCCAATTTGACGAAATAATCACAGAATTGACATTACAAGCAAATTCTAAGCATTTCTGTGCATTTGTCGCAAAAATCGGTACTTACCACTGAATTGCTTGATGCCCTTGGGCATTTTTTTGCTCAGCCTGACAGGATACAACAGAATATGGCCAAGGGATCCAATGGGAGTCGGTGAAAGCCTCGAATTTGGCCACATTTGGCGCAAATTTCGACGTTTTGTATGGAAATTGAGCAAAAAACGGGGTTTTGTCGCCAAATCCGGTACTTGCCAGCCTCTCTGTTGATTGTCTTTGTCATTTTCGTGCTCAGCCAGAATGGATACAACAAAATAGGGCCAAGGGATCCAAGAGGAGTCGGTGAAAGCCTCGAATTTGGCCACATTTGGCCCAAATTTCGACGTTTTGAATGGAAATTGAGCCAAAAACGGGGTTTTGTCGCCAAATCCGGTACTTGCCAGCGTCTCTGTTGATTGTCTTTGTCATTTTCGTGCTCAGCCTGATAGGTTACAACAGAATATGTCCAAAGGCTCCAAGAAATCTCGGTGAAAGGCTCCAATTTGACGAAATAATCACAGAATTGACATTACAAGCAAATTCTAAGCATTTCTGTGCATTTGTCGCAAAAATCGGTACTTACCACTGAATTGCTTGATGCCCTTGGGCATTTTTTTGCTCAGCCTGACAGGATACAACAGAATATGGCCAAGGGATCCAATGGGAGTCGGTGAAAGCCTCGAATTTGGCCACATTTGGCCCAAATTTCGACGTTTTGTATGGAAATTGAGCCAAAAACGGGGTTTTGTCGCCAAATCCGGTACTTGCCAGCCTCTCTGTTGATTGTCTTTGTCATTTTCGTGCTCAGCCTGACAGGATACAACAAAATAGGGCCAAGGGATCCAAGAGGAGTCGGTGAAAGCCTCGAATTTGGCCACATTTGGCCCAAATTTCGACGTTTTGTATGGAAATTGAGCCAAAAACGGGGTTTTGTCGCCAAATCCGGTACTTGCCAGCGTCTCTGTTGATTGTCTTTGTCATTTTCGTGCTCAGCCTGATAGGTTACAACAGAATATGTCCAAAGGCTCCAAGAAATCTCGGTGAAAGGCTCCAATTTGACGAAATAATCACAGAATTGACATTACAAGCAAATTCTAAGCATTTCTGTGCATTTGTCGCAAAAATCGGTACTTACCACTAAATTGCTTGATGCCCTTGGGCATTTTTTTGCTCAGCCTGACAGGATACAACAGAATATGGCCAAGGGATCCAATGGGAGTCGGTGAAAGCCTCGAATTTGGCCACATTTGGCGCAAATTTCGACGTTTTGTATGGAAATTGAGCCAAAAACGGGGTTTTGTTGCCAAATCCGGTACTTGCCAGCCTCTCTGTTGATTGTCTTTGTCATTTTCGTGCTCAGCCTGACAGGATACAACAAAATAGGGCCAAGGGATCCAAGAGGAGTCGGTGAAAGCCTCGAATTTGGCCACATTTGGCCCAAATTTCGACGTTTTGTATGGAAATTGAGCCAAAAACGGGGTTTTGTCGCCAAATCCGGTACTTGCCAGCGTCTCTGTTGATTGTCTTTGTCATTTTCGTGCTCAGCCTGATAGGTTACAACAGAATATGTCCAAAGGCTCCAAGAAATCTCGGTGAAAGGCTCCAATTTGACGAAATAATCACAGAATTGACATTACAAGCAAATTTAAAGCATTTCTGTGCATTTGTCGCAAAAATCGGTACTTACCACTGAATTGCTTGATGCCCTTGGGCATTTTTTTGCTCAGCCTGACAGGATACAACAGAATATGGCCAAGGGATCCAATGGGAGTCGGTGAAAGCCTCGAATTTGGCCACATTTGGCGCAAATTTCGACGTTTTGTATGGAAATTGAGCCAAAAACGGGGTTTTGTCGCCAAATCCGGTACTTGCCAGCCTCTCTGTTGATTGTCTTTGTCATTTTCGTGCTCAGCCTGACAGGATACAACAAAATAGGGCCAAGGGATCCAAGAGGAGTCGGTGAAAGCCTCGAATTTGGCCACATTTTGCCCAAATTTCGACGTTTTGTATGGAAATTGAGCCAAAAACGGGGTTTTGTCGCCAAATCCGGTACTTGCCAGCCTCTCTGTTGATTGTCTTTGTCATTTTCGTGCTCAGCCTGATAGGTTACAACAGAATATGTCCAAAGGCTCCAAGAAATCTCGGTGAAAGGCTCCAATTTGACGAAATAATCACAGAATTGACATTTCAAGCAAATTCTAAGCATTTCTGTGCATTTGTCGCAAAAATCGGTACTTACCACTGAATTGCTTGATGCCCTTGGGCATTTTTTTGCTCAGCCTGACAGAATACAACAAAATAGGGCCAAGGGATCCAAGAGGAGTCGGTGAAAGCCTTGAATTTGGCCACATTTTGCCCAAATTTCGACGTTTTGTATGGAAATTGAGCCAAAAACGGGGTTTTGTCGCCAAATCCGGTACTTGCCAGCCTCTCTGTTGATTGTCTTTGTCATTTTCGTGCTCAGCCTGATAGGTTACAACAGAATATGTCCAAAGGCTCCAAGAAATCTCGGTGAAAGGCTCCAATTTGACGAAATAATCACAGAATTGACATTACAAGCAAATTCTAAGCATTTCTGTGCATTTGTCGCAAAAATCGGTACTTACCACTGAATTGCTTGATGCCCTTGGGCATTTTTTTGCTCAGCCTGACAGGATAAAACAGAATATGGCCAAGGGATCCAATGGGAGTCGGTGAAAGCCTCGAATTTGGCCACATTTGGCGCAAATTTCGACGTTTTGTATGGAAATTGAGCCAAAAACGGGGTTTTGTCGCCAAATCCGGTACTTGCCAGCCTCTCTGTTGATTGTCTTTGTCATTTTCGTGCTCAGCCTGACAGGATACAACAAAATAGGGCCAAGGGATCCAAGAGGAGTCGGTGAAAGCCTCGAATTTGGCCACATTTGGCCCAAATTTCGACGTTTTGTATGGAAATTGAGCCAAAAACGGGGTTTTGTCGCCAAATCCGGTACTTGCCAGCGTCTCTGTTGATTGTTTTTGTCATTTTCGTGCTCAGCCTGATAGGTTACAACAGAATATGTCCAAAGGCTCCAAGAAATCTCGGTGAAAGGCTCCAATTTGACGAAATAATCACAGAATTGACATTACAAGCAAATTCTAAGCATTTCTGTGCATTTGTCGCAAAAATCGGTACTTACCACTGAATTGCTTGATGCCCTTGAGCATTTTTTTGCTCAGCCT
Source organism: Hydra viridissima (assembly GCF_058129835.1). NCBI lineage: Eukaryota > Metazoa > Cnidaria > Hydrozoa > Anthoathecata > Hydridae > Hydra > Hydra viridissima. The sequence goes on along the minus strand of NW_028324302.1, from coordinate 10,765,167 downwards.
GACAGGATACAACAGAATATGGCCAAGGGATCCAATGGGAGTCGGTGAAAGCCTCGAATTTGGCCACATTTGGCCCAAATTTCGACGTTTTGTATGGAAATTGAGCCAAAAACGGGGTTTTGTGGCCAAATCCGGTACTTGCCAGCCTCTCTGTTGATTGTCTTTGTCATTTTCGTGCTCAGCCTGACAGGATACAACAAAATAGGGCCAAGGGATCCAAGAGGAGTCGGTGAAAGCCTCGAATTTGGCCACATTTGGCCCAAATTTCGACGTTTTGTATGGAAATTGAGCCAAAAACGAGGTTTTGTCGCCAAATCCGGTACTTGCCAGCGTCTCTGTTGATTGTCTTTGTCATTTTCGTGCTCAGCCTGATAGGTTACAACAGAATATGTCCAAAGGCTCCAAGAAATCTCGGTGAAAGGCTCCAATTTGACGAAATAATCACAGAATTGACATTACAAGCAAATTCTAAGCATTTCTGTGCATTTGTCGCAAAAATCGGTACTTACCACTGAATTGCTTGATGCCCTTGGGCATTTTTTTGCTCAGCCTGACAGGATACAACAGAATATGGCCAAGGGATCCAATGGGAGTCGGTGAAAGCCTCGAATTTGGTCACATTTGGCCCAAATTTCGACGTTTTGTATGGAAATTGAGCCAAAAACGGGGTTTTGTCGCCAAATCCGGTACTTGCCAGCCTCTCTGTTGATTGTCTTTGTCATTTTCGTGCTCAGCCTGACAGGATACAACAAAATAGGGCCAAGGGATCCAAGAGGAGTCGGTGAAAGCCTCGAATTTGGCCACATTTGGCCCAAATTTCGACGTTTTGTATGGAAATTGAGCCAAAAACGGGGTTTTGTCGCCAAATCCGGTACTTGCCAGCGTCTCTGTTGATTGTCTTTGTCATTTTCGTGCTCAGCCTGATAGGTTACAACAGAATATGTCCAAAGGCTCCAAGAAATCTCGGTGAAAGGCTCCAATTTGACGAAATAATCACAGAATTGACATTACAAGCAAATTCTAAGCATTTCTGTGCATTTGTCGCAAAAATCGGTACTTACCACTAAATTGCTTGATGCCCTTGGGCATTTTTTTGCTCAGCCTGACAGGATACAACAGAATATGGCCAAGGGATCCAATGGGAGTCGGTGAAAGCCTCGAATTTGGCCACATTTGGCGCAAATTTCGACGTTTTGTATGGAAATTGAGCCAAAAACGGGGTTTTGTCGCCAAATCCGGTACTTGCCAGCCTCTCTGTTGATTGTCTTTGTCATTTTCGTGCTCAGCCTGACAGGATACAACAAAATAGGGCCAAGGGATCCAAGAGGAGTCGGTGAAAGCCTCGAATTTGGCCACATTTGGCCCAAATTTCGACGTTTTGTATGGAAATTGAGCCAAAAACGGGGTTTTGTCGCCAAATCCGGTACTTGCCAGCGTCTCTGTTGATTGTCTTTGTCATTTTCGTGCTCAGCCTGATAGGTTACAACAGAATATGTCCAAAGGCTCCAAGAAATCTCGGTGAAAGGCTCCAATTTGACGAAATAATCACAGAATTGACATTACAAGCAAATTTAAAGCATTTCTGTGCATTTGTCGCAAAAATCGGTACTTACCACTGAATTGCTTGATGCCCTTGGGCATTTTTTTGCTCAGCCTGACAGGATACAACAGAATATGGCCAAGGGATCCAATGGGAGTCGGTGAAAGCCTCGAATTTGGCCACATTTGGCGCAAATTTCGACGTTTTGTATGGAAATTGAGCCAAAAACGGGGTTTTGTCGCCAAATCCGGTACTTGCCAGCCTCTCTGTTGATTGTCTTTGTCATTTTCGTGCTCAGCCTGACAGGATACAACAAAATAGGGCCAAGGGATCCAAGAGGAGTCGGTGAAAGCCTCGAATTTGGCCACATTTTGCCCAAATTTCGACGTTTTGTATGGAAATTGAGCCAAAAACGGGGTTTTGTCGCCAAATCCGGTACTTGCCAGCCTCTCTGTTGATTGTGTTTGTCATTTTCGTGCTCAGCCTGATAGGTTACAACAGAATATGTCCAAAGGCTCCAAGAAATCTCGGTGAAAGGCTCCAATTTGACGAAATAATCACAGAATTGACATTACAAGCAAATTCTAAGCATTTCTGTGCATTTGTCGCAAAAATCGGTACTTACCACTGAATTGCTTGATGCCCTTGGGCATTTTTTTGCTCAGCCTGACAGAATACAACAAAATAGGGCCAAGGGATCCAAGAGGAGTCGGTGAAAGCCTTGAATTTGGCCACATTTTGCCCAAATTTCGACGTTTTGTATGGAAATTGAGCCAAAAACGGGGTTTTGTCGCCAAATCCGGTACTTGCCAGCCTCTCTGTTGATTGTCTTTGTCATTTTCGTGCTCAGCCTGATAGGTTACAACAGAATATGTCCAAAGGCTCCAAGAAATCTCGGTGAAAGGCTCCAATTTGACGAAATAATCACAGAATTGACATTACAAGCAAATTCTAAGCATTTCTGTGCATTTGTCGCAAAAATCGGTACTTACCACTAAATTGCTTGATGCCCTTGGGCATTTTTTTCCTCAGCCTGACAGGATAAAACAGAATATGGCCAAGGGATCCAATGGGAGTCGGTGAAAGCCTCGAATTTGGCCACATTTGGCGCAAATTTCGACGTTTTGTATGGAAATTGAGCCAAAAACGGGGTTTTGTCGCCAAATCCGGTACTTGCCAGCCTCTCTGTTGATTGTCTTTGTCATTTTCGTGCTCAGCCTGACAGGATACAACAAAATAGGGCCAAGGGATCCAAGAGGAGTCGGTGAAAGCCTCGAATTTGGCCACATTTGGCCCAAATTTCGACGTTTTGTATGGAAATTGAGCCAAAAACGGGGTTTTGTCGCCAAATCCGGTACTTGCCAGCGTCTCTGTTGATTGTTTTTGTCATTTTCGTGCTCAGCCTGATAGGTTACAACAGAATATGTCCAAAGGCTCCAAGAAATCTCGGTGAAAGGCTCCAATTTGACGAAATAATCACAGAATTGACATTACAAGCAAATTCTAAGCATTTCTGTGCATTTGTCGCAAAAATCGGTACTTACCACTGAATTGCTTGATGCCCTTGAGCATTTTTTTGCTCAGCCTGACAGGATACAACAGAATATGGCCAAGGGATCCAATGGGAGTCGGTGAAAGCCTCGAATTTGGCCACATTTGGCCCAAATTTCGACGTTTTGTATGGAAATTGAGCCAAAAACGGGGTTTTGTCGCCAAATCCGGTACTTGCCAGCCTCTCTGTTGATTGTCTTTGTCATTTTCGTGCTCAGCCTGACAGGATACAACAAAATAGGGCCAAGGGATCCAAGAGGAGTCGGTGAAAGCCTCGAATTTGGCCACATTTGGCCCAAATTTCGACGTTTTGTATGGAAATTGAGCCAAAAACGAGGTTTTGTCGCCAAATCCGGTACTTGCCAGCGTCTCTGTTGATTGTCTTTGTCATTTTCGTGCTCAGCCTGATAGGTTACAACAGAATATGTCCAAAGGCTCCAAGAAATCTCGGTGAAAGGCTCCAATTTGACGAAATAATCACAGAATTGACATTACAAGCAAATTCTAAGCATTTCTGTGCATTTGTCGCAAAAATCGGTACTTACCACTGAATTGCTTGATGCCCTTGGGCATTTTTTTGCTCAGCCTGACAGGATACAACAGAATATGGCCAAGGGATCCAATGGGAGTCGGTGAAAGCCTCGAATTTGGCCACATTTGGCCCAAATTTCGACGTTTTGTATGGAAATTGAGCCAAAAACGGGGTTTTGTCGCCAAATCCGGTACTTGCCAGCCTCTCTGTTGATTGTCTTTGTCATTTTCGTGCTCAGCCTGACAGGATACAACAAAATAGGGCCAAGGGATCCAAGAGGAGTCGGTGAAAGCCTCGAATTTGGCCACATTTGGCCCAAATTTCGACGTTTTGTATGGATATTGAGCCAAAAACGGGGTTTTGTCGCCAAATCCGGTACTTGCCAGCGTCTCTGTTGATTGTCTTTGTCATTTTCGTGCTCAGCCTGATAGGTTACAACAGAATATGTCCAAAGGCTCCAAGAAATCTCGGTGAAAGGCTCCAATTTGACGAAATAATCACAGAATTGACATTACAAGCAAATTCTAAGCATTTCTGTGCATTTGTCGCAAAAATCGGTACTTACCACTAAATTGCTTGATGCCCTTGGGCATTTTTTTGCTCAGCCTGACAGGATACAACAGAATATGGCCAAGGGATCCAATGGGAGTCGGTGAAAGCCTCGAATTTGGCCACATTTGGCGCAAATTTCGACGTTTTGTATGGAAATTGAGCCAAAAACGGGGTTTTGTCGCCAAATCCGGTACTTGCCAGCCTCTCTGTTGATTGTCTTTGTCATTTTCGTGCTCAGCCTGACAGGATACAACAAAATAGGGCCAAGGGATCCAAGAGGAGTCGGTGAAAGCCTCGAATTTGGCCACATTTGGCCCAAATTTCGACGTTTTGTATGGAAATTGAGCCAAAAACGGGGTTTTGTCGCCAAATCCGGTACTTGCCAGCGTCTCTGTTGATTGTCTTTGTCATTTTCGTGCTCAGCCTGATAGGTTACAACAGAATATGTCCAAAGGCTCCAAGAAATCTCGGTGAAAGGCTCCAATTTGACGAAATAATCACAGAATTGACATTACAAGCAAATTTAAAGCATTTCTGTGCATTTGTCGCAAAAATCGGTACTTACCACTGAATTGCTTAATGCCCTTGGGCATTTTTTTGCTCAGCCTGACAGGATACAACAGAATATGGCCAAGGGATCCAATGGGAGTCGGTGAAAGCCTCGAATTTGGCCTCATTTTGCCCAAATTTCGACGTTTTGTATGGAAATTGAGCCAAAAACGGGGTTTTGTCGCCAAATCCGGTACTTGCCAGCCTCTCTGTTGATTGTCTTTGTCATTTTCGTGCTCAGCCTGATAGGTTACAACAGAATATGTCCAAAGGCTCCAAGAAATCTCGGTGAAAGGCTCCAATTTGACGAAATAATCACAGAATTGACATTACAAGCAAATTCTAAGCATTTCTGTGCATTTGTCGCAAAAATCGGTACTTACCACTGAATTGCTTGATGCCCTTGGGCATTTTTTTGCTCAGCCTGACAGGATAAAACAGAATATGGCCAAGGGATCCAATGGGAGTCGGTGAAAGCCTCGAATTTGGCCACATTTGGCCCAAATTTCGACGTTTTGTATGGAAATTGAGCCAAAAACGGGGTTTTGTCGCCAAATCCGGTACTTGCCAGCCTCTCTGTTGATTGTCTTTGTCATTTTCGTGCTCAGCCTGACAGGATACAACAAAATAGGGCCAAGGGATCGAAGAGGAGTCGGTGAAAGCCTCGAATTTGGCCACATTTGGCCCAAATTTCGACGTTTTGTATGGAAATTGAGCCAAAAACGGGGTTTTGTCGCCAAATCCGGTACTTGCCAGCGTCTCTGTTGATTGTCTTTGTCATTTTCGTGCTCAGCCTGATAGGTTACAACAGAATATGTCCAAAGGCTCCAAGAAATCTCGGTGAAAGGCTCCAATTTGACGAAATAATCACAGAATTGACATTACAAGCAAATTCTAAGCATTTCTGTGCATTTGTCGCAAAAATCGGTACTTACCACTGAATTGCTTGATGCCCTTGGGCATTTTTTTGCTCAGCCTGACAGGATACAACAGAATATGGCCAAGGGATCCAATGGGAGTCGGTGAAAGCCTCGAATTTGGTCACATTTGGCCCAAATTTCGACGTTTTGTATGGAAATTGAGCCAAAAACGGGGTTTTGTCGCCAAATCCGGTACTTGCCAGCCTCTCTGTTGATTGTCTTTGTCATTTTCGTGCTCAGCCTGAATGGATACAACAAAATAGGGCCAAGGGATCCAAGAGGAGTCGGTGAAAGCCTCGAATTTGGCCACATTTTTTCCCAAATTTCGACGTTTTGTATGGAAATTGAGCCAAAAACGGGGTTTTGTCGCCAAATCCGGTACTTGCCAGCCTCTCTGTTGATTGTCTTTGTCATTTTCGTGCTCAGCCTGATAGGTTACAACAGAATATGTCCAAAGGCTCCAAGAAATCTCGGTGAAAGGCTCCAATTTGACGAAATAATCACAGAATTGACATTACAAGCAAATTCTAAGCATTTCTGTGCATTTGTCGCAAAAATCGGTACTTACCACTGAATTGCTTGATGCCCTTGGGCATTTTTTTGCTCAGCCTGACAGGATACAACAGAATATGGCCAAGGGATCCAATGGGAGTCGGTGAAAGCCTCGAATTTGGCCACATTTGGCGCAAATTTCGACGTTTTGTATGGAAATTGAGCCAAAAACGGGGTTTTGTCGCCAAATCCGGTACTTGCCAGCCTCTCTGTTGATTGTCTTTGTCATTTTCGTGCTCAGCCTGACAGGATACAACAAAATAGGGCCAAGGGATCGAAGAGGAGTCGGTGAAAGCCTCGAATTTGGCCACATTTGGCCCAAATTTCGACGTTTTGTATGGAAATTGAGCCAAAAACGGGGTTTTGTCGCCAAATCCGGTACTTGCCAGCGTCTCTGTTGATTGTCTTTGTCATTTTCGTGCTCAGCCTGATAGGTTACAACAGAATATGTCCAAAGGCTCCAAGAAATCTCGGTGAAAGGCTCCAATTTGACGAAATAATCACAGAATTGACATTACAAGCAAATTCTAAGCATTTCTGTGCATTTGTCGCAAAAATCGGTACTTACCACTGAATTGCTTGATGCCCTTGGGCATTTTTTTGCTCAGCCTGACAGGATACAACAGAATATGGCCAAGGGATCCAATGGGAGTCGGTGAAAGCCTCGAATTTGGCCACATTTGGCGCAAATTTCGACGTTTTGTATGGAAATTGAGCAAAAAACGGGGTTTTGTCGCCAAATCCGGTACTTGCCAGCCTCTCTGTTGATTGTCTTTGTCATTTTCGTGCTCAGCCTGAATGGATACAACAAAATAGGGCCAAGGGATCCAAGAGGAGTCGGTGAAAGCCTCGAATTTGGCCACATTTGGCCCAAATTTCGACGTTTTGAATGGAAATTGAGCCAAAAACGGGGTTTTGTCGCCAAATCCGGTACTTGCCAGCGTCTCTGTTGATTGTCTTTGTCATTTTCGTGCTCAGCCTGATAGGTTACAACAGAATATGTCCAAAGGCTCCAAGAAATCTCGGTGAAAGGCTCCAATTTGACGAAATAATCACAGAATTGACATTACAAGCAAATTCTAAGCATTTCTGTGCATTTGTCGCAAAAATCGGTACTTACCACTGAATTGCTTGATGCCCTTGGGCATTTTTTTGCTCAGCCTGACAGGATACAACAGAATATGGCCAAGGGATCCAATGGGAGTCGGTGAAAGCCTCGAATTCGGCCACATTTGGCCCAAATTTCGACGTTTTGTATGGAAATTGAGCCAAAAACGGGGTTTTGTCGCCAAATCCGGTACTTGCCAGCCTCTCTGTTGATTGTCTTTGTCATTTTCGTGCTCAGCCTGACAGGATACAACAAAATAGGGCCAAGGGATCCAAGAGGAGTCGGTGAAAGCCTCGAATTTGGCCACATTTGGCCCAAATTTCGACGTTTTGTATGGAAATTGAGCCAAAAACGGGGTTTTGTCGCCAAATCCGGTACTTGCCAGCGTCTCTGTTGATTGTCTTTGTCATTTTCGTGCTCAGCCTGATAGGTTACAACAGAATATGTCCAAAGGCTCCAAGAAATCTCGGTGAAAGGCTCCAATTTGACGAAATAATCACAGAATTGACATTACAAGCAAATTCTAAGCATTTCTGTGCATTTGTCGCAAAAATCGGTACTTACCACTAAATTGCTTGATGCCCTTGGGCATTTTTTTGCTCAGCCTGACAGGATACAACAGAATATGGCCAAGGGATCCAATGGGAGTCGGTGAAAGCCTCGAATTTGGCCACATTTGGCGCAAATTTCGACGTTTTGTATGGAAATTGAGCCAAAAACGGGGTTTTGTCGCCAAATCCGGTACTTGCCAGCCTCTCTGTTGATTGTCTTTGTCATTTTCGTGCTCAGCCTGACAGGATACAACAAAATAGGGCCAAGGGATCCAAGAGGAGTCGGTGAAAGCCTCGAATTTGGCCACATTTGGCCCAAATTTCGACGTTTTGTATGGATATTGAGCCAAAAACGGGGTTTTGTCGCCAAATCCGGTACTTGCCAGCGTCTCTGTTGATTGTCTTTGTCATTTTCGTGCTCAGCCTGATAGGTTACAACAGAATATGTCCAAAGGCTCCAAGAAATCTCGGTGAAAGGCTCCAATTTGACGAAATAATCACAGAATTGACATTACAAGCAAATTCTAAGCATTTCTGTGCATTTGTCGCAAAAATCGGTACTTACCACTGAATTGCTTGATGCCCTTGAGCATTTTTTTGCTCAGTTTGACAGGATACAACAGAATATGGCCAAGGGATCCAATGGGAGTCGGTGAAAGCCTCGAATTTGGCCTCATTTTGCCCAAATTTCGACGTTTTGTATGGAAATTGAGCCAAAAACGGGGTTTTGTCGCCAAATCCGGTACTTGCCAGCCTCTCTGTTGATTGTCTTTGTCATTTTCGTGCTCAGCCTGATAGGTTACAACAGAATATGTCCAAAGGCTCCAAGAAATCTCGGTGAAAGGCTCCAATTTGACGAAATAATCACAGAATTGACATTACAAGCAAATTCTAAGCATTTCTGTGCATTTGTCGCAAAAATCGGTACTTACCACTGAATTGCTTGATGCCCTTGGGCATTTTTTTGCTCAGCCTGACAGGATACAACAGAATATGGCCAAGGGATCCAATGGGAGTCGGTGAAAGCCTCGAATTTGGCCACATTTGGCGCAAATTTCGACGTTTTGTATGGAAATTGAGCCAAAAACGGGGTTTTGTCGCCAAATCCGGTACTTGCCAGCCTCTCTGTTGATTGTCTTTGTCATTTTCGTGCTCAGCCTGACAGGATACAACAAAATAGGGCCAAGGGATCGAAGAGGAGTCGGTGAAAGCCTCGAATTTGGCCACATTTGGCCCAAATTTCGACGTTTTGTATGGAAATTGAGCCAAAAACGGGGTTTTGTCGCCAAATCCGGTACTTGCCAGCGTCTCTGTTGATTGTCTCTGTCATTTTCGTGCTCAGCCTGATAGGTTACAACAGAATATGTCCAAAGGCTCCAAGAAATCTCGGTGAAAGGCTCCAATTTGACGAAATAATCACAGAATTGACATTACAAGCAAATTCTAAGCATTTCTGTGCATTTGTCGCAAAAATCGGTACTTACCACTGAATTGCTTGATGCCCTTGGGCATTTTTTTGCTCAGCCTGACAGGATACAACAGAATATGGCCAAGGGATCCAATGGGAGTCGGTGAAAGCCTCGAATTTGGTCACATTTGGCCCAAATTTCGACGTTTTGTATGGAAATTGAGCCAAAAACGGGGTTTTGTCGCCAAATCCGGTACTTGCCAGCCTCTCTGTTGATTGTCTTTGTCATTTTCGTGCTCAGCCTGACAGGATACAACAAAATAGGGCCAAGGGATCCAAGAGGAGTGGGTGAAAGCCTCGAATTTGGCCACATTTTTTCCCAAATTTCGACGTTTTGTATGGAAATTGAGCCAAAAACGGGGTTTTGTCGCCAAATCCGGTACTTGCCAGCCTCTCTGTTGATTGTCTTTGTCATTTTCGTGCTCAGCCTGATAGGTTACAACAGAATATGTCCAAAGGCTCCAAGAAATCTCGGTGAAAGGCTCCAATTTGACGAAATAATCACAGAATTGACATTACAAGCAAATTCTAAGCATTTCTGTGCATTTGTCGCAAAAATCGGTACTTACCACTGAATTGCTTGATGCCCTTGGGCATTTTTTTGCTCAGCCTGACAGGATACAACAGAATATGGCCAAGGGATCCAATGGGAGTCGGTGAATACCTCGAATTTGGCCACATTTGGCGCAAATTTCGACGTTTTGTATGGAAATTGAGCCAAAAACGGGGTTTTGTCGCCAAATCCGGTACTTGCCAGCCTCTCTGTTGATTGTCTTTGTCATTTTCGTGCTCAGCCTGACAGGATACAACAAAATAGGGCCAAGGGATCGAAGAGGAGTCGGTGAAAGCCTCGAATTTGGCCACATTTGGCCCAAATTTCGACGTTTTGTATGGAAATTGAGCCAAAAACGGGGTTTTGTCGCCAAATCCGGTACTTGCCAGCGTCTCTGTTGATTGTCTTTGTCATTTTCGTGCTCAGCCTGATAGGTTACAACAGAATATGTCCAAAGGCTCCAAGAAATCTCGGTGAAAGGCTCCAATTTGACGAAATAATCACAGAATTGACATTACAAGCAAATTCTAAGCATTTCTGTGCATTTGTCGCAAAAATCGGTACTTACCACTGAATTGCTTGATGCCCTTGGGCATTTTTTTGCTCAGCCTGACAGGATACAACAGAATATGGCCAAGGGATCCAATGGGAGTCGGTGAAAGCCTCGAATTTGGCCACATTTGGCGCAAATTTCGACGTTTTGTATGGAAATTGAGCAAAAAACGGGGTTTTGTCGCCAAATCCGGTACTTGCCAGCCTCTCTGTTGATTGTCTTTGTCATTTTCGTGCTCAGCCTGACAGGATACAACAAAATAGGGCCAAGGGATCCAAGAGGAGTCGGTGAAAGCCTCGAATTTGGCCACATTTGGCCCAAATTTCGACGTTTTGTATGGAAATTGAGCCAAAAACGGGGTTTTGTCGCCAAATCCGGTACTTGCCAGCGTCTCTGTTGATTGTCTTTGTCATTTTCGTGCTCAGCCTGATAGGTTACAACAGAATATGTCCAAAGGCTCCAAGAAATCTCGGTGAAAGGCTCCAATTTGACGAAATAATCACAGAATTGACATTACAAGCAAATTTAAAGCATTTCTGTGCATTTGTCGCAAAAATCGGTACTTACCACTGAATTGCTTGATGCCCTTGGGCATTTTTTTGCTCAGCCTGACAGAATACAACAAAATAGGGCCAAGGGATCCAAGAGGAGTCGGTGAAAGCCTTGAATTTGGCCACATTTTGCCCAAATTTCGACGTTTTGTATGGAAATTGAGCCAAAAACGGGGTTTTGTCGCCAAATCCGGTACTTGCCAGCCTCTCTGTTGATTGTCTTTGTCATTTTCGTGCTCAGCCTGATAGGTTACAACAGAATATGTCCAAAGGCTCCAAGAAATCTCGGTGAAAGGCTCCAATTTGACGAAATAATCACAGAATTGACATTACAAGCAAATTCTAAGCATTTCTGTGCATTTGTCGCAAAAATCGGTACTTACCACTAAATTGCTTGATGCCCTTGGGCATTTTTTTGCTCAGCCTGACAGAATACAACAAAATAGGGCCAAGGGATCCAAGAGGAGTCGGTGAAAGCCTTGAATTTGGCCACATTTTGCCCAAATTTCGACGTTTTGTATGGAAATTGAGCCAAAAACGGGGTTTTGTCGCCAAATCCGGTACTTGCCAGCCTCTCTGTTGATTGTCTTTGTCATTTTCGTGCTCAGCCTGATAGGTTACAACAGAATATGTCCAAAGGCTCCAAGAAATCTCGGTGAAAGGCTCCAATTTGACGAAATAATCACAGAATTGACATTACAAGCAAATTCTAAGCATTTCTGTGCATTTGTCGCAAAAATCGGTACTTACCACTAAATTGCTTGATGCCCTTGGGCATTTTTTTGCTCAGCCTGACAGGATAAAACAGAATATGGCCAAGGGATCCAATGGGAGTCGGTGAAAGCCTCGAATTTGGCCACATTTGGCGCAAATTTCGACGTTTTGTATGGAAATTGAGCCAAAAACGGGGTTTTGTCGCCAAATCCGGTACTTGCCAGCCTCTCTGTTGATTGTCTTTGTCATTTTCGTGCTCAGCCTGACAGGATACAACAAAATAGGGCCAAGGGATCCAAGAGGAGTCGGTGAAAGCCTCGAATTTGGCCACATTTGGCCCAAATTTCGACGTTTTGTATGGAAATTGAGCCAAAAACGAGGTTTTGTCGCCAAATCCGGTACTTGCCAGCGTCTCTGTTGATTGTTTTTGTCATTTTCGTGCTCAGCCTGATAGGTTACAACAGAATATGTCCAAAGGCTCCAAGAAATCTCGGTGAAAGGCTCCAATTTGACGAAATAATCACAGAATTGACATTACAAGCAAATTCTAAGCATTTCTGTGCATTTGTCGCAAAAATCGGTACTTACCACTGAATTGCTTGATGCCCTTGAGCATTTTTTTGCTCAGCCTGACAGGATACAACAGAATATGGCCAAGGGATCCAATGGGAGTCGGTGAAAGCCTCGAATTTGGCCACATTTGGCCCAAATTTCGACGTTTTGTATGGAAATTGAGCCAAAAACGGGGTTTTGTGGCCAAATCCGGTACTTGCCAGCCTCTCTGTTGATTGTCTTTGTCATTTTCGTGCTCAGCCTGACAGGATACAACAAAATAGGGCCAAGGGATCCAAGAGGAGTCGGTGAAAGCCTCGAATTTGGCCACATTTTGCCCAAATTTCGACGTTTTGTATGGAAATTGAGCCAAAAACGGGGTTTTGTCGCCAAATCCGGTACTTGCCAGCGTCTCTGTTGATTGTCTTTGTCATTTTCGTGCTCAGCCTGATAGGTTACAACAGAATATGTCCAAAGGCTCCAAGAAATCTCGGTGAAAGGCTCCAATTTGACGAAATAATCACAGAATTGACATTACAAGCAAATTTAAAGCATTTCTGTGCATTTGTCGCAAAAATCGGTACTTACCACTGAATTGCTTGATGCCCTTGGGCATTTTTTTGCTCAGCCTGACAGGATACAACAGAATATGGCCAAGGGATCCAATGGGAGTCGGTGAAAGCCTCGAATTTGGCCACATTTGGCGCAAATTTCGACGTTTTGTATGGAAATTGAGCCAAAAACGGGGTTTTGTCGCCAAATCCGGTACTTGCCAGCCTCTCTGTTGATTGTCTTTGTCATTTTCGTGCTCAGCCTGACAGGATACAACAAAATAGGGCCAAGGGATCCAAGTGGAGTCGGTGAAAGCCTCGAATTTGGCCACATTTGGCCCAAATTTCGACGTTTTGTATGGAAATTGAGCCAAAAACGGGGTTTTGTCGCCAAATCCGGTACTTGCCAGCCTCTCTGTTGATTGTCTTTGTCATTTTCGTGCTCAGCCTGACAGGATACAACAAAATAGGGCCAAGGGATCCAAGAGGAGTCGGTGAAAGCCTCGAATTTGGCCTCATTTTGCCCAAATTTCGACGTTTTGTATGGAAATTGAGCCAAAAACGAGGTTTTGTCGCCAAATCCGGTACTTGCCAGCGTCTCTGTTGATTGTCTTTGTCATTTTCGTGCTCAGCCTGATAGGTTACAACAGAATATGTCCAAAGGCTCCAAGAAATCTCGGTGAAAGGCTCCAATTTGACGAAATAATCACAGAATTGACATTACAAGCAAATTCTAAGCATTTCTGTGCATTTGTCGCAAAAATCGGTACTTACCACTGAATTGCTTGATGCCCTTGGGCATTTTTTTGCTCAGCCTGACAGGATACAACAGAATATGGCCAAGGGATCCAATGGGAGTCGGTGAAAGCCTCGAATTTGGTCACATTTGGCCCAAATTTCGACGTTTTGTATGGAAATTGAGCCAAAAACGGGGTTTTGTCGCCAAATCCGGTACTTGCCAGCCTCTCTGTTGATTGTCTTTGTCATTTTCGTGCTCAGCCTGACAGGATACAACAAAATAGGGCCAAGGGATCCAAGAGGAGTCGGTGAAAGCCTCGAATTTGGCCACATTTGGCCCAAATTTCGACGTTTTGTATGGAAATTGAGCCAAAAACGGGGTTTTGTCGCCAAATCCGGTACTTGCCAGCGTCTCTGTTGATTGTCTTTGTCATTTTCGTGCTCAGCCTGATAGGTTACAACAGAATATGTCCAAAGGCTCCAAGAAATCTCGGTGAAAGGCTCCAATTTGACGAAATAATCACAGAATTGACATTACAAGCAAATTCTAAGCATTTCTGTGCATTTGTCGCAAAAATCGGTACTTACCACTAAATTGCTTGATGCCCTTGGGCATTTTTTTGCTCAGCCTGACAGGATACAACAGAATATGGCCAAGGGATCCAATGGGAGTCGGTGAAAGCCTCGAATTTGGCCACATTTGGCGCAAATTTCGACGTTTTGTATGGAAATTGAGCCAAAAACGGGGTTTTGTCGCCAAATCCGGTACTTGCCAGCGTCTCTGTTGATTGTTTTTGTCATTTTCGTGCTCAGCCTGATAGGTTACAACAGAATATGTCCAAAGGCTCCAAGAAATCTCGGTGAAAGGCTCCAATTTGACGAAATAATCACAGAATTGACATTACAAGCAAATTTAAAGCATTTCTGTGCATTTGTCGCAAAAATCGGTACTTACCACTGAATTGCTTGATGCCCTTGGGCATTTTTTTGCTCAGCCTGACAGGATACAACAGAATATGGCCAAGGGATCCAATGGGAGTCGGTGAAAGCCTCGAATTTGGCCACATTTGGCGCAAATTTCGACGTTTTGTATGGAAATTGAGCCAAAAACGGGGTTTTGTCGCCAAATCCGGTACTTGCCAGCCTCTCTGTTGATTGTCTTTGTCATTTTCGTGCTTAGCCTGACAGGATACAACAAAATAGGGCCAAGGGATCCAAGAGGAGTCGGTGAAAGCCTCGAATTTGGCCACATTTTGCCCAAATTTCGACGTTTTGTATGGAAATTGAGCCAAAAACGGGGTTTTGTCGCCAAATCCGGTACTTGCCAGCCTCTCTGTTGATTGTCTTTGTCATTTTCGTGCTCAGCCTGATAGGTTACAACAGAATATGTCCAAAGGCTCCAAGAAATCTCGGTGAAAGGCTCCAATTTGACGAAATAATCACAGAATTGACATTACAAGCAAATTCTAAGCATTTCTGTGCATTTGTCGCAAAAATCGGTACTTACCACTGAATTGCTTGATGCCCTTGGGCATTTTTTTGCTCAGCCTGACAGAATACAACAAAATAGGGCCAAGGGATCCAAGAGGAGTCGGTGAAAGCCTTGAATTTGGCCACATTTTGCCCAAATTTCGACGTTTTGTATGGAAATTGAGCCAAAAACGGGGTTTTGTCGCCAAATCCGGTACTTGCCAGCCTCTCTGTTGATTGTCTTTGTCATTTTCGTGCTCAGCCTGATAGGTTACAACAGAATATGTCCAAAGGCTCCAAGAAATCTCGGTGAAAGGCTCCAATTTGACGAAATAATCACAGAATTGACATTACAAGCAAATTCTAAGCATTTCTGTGCATTTGTCGCAAAAATCGGTACTTACCACTAAATTGCTTGATGCCCTTGGGCATTTTTTTGCTCAGCCTGACAGGATAAAACAGAATATGGCCAAGGGATCCAATGGGAGTCGGTGAAAGCCTCGAATTTGGCCACATTTGGCGCAAATTTCGACGTTTTGTATGGAAATTGAGCCAAAAACGGGGTTTTGTCGCCAAATCCGGTACTTGCCAGCCTCTCTGTTGATTGTCTTTGTCATTTTCGTGCTCAGCCTGACAGGATACAACAAAATAGGGCCAAGGGATCCAAGAGGAGTCGGTGAAAGCCTCGAATTTGGCCACATTTGGCCCAAATTTCGACGTTTTGTATGGAAATTGAGCCAAAAACGGGGTTTTGTCGCCAAATCCGGTACTTGCCAGCGTCTCTGTTGATTGTTTTTGTCATTTTCGTGCTCAGCCTGATAGGTTACAACAGAATATGTCCAAAGGCTCCAAGAAATCTCGGTGAAAGGCTCCAATTTGACGAAATAATCACAGAATTGACATTACAAGCAAATTCTAAGCATTTCTGTGCATTTGTCGCAAAAATCGGTACTTACCACTGAATTGCTTGATGCCCTTGAGCATTTTTTTGCTCAGCCTGACAGGATACAACAGAATATGGCCAAGGGATCCAATGGGAGTCGGTGAAAGCCTCGAATTTGGCCACATTTGGCCCATATTTCGACGTTTTGTATGGAAATTGAGCCAAAAACGGGGTTTTGTGGCCAAATCCGGTACTTGCCAGCCTCTCTGTTGATTGTCTTTGTCATTTTCGTGCTCAGCCTGACAGGATACAACAAAATAGGGCCAAGGGATCCAAGAGGAGTCGGTGAAAGCCTCGAATTTGGCCACATTTGGCCCAAATTTCGACGTTTTGTATGGAAATTGAGCCAAAAACGAGGTTTTGTCGCCAAATCCGGTACTTGCCAGCGTCTCTGTTGATTGTCTTTGTCATTTTCGTGCTCAGCCTGATAGGTTACAACAGAATATGTCCAAAGGCTCCAAGAAATCTCGGTGAAAGGCTCCAATTTGACGAAATAATCACAGAATTGACATTACAAGCAAATTCTAAGCATTTCTGTGCATTTGTCGCAAAAATCGGTACTTACCACTGAATTGCTTGATGCCCTTGGGCATTTTTTTGCTCAGCCTGACAGGATACAACAGAATATGGCCAAGGGATCCAATGGGAGTCGGTGAAAGCCTCGAATTTGGTCACATTTGGCCCAAATTTCGACGTTTTGTATGGAAATTGAGCCAAAAACGGGGTTTTGTCGCCAAATCCGGTACTTGCCAGCCTCTCTGTTGATTGTCTTTGTCATTTTCGTGCTCAGCCTGACAGGATACAACAAAATAGGGCCAAGGGATCCAAGAGGAGTCGGTGAAAGCCTCGAATTTGGCCACATTTGGCCCAAATTTCGACGTTTTGTATGGATATTGAGCCAAAAACGGGGTTTTGTCGCCAAATCCGGTACTTGCCAGCGTCTCTGTTGATTGTCTTTGTCATTTTCGTGCTCAGCCTGATAGGTTACAACAGAATATGTCCAAAGGCTCCAAGAAATCTCGGTGAAAGGCTCCAATTTGACGAAATAATCACAGAATTGACATTACAAGCAAATTCTAAGCATTTCTGTGCATTTGTCGCAAAAATCGGTACTTACCACTGAATTGCTTGATGCCCTTGTGCATTTTTTTGCTCAGTTTGACAGGATACAACAGAATATGGCCAAGGGATCCAATGGGAGTCGGTGAAAGCCTCGAATTTGGCCACATTTGGCCCAAATTTCGACGTTTTGTATGGAAATTGAGCCAAAAACGGGGTTTTGTCGCCAAATCCGGTACTTGCCAGCCTCTCTGTTGATTGTCTTTGTCATTTTCGTGCTCAGCCTGACAGGATACAACAAAATAGGGCCAAGGGATCCAAGAGGAGTCGGTGAAAGCCTCGAATTTGGCCACATTTTGCCCAAATTTCGACGTTTTGTATGGAAATTGAGCCAAAAACGGGGTTTTGTCGCCAAATCCGGTACTTGCCAGCGTCTCTGTTGATTGTCTTTGTCATTTTCGTGCTCAGCCTGATAGGTTACAACAGAATATGTCCAAAGGCTCCAAGAAATCTC
This sequence comes from Hydra viridissima, assembly GCF_058129835.1. Taxonomy (NCBI): domain Eukaryota; kingdom Metazoa; phylum Cnidaria; class Hydrozoa; order Anthoathecata; family Hydridae; genus Hydra; species Hydra viridissima. The sequence continues at coordinate 10,747,646 of NW_028324302.1, read as the reverse complement.
GGTGAAAGGCTCCAATTTGACGAAATAATCACAGAATTGACATTACAAGCAAATTTAAAGCATTTCTGTGCATTTGTCGCAAAAATCGGTACTTACCACTGAATTGCTTGATGCCCTTGGGCATTTTTTTGCTCAGCCTGACAGGATACAACAGAATATGGCCAAGGGATCCAATGGGAGTCGGTGAAAGCCTCGAATTTGGCCACATTTGGCGCAAATTTCGACGTTTTGTATGGAAATTGAGCCAAAAACGGGGTTTTGTCGCCAAATCCGGTACTTGCCAGCCTCTCTGTTGATTGTCTTTGTCATTTTCGTGCTCAGCCTGACAGGATACAACAAAATAGGGCCAAGGGATCCAAGTGGAGTCGGTGAAAGCCTCGAATTTGGCCACATTTGGCCCAAATTTCGACGTTTTGTATGGAAATTGAGCCAAAAACGGGGTTTTGTCGCCAAATCCGGTACTTGCCAGCCTCTCTGTTGATTGTCTTTGTCATTTTCGTGCTCAGCCTGACAGGATACAACAAAATAGGGCCAAGGGATCCAAGAGGAGTCGGTGAAAGCCTCGAATTTGGCCTCATTTTGCCCAAATTTCGACGTTTTGTATGGAAATTGAGCCAAAAACGGGGTTTTGTCGCCAAATCCGGTACTTGCCAGCCTCTCTGTTGATTGTCTTTGTCATTTTCGTGCTCAGCCTGATAGGTTACAACAGAATATGTCCAAAGGCTCCAAGAAATCTCGGTGAAAGGCTCCAATTTGACGAAATAATCACAGAATTGACATTACAAGCAAATTCTATGCATTTCTGTGCATTTGTCGCAAAAATCGGTACTTACCACTGAATTGCTTGATGCCCTTGGGCATTTTTTTGCTCAGCCTGACAGGATACAACAGAATATGGCCAAGGGATCCAATGGGAGTCGGTGAAAGCCTCGAATTTGGCCACATTTGGCGCAAATTTCGACGTTTTGTATGGAAATTGAGCCAAAAACGGGGTTTTGTCGCCAAATCCGGTACTTGCCAGCCTCTCTGTTGATTGTCTTTGTCATTTTCGTGCTCAGCCTGACAGGATACAACAAAATAGGGCCAAGGGATCGAAGAGGAGTCGGTGAAAGCCTCGAATTTGGCCACATTTGGCCCAAATTTCGACGTTTTGTATGGAAATTGAGCCAAAAACGAGGTTTTGTCGCCAAATCCGGTACTTGCCAGCGTCTCTGTTGATTGTCTTTGTCATTTTCGTGCTCAGCCTGATAGGTTACAACAGAATATGTCCAAAGGCTCCAAGAAATCTCGGTGAAAGGCTCCAATTTGACGAAATAATCACAGAATTGACATTACAAGCAAATTCTAAGCATTTCTGTGCATTTGTCGCAAAAATCGGTACTTACCACTGAATTGCTTGATGCCCTTGGGCATTTTTTTGCTCAGCCTGACAGGATACAACAGAATATGGCCAAGGGATCCAATGGGAGTCGGTGAAAGCCTCGAATTTGGTCACATTTGGCCCAAATTTCGACGTTTTGTATGGAAATTGAGCCAAAAACGGGGTTTTGTCGCCAAATCCGGTACTTGCCAGCCTCTCTGTTGATTGTCTTTGTCATTTTCGTGCTCAGCCTGACAGGATACAACAAAATAGGGCCAAGGGATCGAAGAGGAGTCGGTGAAAGCCTCGAATTTGGCCACATTTGGCCCAAATTTCGACGTTTTGTATGGAAATTGAGCCAAAAACGGGGTTTTGTCGCCAAATCCGGTACTTGCCAGCGTCTCTGTTGATTGTCTTTGTCATTTTCGTGCTCAGCCTGATAGGTTACAACAGAATATGTCCAAAGGCTCCAAGAAATCTTGGTGAAAGGCTCCAATTTGACGAAATAATCACAGAATTGACATTACAAGCAAATTCTAAGCATTTCTGTGCATTTGTCGCAAAAATCGGTACTTACCACTGAATTGCTTGATGCCCTTGGGCATTTTTTTGCTCAGCCTGACAGGATACAACAGAATATGGCCAAGGGATCCAATGGGAGTCGGTGAAAGCCTCGAATTTGGCCACATTTGGCGCAAATTTCGACGTTTTGTATGGAAATTGAGCCAAAAACGGGGTTTTGTCGCCAAATCCGGTACTTGCCAGCCTCTCTGTTGATTGTCTTTGTCATTTTCGTGCTCAGCCTGACAGGATACAACAAAATAGGGCCAAGGGATCGAAGAGGAGTCGGTGAAAGCCTCGAATTTGGCCACATTTGGCCCAAATTTCGACGTTTTGTATGGAAATTGAGCCAAAAACGGGGTTTTGTCGCCAAATCCGGTACTTGCCAGCGTCTCTGTTGATTGTCTTTGTCATTTTCGTGCTCAGCCTGATAGGTTACAACAGAATATGTCCAAAGGCTCCAAGAAATCTCGGTGAAAGGCTCCAATTTGACGAAATAATCACAGAATTGACATTACAAGCAAATTCTAAGCATTTCTGTGCATTTGTCGCAAAAATCGGTACTTACCACTGAATTGCTTGATGCCCTTGGGCATTTTTTTGCTCAGCCTGACAGGATACAACAGAATATGGCCAAGGGATCCAATGGGAGTCGGTGAAAGCCTCGAATTTGGTCACATTTGGCCCAAATTTCGACGTTTTGTATGGAAATTGAGCCAAAAACGGGGTTTTGTCGCCAAATCCGGTACTTGCCAGCCTCTCTGTTGATTGTCTTTGTCATTTTCGTGCTCAGCCTGACAGGATACAACAAAATAGGGCCAAGGGATCGAAGAGGAGTCGGTGAAAGCCTCGAATTTGGCCACATTTGGCCCAAATTTCGACGTTTTGTATGGAAATTGAGCCAAAAACGGGGTTTTGTCGCCAAATCCGGTACTTGCCAGCGTCTCTGTTGATTGTCTTTGTCATTTTCGTGCTCAGCCTGATAGGTTACAACAGAATATGTCCAAAGGCTCCAAGAAATCTTGGTGAAAGGCTCCAATTTGACGAAATAATCACAGAATTGACATTACAAGCAAATTCTAAGCATTTCTGTGCATTTGTCGCAAAAATCGGTACTTACCACTGAATTGCTTGATGCCCTTGGGCATTTTTTTGCTCAGCCTGACAGGATACAACAGAATATGGCCAAGGGATCCAATGGGAGTCGGTGAAAGCCTCGAATTTGGCCACATTTGGCGCAAATTTCGACGTTTTGTATGGAAATTGAGCCAAAAACGGGGTTTTGTCGCCAAATCCGGTACTTGCCAGCCTCTCTGTTGATTGTCTTTGTCATTTTCGTGCTCAGCCTGACAGGATACAACAAAATAGGGCCAAGGGATCGAAGAGGAGTCGGTGAAAGCCTCGAATTTGGCCACATTTGGCCCAAATTTCGACGTTTTGTATGGAAATTGAGCCAAAAACGGGGTTTTGTCGCCAAATCCGGTACTTGCCAGCGTCTCTGTTGATTGTCTTTGTCATTTTCGTGCTCAGCCTGATAGGTTACAACAGAATATGTCCAAAGGCTCCAAGAAATCTCGGTGAAAGGCTCCAATTTGACGAAATAATCACAGAATTGACATTACAAGCAAATTCTAAGCATTTCTGTGCATTTGTCGCAAAAATCGGTACTTACCACTGAATTGCTTGATGCCCTTGGGCATTTTTTTGCTCAGCCTGACAGGATACAACAGAATATGGCCAAGGGATCCAATGGGAGTCGGTGAAAGCCTCGAATTTGGCCACATTTGGCGCAAATTTCGACGTTTTGTATGGAAATTGAGCAAAAAACGGGGTTTTGTCGCCAAATCCGGTACTTGCCAGCCTCTCTGTTGATTGTCTTTGTCATTTTCGTGCTCAGCCTGAATGGATACAACAAAATAGGGCCAAGGGATCCAAGAGGAGTTGGTGAAAGCCTCGAATTTGGCCACATTTGGCCCAAATTTCGACGTTTTGAATAGAAATTGAGCCAAAAACGGGGTTTTGTCGCCAAATCCGGTACTTGCCAGCGTCTCTGTTGATTGTCTTTGTCATTTTCGTGCTCAGCCTGATAGGTTACAACAGAATATGTCCAAAGGCTCCAAGAAATCTCGGTGAAAGGCTCCAATTTGACGAAATAATCACAGAATTGACATTACAAGCAAATTCTAAGCATTTCTGTGCATTTGTCGCAAAAATCGGTACTTACCACTGAATTGCTTGATGCCCTTGGGCATTTTTTTGCTCAGCCTGACAGGATACAACAGAATATGGCCAAGGGATCCAATGGGAGTCGGTGAAAGCCTCGAATTTGGCCACATTTGGCCCAAATTTCGACGTTTTGTATGGAAATTGAGCCAAAAACGGGGTTTTGTCGCCAAATCCGGTACTTGCCAGCCTCTCTGTTGATTGTCTTTGTCATTTTCGTGCTCAGCCTGACAGGATACAACAAAATAGGGCCAAGGGATCCAAGAGGAGTCGGTGAAAGCCTCGAATTTGGCCACATTTGGCCCAAATTTCGACGTTTTGTATGGAAATTGAGCCAAAAACGGGGTTTTGTCGCCAAATCCGGTACTTGCCAGCGTCTCTGTTGATTGTCTTTGTCATTTTCGTGCTCAGCCTGATAGGTTACAACAGAATATGTCCAAAGGCTCCAAGAAATCTCGGTGAAAGGCTCCAATTTGACGAAATAATCACAGAATTGACATTACAAGCAAATTCTAAGCATTTCTGTGCATTTGTCGCAAAAATCGGTACTTACCACTAAATTGCTTGATGCCCTTGGGCATTTTTTTGCTCAGCCTGACAGGATACAACAGAATATGGCCAAGGGATCCAATGGGAGTCGGTGAAAGCCTCGAATTTGGCCACATTTGGCGCAAATTTCGACGTTTTGTATGGAAATTGAGCCAAAAACGGGGTTTTGTCGCCAAATCCGGTACTTGCCAGCCTCTCTGTTGATTGTCTTTGTCATTTTCGTGCTCAGCCTGACAGGATACAACAAAATAGGGCCAAGGGATCCAAGAGGAGTCGGTGAAAGCCTCGAATTTGGCCACATTTGGCCCAAATTTCGACGTTTTGTATGGAAATTGAGCCAAAAACGGGGTTTTGTCGCCAAATCCGGTACTTGCCAGCGTCTCTGTTGATTGTCTTTGTCATTTTCGTGCTCAGCCTGATAGGTTACAACAGAATATGTCCAAAGGCTCCAAGAAATCTCGGTGAAAGGCTCCAATTTGACGAAATAATCACAGAATTGACATTACAAGCAAATTCTAAGCATTTCTGTGCATTTGTCGCAAAAATCGGTACTTACCACTGAATTGCTTGATGCCCTTGGGCATTTTTTTGCTCAGCCTGACAGGATACAACAGAATATGGCCAAGGGATCCAATGGGAGTCGGTGAAAGCCTCGAATTTGGCCACATTTGGCGCAAATTTCGACGTTTTGTATGGAAATTGAGCCAAAAACGGGGTTTTGTCGCCAAATCCGGTACTTGCCAGCCTCTCTGTTGATTGTCTTTGTCATTTTCGTGCTCAGCCTGACAGGATACAACAAAATAGGGCCAAGGGATCGAAGAGGAGTCGGTGAAAGCCTCGAATTTGGCCACATTTGGCCCAAATTTCGACGTTTTGTATGGAAATTGAGCCAAAAACGGGGTTTTGTCGCCAAATCCGGTACTTGCCAGCGTCTCTGTTGATTGTCTTTGTCATTTTCGTGCTCAGCCTGATAGGTTACAACAGAATATGTCCAAAGGCTCCAAGAAATCTCGGTGAAAGGCTCCAATTTGACGAAATAATCACAGAATTGACATTACAAGCAAATTCTAAGCATTTCTGTGCATTTGTCGCAAAAATCGGTACTTACCACTGAATTGCTTGATGCCCTTGGGCATTTTTTTGCTCAGCCTGACAGGATACAACAGAATATGGCCAAGGGATCCAATGGGAGTCGGTGAAAGCCTCGAATTTGGCCACATTTGGCGCAAATTTCGACGTTTTGTATGGAAATTGAGCAAAAAACGGGGTTTTGTCGCCAAATCCGGTACTTGCCAGCCTCTCTGTTGATTGTCTTTGTCATTTTCGTGCTCAGCCTGAATGGATACAACAAAATAGGGCCAAGGGATCCAAGAGGAGTCGGTGAAAGCCTCGAATTTGGCCACATTTGGCCCAAATTTCGACGTTTTGAATGGAAATTGAGCCAAAAACGGGGTTTTGTCGCCAAATCCGGTACTTGCCAGCGTCTCTGTTGATTGTCTTTGTCATTTTCGTGCTCAGCCTGATAGGTTACAACAGAATATGTCCAAAGGCTCCAAGAAATCTCGGTGAAAGGCTCCAATTTGACGAAATAATCACAGAATTGACATTACAAGCAAATTCTAAGCATTTCTGTGCATTTGTCGCAAAAATCGGTACTTACCACTGAATTGCTTGATGCCCTTGGGCATTTTTTTGCTCAGCCTGACAGGATACAACAGAATATGGCCAAGGGATCCAATGGGAGTCGGTGAAAGCCTCGAATTTGGCCACATTTGGCCCAAATTTCGACGTTTTGTATGGAAATTGAGCCAAAAACGGGGTTTTGTCGCCAAATCCGGTACTTGCCAGCCTCTCTGTTGATTGTCTTTGTCATTTTCGTGCTCAGCCTGACAGGATACAACAAAATAGGGCCAAGGGATCCAAGAGGAGTCGGTGAAAGCCTCGAATTTGGCCACATTTGGCCCAAATTTCGACGTTTTGTATGGAAATTGAGCCAAAAACGGGGTTTTGTCGCCAAATCCGGTACTTGCCAGCGTCTCTGTTGATTGTCTTTGTCATTTTCGTGCTCAGCCTGATAGGTTACAACAGAATATGTCCAAAGGCTCCAAGAAATCTCGGTGAAAGGCTCCAATTTGACGAAATAATCACAGAATTGACATTACAAGCAAATTCTAAGCATTTCTGTGCATTTGTCGCAAAAATCGGTACTTACCACTAAATTGCTTGATGCCCTTGGGCATTTTTTTGCTCAGCCTGACAGGATACAACAGAATATGGCCAAGGGATCCAATGGGAGTCGGTGAAAGCCTCGAATTTGGCCACATTTGGCGCAAATTTCGACGTTTTGTATGGAAATTGAGCCAAAAACGGGGTTTTGTCGCCAAATCCGGTACTTGCCAGCCTCTCTGTTGATTGTCTTTGTCATTTTCGTGCTCAGCCTGACAGGATACAACAAAATAGGGCCAAGGGATCCAAGAGGAGTCGGTGAAAGCCTCGAATTTGGCCACATTTGGCCCAAATTTCGACGTTTTGTATGGAAATTGAGCCAAAAACGGGGTTTTGTCGCCAAATCCGGTACTTGCCAGCGTCTCTGTTGATTGTCTTTGTCATTTTCGTGCTCAGCCTGATAGGTTACAACAGAATATGTCCAAAGGCTCCAAGAAATCTCGGTGAAAGGCTCCAATTTGACGAAATAATCACAGAATTGACATTACAAGCAAATTTAAAGCATTTCTGTGCATTTGTCGCAAAAATCGGTACTTACCACTGAATTGCTTGATGCCCTTGGGCATTTTTTTGCTCAGCCTGACAGGATACAACAGAATATGGCCAAGGGATCCAATGGGAGTCGGTGAAAGCCTCGAATTTGGCCACATTTGGCGCAAATTTCGACGTTTTGTATGGAAATTGAGCCAAAAACGGGGTTTTGTCGCCAAATCCGGTACTTGCCAGCCTCTCTGTTGATTGTCTTTGTCATTTTCGTGCTCAGCCTGACAGGATACAACAAAATAGGGCCAAGGGATCCAAGAGGAGTCGGTGAAAGCCTCGAATTTGGCCACATTTTGCCCAAATTTCGACGTTTTGTATGGAAATTGAGCCAAAAACGGGGTTTTGTCGCCAAATCCGGTACTTGCCAGCCTCTCTGTTGATTGTCTTTGTCATTTTCGTGCTCAGCCTGATAGGTTACAACAGAATATGTCCAAAGGCTCCAAGAAATCTCGGTGAAAGGCTCCAATTTGACGAAATAATCACAGAATTGACATTACAAGCAAATTCTAAGCATTTCTGTGCATTTGTCGCAAAAATCGGTACTTACCACTGAATTGCTTGATGCCCTTGGGCATTTTTTTGCTCAGCCTGACAGAATACAACAAAATAGGGCCAAGGGATCCAAGAGGAGTCGGTGAAAGCCTTGAATTTGGCCACATTTTGCCCAAATTTCGACGTTTTGTATGGAAATTGAGCCAAAAACGGGGTTTTGTCGCCAAATCCGGTACTTGCCAGCCTCTCTGTTGATTGTCTTTGTCATTTTCGTGCTCAGCCTGATAGGTTACAACAGAATATGTCCAAAGGCTCCAAGAAATCTCGGTGAAAGGCTCCAATTTGACGAAATAATCACAGAATTGACATTACAAGCAAATTCTAAGCATTTCTGTGCATTTGTCGCAAAAATCGGTACTTACCACTAAATTGCTTGATGCCCTTGGGCATTTTTTTGCTCAGCCTGACAGGATAAAACAGAATATGGCCAAGGGATCCAATGGGAGTCGGTGAAAGCCTCGAATTTGGCCACATTTGGCGCAAATTTCGACGTTTTGTATGGAAATTGAGCCAAAAACGGGGTTTTGTCGCCAAATCCGGTACTTGCCAGCCTCTCTGTTGATTGTCTTTGTCATTTTCGTGCTCAGCCTGACAGGATACAACAAAATAGGGCCAAGGGATCCAAGAGGAGTCGGTGAAAGCCTCGAATTTGGCCACATTTGGCCCAAATTTCGACGTTTTGTATGGAAATTGAGCCAAAAACGGGGTTTTGTCGCCAAATCCGGTACTTGCCAGCGTCTCTGTTGATTGTTTTTGTCATTTTCGTGCTCAGCCTGATAGGTTACAACAGAATATGTCCAAAGGCTCCAAGAAATCTCGGTGAAAGGCTCCAATTTGACGAAATAATCACAGAATTGACATTACAAGCAAATTCTAAGCATTTCTGTGCATTTGTCGCAAAAATCGGTACTTACCACTGAATTGCTTGATGCCCTTGAGCATTTTTTTGCTCAGCCTGACAGGATACAACAGAATATGGCCAAGGGATCCAATGGGAGTCGGTGAAAGCCTCGAATTTGGCCACATTTGGCGCAAATTTCGACGTTTTGTATGGAAATTGAGCCAAAAACGGGGTTTTGTGGCCAAATCCGGTACTTGCCAGCCTCTCTGTTGATTGTCTTTGTCATTTTCGTGCTCAGCCTGACAGGATACAACAAAATAGGGCCAAGGGATCCAAGAGGAGTCGGTGAAAGCCTCGAATTTGGCCACATTTGGCCCAAATTTCGACGTTTTGTATGGAAATTGAGCCAAAAACGAGGTTTTGTCGCCAAATCCGGTACTTGCCAGCGTCTCTGTTGATTGTCTTTGTCATTTTCGTGCTCAGCCTGATAGGTTACAACAGAATATGTCCAAAGGCTCCAAGAAATCTCGGTGAAAGGCTCCAATTTGACGAAATAATCACAGAATTGACATTACAAGCAAATTCTAAGCATTTCTGTGCATTTGTCGCAAAAATCGGTACTTACCACTGAATTGCTTGATGCCCTTGGGCATTTTTTTGCTCAGCCTGACAGGATACAACAGAATATGGCCAAGGGATCCAATGGGAGTCGGTGAAAGCCTCGAATTTGGTCACATTTGGCCCAAATTTCGACGTTTTGTATGGAAATTGAGCCAAAAACGGGGTTTTGTCGCCAAATCCGGTACTTGCCAGCCTCTCTGTTGATTGTCTTTGTCATTTTCGTGCTCAGCCTGACAGGATACAACAAAATAGGGCCAAGGGATCCAAGAGGAGTCGGTGAAAGCCTCGAATTTGGCCACATTTGGCCCAAATTTCGACGTTTTGTATGGAAATTGAGCCAAAAACGGGGTTTTGTCGCCAAATCCGGTACTTGCCAGCGTCTCTGTTGATTGTCTTTGTCATTTTCGTGCTCAGCCTGATAGGTTACAACAGAATAAGTCCAAAGGCTCCAAGAAATCTCGGTGAAAGGCTCCAATTTGACGAAATAATCACAGAATTGACATTACAAGCAAATTCTAAGCATTTCTGTGCATTTGTCGCAAAAATCGGTACTTACCACTAAATTGCTTGATGCCCTTGGGCATTTTTTTGCTCAGCCTGACAGGATACAACAGAATATGGCCAAGGGATCCAATGGGAGTCGGTGAAAGCCTCGAATTTGGCCACATTTGGCGCAAATTTCGACGTTTTGTATGGAAATTGAGCCAAAAACGGGGTTTTGTCGCCAAATCCGGTACTTGCCAGCCTCTCTGTTGATTGTCTTTGTCATTTTCGTGCTCAGCCTGACAGGATACAACAAAATAGGGCCAAGGGATCCAAGAGGAGTCGGTGAAAGCCTCGAATTTGGCCACATTTGGCCCAAATTTCGACGTTTTGTATGGAAATTGAGCCAAAAACGGGGTTTTGTCGCCAAATCCGGTACTTGCCAGCGTCTCTGTTGATTTTCTTTGTCATTTTCGTGCTCAGCCTGATAGGTTACAACAGAATATGTCCAAAGGCTCCAAGAAATCTCGGTGAAAGGCTCCAATTTGACGAAATAATCACAGAATTGACATTACAAGCAAATTTAAAGCATTTCTGTGCATTTGTCGCAAAAATCGGTACTTACCACTGAATTGCTTGATGCCCTTGGGCATTTTTTTGCTCAGCCTGACAGGATACAACAGAATATGGCCAAGGGATCCAATGGGAGTCGGTGAAAGCCTCGAATTTGGCCACATTTGGCGCAAATTTCGACGTTTTGTATGGAAATTGAGCCAAAAACGGGGTTTTGTCGCCAAATCCGGTACTTGCCAGCCTCTCTGTTGATTGTCTTTGTCATTTTCGTGCTCAGCCTGACAGGATACAACAAAATAGGGCCAAGGGATCCAAGAGGAGTCGGTGAAAGCCTCGAATTTGGCCACATTTTGCCCAAATTTCGACGTTTTGTATGGAAATTGAGCCAAAAACGGGGTTTTGTCGCCAAATCCGGTACTTGCCAGCCTCTCTGTTGATTGTCTTTGTCATTTTCGTGCTCAGCCTGATAGGTTACAACAGAATATGTCCAAAGGCTCCAAGAAATCTTGGTGAAAGGCTCCAATTTGACGAAATAATCACAGAATTGACATTACAAGCAAATTCTAAGCATTTCTGTGCATTTGTCGCAAAAATCGGTACTTACCACTGAATTGCTTGATGCCCTTGGGCATTTTTTTGCTCAGCCTGACAGAATACAACAAAATAGGGCCAAGGGATCCAAGAGGAGTCGGTGAAAGCCTTGAATTTGGCCACATTTTGCCCAAATTTCGACGTTTTGTATGGAAATTGAGCCAAAAACGGGGTTTTGTCGCCAAATCCGGTACTTGCCAGCCTCTCTGTTGATTGTCTTTGTCATTTTCGTGCTCAGCCTGATAGGTTACAACAGAATATGTCCAAAGGCTCCAAGAAATCTCGGTGAAAGGCTCCAATTTGACGAAATAATCACAGAATTGACATTACAAGCAAATTCTAAGCATTTCTGTGCATTTGTCGCAAAAATCGGTACTTACCACTAAATTGCTTGATGCCCTTGGGCATTTTTTTGCTCAGCCTGACAGGATAAAACAGAATATGGCCAAGGGATCCAATGGGAGTCGGTGAAAGCCTCGAATTTGGCCACATTTGGCGCAAATTTCGACGTTTTGTATGGAAATTGAGCCAAAAACGGGGTTTTGTCGCCAAATCCGGTACTTGCCAGCCTCTCTGTTGATTGTCTTTGTCATTTTCGTGCTCAGCCTGACAGGATACAACAAAATAGGGCCAAGGGATCCAAGAGGAGTCGGTGAAAGCCTCGAATTTGGCCACATTTGGCCCAAATTTCGACGTTTTGTATGGAAATTGAGCCAAAAACGGGGTTTTGTCGCCAAATCCGGTACTTGCCAGCGTCTCTGTTGATTGTTTTTGTCATTTTCGTGCTCAGCCTGATAGGTTACAACAGAATATGTCCAAAGGCTCCAAGAAATCTCGGTGAAAGGCTCCAATTTGACGAAATAATCACAGAATTGACATTACAAGCAAATTCTAAGCATTTCTGTGCATTTGTCGCAAAAATCGGTACTTACCACTGAATTGCTTGATGCCCTTGAGCATTTTTTTGCTCAGCCTGACAGGATACAACAGAATATGGCCAAGGGATCCAATGGGAGTCGGTGAAAGCCTCGAATTTGGCCACATTTGGCCCAAATTTCGACGTTTTGTATGGAAATTGAGCCAAAAACGGGGTTTTGTGGCCAAATCCGGTACTTGCCAGCCTCTCTGTTGATTGTCTTTGTCATTTTCGTGCTCAGCCTGACAGGATACAACAAAATAGGGCCAAGGGATCCAAGAGGAGTCGGTGAAAGCCTCGAATTTGGCCACATTTGGCCCAAATTTCGACGTTTTGTATGGAAATTGAGCCAAAAACGAGGTTTTGTCGCCAAATCCGGTACTTGCCAGCGTCTCTGTTGATTGTCTTTGTCATTTTCGTGCTCAGCCTGATAGGTTACAACAGAATATGTCCAAAGGCTCCAAGAAATCTCGGTGAAAGGCTCCAATTTGACGAAATAATCACAGAATTGACATTACAAGCAAATTCTAAGCATTTCTGTGCATTTGTCGCAAAAATCGGTACTTACCACTGAATTGCTTGATGCCCTTGGGCATTTTTTTGCTCAGCCTGACAGGATACAACAGAATATGGCCAAGGGATCCAATGGGAGTCGGTGAAAGCCTCGAATTTGGTCACATTTGGCCCAAATTTCGACGTTTTGTATGGAAATTGAGCCAAAAACGGGGTTTTGTCGCCAAATCCGGTACTTGCCAGCCTCTCTGTTGATTGTCTTTGTCATTTTCGTGCTCAGCCTGACAGGATACAACAAAATAGGGCCAAGGGATCCAAGAGGAGTCGGTGAAAGCCTCGAATTTGGCCACATTTGGCCCAAATTTCGACGTTTTGTATGGATATTGAGCCAAAAACGGGGTTTTGTCGCCAAATCCGGTACTTGCCAGCGTCTCTGTTGATTGTCTTTGTCATTTTCGTGCTCAGCCTGATAGGTTACAACAGAATATGTCCAAAGGCTCCAAGAAATCTCGGTGAAAGGCTCCAATTTGACGAAATAATCACAGAATTGACATTACAAGCAAATTCTAAGCATTTCTGTGCATTTGTCGCAAAAATCGGTACTTACCACTGAATTGCTTGATGCCCTTGAGCATTTTTTTGCTCAGTTTGACAGGATACAACAGAATATGGCCAAGGGATCCAATGGGAGTCGGTGAAAGCCTCGAATTTGGCCACATTTGGCCCAAATTTCGACGTTTTGTATGGAAATTGAGCCAAAAACGGGGTTTTGTCGCCAAATCCGGTACTTGCCAGCCTCTCTGTTGATTGTCTTTGTCATTTTCGTGCTCAGCCTGACAGGATACAACAAAATAGGGCCAAGGGATCCAAGAGGAGTCGGTGAAAGCCTCGAATTTGGCCACATTTTGCCCAAATTTCGACGTTTTGTATGGAAATTGAGCCAAAAACGGGGTTTTGTCGCCAAATCCGGTACTTGCCAGCGTCTCTGTTGATTGTCTTTGTCATTTTCGTGCTCAGCCTGATAGGTTACAACAGAATATGTCCAAAGGCTCCAAGAAATCTCGGTGAAAGGCTCCAATTTGACGAAATAATCACAGAATTGACATTACAAGCAAATTTAAAGCATTTCTGTGCATTTGTCGCAAAAATCGGTACTTACCACTGAATTGCTTGATGCCCTTGGGCATTTTTTTGCTCAGCCTGACAGGATACAACAGAATATGGCCAAGGGATCCAATGGGAGTCGGTGAAAGCCTCGAATTTGGCCACATTTGGCGCAAATTTCGACGTTTTGTATGGAAATTGAGCCAAAAACGGGGTTTTGTCGCCAAATCCGGTACTTGCCAGCCTCTCTGTTGATTGTCTTTGTCATTTTCGTGCTCAGCCTGACAGGATACAACAAAATAGGGCCAAGGGATCCAAGTGGAGTCGGTGAAAGCCTCGAATTTGGCCACATTTGGCCCAAATTTCGACGTTTTGTATGGAAATTGAGCCAAAAACGGGGTTTTGTCGCCAAATCCGGTACTTGCCAGCCTCTCTGTTGATTGTCTTTGTCATTTTCGTGCTCAGCCTGACAGGATACAACAAAATAGGGCCAAGGGATCCAAGAGGAGTCGGTGAAAGCCTCGAATTTGGCCTCATTTTGCCCAAATTTCGACGTTTTGTATGGAAATTGAGCCAAAAACGGGGTTTTGTCGCCAAATCCGGTACTTGCCAGCCTCTCTGTTGATTGTCTTTGTCATTTTCGTGCTCAGCCTGATAGGTTACAACAGAATATGTCCAAAGGCTCCAAGAAATCTCGGTGAAAGGCTCCAATTTGACGAAATAATCACAGAATTGACATTACAAGCAAATTCTAAGCATTTCTGTGCATTTGTCGCAAAAATCGGTACTTACCACTGAATTGCTTGATGCCCTTGGGCATTTTTTTGCTCAGCCTGACAGGATACAACAGAATATGGCCAAGGGATCCAATGGGAGTCGGTGAAAGCCTCGAATTTGGCCACATTTGGCGCAAATTTCGACGTTTTGTATGGAAATTGAGCCAAAAACGGGGTTTTGTCGCCAAATCCGGTACTTGCCAGCCTCTCTGTTGATTGTCTTTGTCATTTTCGTGCTCAGCCTGACAGGATACAACAAAATAGGGCCAAGGGATCGAAGAGGAGTCGGTGAAAGCCTCGAATTTGGCCACATTTGGCCCAAATTTCGACGTTTTGTATGGAAATTGAGCCAAAAACGGGGTTTTGTCGCCAAATCCGGTACTTGCCAGCGTCTCTGTTGATTGTCTTTGTCATTTTCGTGCTCAGCCTGATAGGTTACAACAGAATATGTCCAAAGGCTCCAAGAAATCTCGGTGAAAGGCTCCAATTTGACAAAATAATCACAGAATTGACATTACAAGCAAATTCTAAGCATTTCTGTGCATTTGTCGCAAAAATCGGTACTTACCACTGAATTGCTTGATGCCCTTGGGCATTTTTTTGCTCAGCCTGACAGGATACAACAGAATATGGCCAAGGGATCCAATGGGAGTCGGTGAAAGCCTCGAATTTGGTCACATTTGGCCCAAATTTCGACGTTTTGTATGGAAATTGAGCCAAAAACGGGGTTTTGTCGCCAAATCCGGTACTTGCCAGCCTCTCTGTTGATTGTCTTTGTCATTTTCGTGCTCAGCCTGACAGGATACAACAAAATAGGGCCAAGGGATCCAAGAGGAGTCGGTGAAAGCCTCGAATTTGGCCACATTTTTTCCCAAATTTCGACGTTTTGTATGGAAATTGAGCCAAAAACGGGGTTTTGTCGCCAAATCCGGTACTTGCCAGCCTCTCTGTTGATTGTCTTTGTCATTTTCGTGCTCAGCCTGATAGGTTACAACAGAATATGTCCAAAGGCTCCAAGAAATCTCGGTGAAAGGCTCCAATTTGACGAAATAATCACAGAATTGACATTACAAGCAAATTCTAAGCATTTCTGTGCATTTGTCGCAAAAATCGGTACTTACCACTGAATTGCTTGATGCCCTTGGGCATTTTTTTGCTCAGCCTGACAGGATACAACAGAATATGGCCAAGGGATCCAATGGGAGTCGGTGAAAGCCTCGAATTTGGCCACATTTGGCGCAAATTTCGACGTTTTGTATGGAAATTGAGCCAAAAACGGGGTTTTGTCGCCAAATCCGGTACTTGCCAGCCTCTCTGTTGATTGTCTTTGTCATTTTCGTGCTCAGCCTGACAGGATACAACAAAATAGGGCCAAGGGATCGAAGAGGAGTCGGTGAAAGTTTCGAATTTGGCCACATTTGGCCCAAATTTCGACGTTTTGTATGGAAATTGAGCCAAAAACGGGGTTTTGTCGCCAAATCCGGTACTTGCCAGCGTCTCTGTTGATTGTCTTTGTCATTTTCGTGCTCAGCCTGATAGGTTACAACAGAATATGTCCAAAGGCTCCAAGAAATCTCGGTGAAAGGCTCCAATTTGACGAAATAATCACAGAATTGACATTACAAGCAAATTCTAAGCATTTCTGTGCATTTGTCGCAAAAATCGGTACTTACCACTGAATTGCTTGATGCCCTTGGGCATTTTTTTGCTCAGCCTGACAGGATACAACAGAATATGGCCAAGGGATCCAATGGGAGTCGGTGAAAGCCTCGAATTTGGCCACATTTGGCGCAAATTTCGACGTTTTGTATGGAAATTGAGCAAAAAACGGGGTTTTGTCGCCAAATCCGGTACTTGCCAGCCTCTCTGTTGATTGTCTTTGTCATTTTCGTGCTCAGCCTGAATGGATACAACAAAATAGGGCCAAGGGATCCAAGAGGAGTCGGTGAAAGCCTCGAATTTGGCCACATTTTGCCCAAATTTCGACGTTTTGAATGGAAATTGAGCCAAAAACGGGGTTTTGTCGCCAAATCCGGTACTTGCCAGCGTCTCTGTTGATTGTCTTTGTCATTTTCGTGCTCAGCCTGATAGGTTACAACAGAATATGTCCAAAGGCTCCAAGAAATCTCGGTGAAAGGCTCCAATTTGACGAAATAATCACAGAATTGACATTACAAGCAAATTCTAAGCATTTCTGTGCATTTGTCGCAAAAATCGGTACTTACCACTGAATTGCTTGATGCCCTTGGGCATTTTTTTGCTCAGCCTGACAGGATACAACAGAATATGGCCAAGGGATCCAATGGGAGTCGGTGAAAGCCTCGAATTCGGCCACATTTGGCCCAAATTTCGACGTTTTGTATGGAAATTGAGCCAAAAACGGGGTTTTGTCGCCAAATCCGGTACTTGCCAGCCTCTCTGTTGATTGTCTTTGTCATTTTCGTGCTCAGCCTGACAGGATACAACAAAATAGGGCCAAGGGATCCAAGAGGAGTCGGTGAAAGCCTCGAATTTGGCCACATTTGGCCCAAATTTCGACGTTTTGTATGGAAATTGAGCCAAAAACGGGGTTTTGTCGCCAAATCCGGTACTTGCCAGCGTCTCTGTTGATTGTTTTTGTCATTTTCGTGCTCAGCCTGATAGGTTACAACAGAATATGTCCAAAGGCTCCAAGAAATCTCGGTGAAAGGCTCCAATTTGACGAAATAATCACAGAATTGACATTACAAGCAAATTCTAAGCATTTCTGTGCATTTGTCGCAAAAATCGGTACTTACCACTGAATTGCTTGATGCCCTTGAGCATTTTTTTGCTCAGTTTGACAGGATACAACAGAATATGGCCAAGGGATCCAATGGGAGTCGGTGAAAGCCTCGAATTTGGCCACATTTGGCCCAAATTTCGACGTTTTGTATGGAAATTGAGCCAAAAACGGGGTTTTGTCGCCAAATCCGGTACTTGCCAGCCTCTCTGTTGATTGTCTTTGTCATTTTCGTGCTCAGCCTGACAGGATACAACAAAATAGGGCCAAGGGATCCAAGAGGAGTCGGTGAAAGCCTCGAATTTGGCCACATTTTGCCCAAATTTCGACGTTTTGTATGGAAATTGAGCCAAAAACGGGGTTTTGTCGCCAAATCCGGTACTTGCCAGCGTCTCTGTTGATTGTCTTTGTCATTTTCGTGCTCAGCCTGATAGGTTACAACAGAATATGTCCAAAGGCTCCAAGAAATCTCGGTGAAAGGCTCCAATTTGACGAAATAATCACAGAATTGACATTACAAGCAAATTTAAAGCATTTCTGTGCATTTGTCGCAAAAATCGGTACTTACCACTGAATTGCTTGATGCCCTTGGGCATTTTTTTGCTCAGCCTGACAGGATACAACAGAATATGGCCAAGGGATCCAATGGGAGTCGGTGAAAGCCTCGAATTTGGCCACATTTGGCGCAAATTTCGACGTTTTGTATGGAAATTGAGCCAAAAACGGGGTTTTGTCGCCAAATCCGGTACTTGCCAGCCTCTCTGTTGATTGTCTTTGTCATTTTCGTGCTCAGCCTGACAGGATACAACAAAATAGGGCCAAGGGATCCAAGAGGAGTCGGTGAAAGCCTCGAATTTGGCCACATTTTTTCCCAAATTTCGACGTTTTGTATGGAAATTGAGCCAAAAACGGGGTTTTGTCGCCAAATCCGGTACTTGCCAGCCTCTCTGTTGATTGTCTTTGTCATTTTCGTGCTCAGCCTGATAGGTTACAACAGAATATGTCCAAAGGCTCCAAGAAATCTCGGTGAAAGGCTCCAATTTGACGAAATAATCACAGAATTGACATTACAAGCAAATTCTAAGCATTTCTGTGCATTTGTCGCAAAAATCGGTACTTACCACTGAATTGCTTGATGCCCTTGGGCATTTTTTTGCTCAGCCTGACAGGATACAACAGAATATGGCCAAGGGATCCAATGGGAGTCGGTGAAAGCCTCGAATTTGGCCACATTTGGCGCAAATTTCGACGTTTTGTATGGAAATTGAGCAAAAAACGGGGTTTTGTCGCCAAATCCGGTACTTGCCAGCCTCTCTGTTGATTGTCTTTGTCATTTTCGTGCTCAGCCTGACAGGATACAACAAAATAGGGCCAAGGGATCCAAGAGGAGTCGGTGAAAGCCTCGAATTTGGCCACATTTGGCCCAAATTTCGACGTTTTGAATGGAAATTGAGCCAAAAACGGGGTTTTGTCGCCAAATCCGGTACTTGCCAGCGTCTCTGTTGATTGTCTTTGTCATTTTCGTGCTCAGCCTGATAGGTTACAACAGAATATGTCCAAAGGCTCCAAGAAATCTCGGTGAAAGGCTCCAATTTGACGAAATAATCACAGAATTGACATTACAAGCAAATTCTAAGCATTTCTGTGCATTTGTCGCAAAAATCGGTACTTACCACTGAATTGCTTGATGCCCTTGGGCATTTTTTTGCTCAGCCTGACAGGATACAACAGAATATGGCCAAGGGATCCAATGGGAGTCGGTGAAAGCCTCGAATTTGGCCACATTTGGCCCAAATTTCGACGTTTTGTATGGAAATTGAGCCAAAAACGGGGTTTTGTCGCCAAATCCGGTACTTGCCAGCCTCTCTGTTGATTGTCTTTGTCATTTTCGTGCTCAGCCTGACAGGATACAACAAAATAGGGCCAAGGGATCCAAGAGGAGTCGGTGAAAGCCTCGAATTTGGCCACATTTGGCCCAAATTTCGACGTTTTGTATGGAAATTGAGCCAAAAACGGGGTTTTGTCGCCAAATCCGGTACTTGCCAGCGTCTCTGTTGATTGTCTTTGTCATTTTCGTGCTCAGCCTGATAGGTTACAACAGAATATGTCCAAAGGCTCCAAGAAATCTCGGTGAAAGGCTCCAATTTGACGACATAATCACAGAATTGACATTACAAGCAAATTCTAAGCATTTCTGTGCATTTGTCGCAAAAATCGGTACTTACCACTAAATTGCTTGATGCCCTTGGGCATTTTTTTGCTCAGCCTGACAGGATACAACAGAATATGGCCAAGGGATCCAATGGGAGTCGGTGAAAGCCTCGAATTTGGCCACATTTGGCGCAAATTTCGACGTTTTGTATGGAAATTGAGCCAAAAACGGGGTTTTGTCGCCAAATCCGGTACTTGCCAGCCTCTCTGTTGATTGTCTTTGTCATTTTCGTGCTCAGCCTGACAGGATACAACAAAATAGGGCCAAGGGATCCAAGAGGAGTCGGTGAAAGCCTCGAATTTGGCCACATTTGGCCCAAATTTCGACGTTTTGAATGGAAATTGAGCCAAAAACGGGGTTTTGTCGCCAAATCCGGTACTTGCCAGCGTCTCTGTTGATTGTTTTTGTCATTTTCGTGCTCAGCCTGATAGGTTACAACAGAATATGTCCAAAGGCTCCAAGAAATCTCGGTGAAAGGCTCCAATTTGACGAAATAATCACAGAATTGACATTACAAGCAAATTCTAAGCATTTCTGTGCATTTGTCGCAAAAATCGGTACTTACCACTGAATTGCTTGATGCCCTTGAGCATTTTTTTGCTCAGCCTGACAGGATACAACAGAATATGGCCAAGGGATCCAATGGGAGTCGGTGAAAGCCTCGAATTTGGCCACATTTGGCCCAAATTTCGACGTTTTGTATGGAAATTGAGCCAAAAACGGGGTTTTGTGGCCAAATCCGGTACTTGCCAGCCTCTCTGTTGATTGTCTTTGTCATTTTCGTGCTCAGCCTGACAGGATACAACAAAATAGGGCCAAGGGATCCAAGAGGAGTCGGTGAAAGCCTCGAATTTGGCCACATTTGGCCCAAATTTCGACGTTTTGTATGGAAATTGAGCCAAAAACGAGGTTTTGTCGCCAAATCCGGTACTTGCCAGCGTCTCTGTTGATTGTCTTTGTCATTTTCGTGCTCAGCCTGATAGGTTACAACAGAATATGTCCAAAGGCTCCAAGAAATCTCGGTGAAAGGCTCCAATTTGACGAAATAATCACAGAATTGACATTACAAGCAAATTCTAAGCATTTCTGTGCATTTGTCGCAAAAATCGGTACTTACCACTGAATTGCTTGATGCCCTTGGGCATTTTTTTGCTCAGCCTGACAGGATACAACAGAATATGGCCAAGGGATCCAATGGGAGTCGGTGAAAGCCTCGAATTTGGTCACATTTGGCCCAAATTTCGACGTTTTGTATGGAAATTGAGCCAAAAACGGGGTTTTGTCGCCAAATCCGGTACTTGCCAGCCTCTCTGTTGATTGTCTTTGTCATTTTCGTGCTCAGCCTGACAGGATACAACAAAATAGGGCCAAGGGATCCAAGTGGAGTCGGTGAAAGCCTCGAATTTGGCCACATTTGGCCCAAATTTCGACGTTTTGTATGGAAATTGAGCCAAAAACGGGGTTTTGTCGCCAAATCCGGTACTTGCCAGCCTCTCTGTTGATTGTCTTTGTCATTTTCGTGCTCAGCCTGACAGGATACAACAAAATAGGGCCAAGGGATCCAAGAGGAGTCGGTGAAAGCCTCGAATTTGGCCTCATTTTGCCCAAATTTCGACGTTTTGTATGGAAATTGAGCCAAAAACGGGGTTTTGTCGCCAAATCCGGTACTTGCCAGCCTCTCTGTTGATTGTCTTTGTCATTTTCGTGCTCAGCCTGATAGGTTACAACAGAATATGTCCAAAGGCTCCAAGAAATCTCGGTGAAAGGCTCCAATTTGACGAAATAATCACAGAATTGACATTACAAGCAAATTCTAAGCATTTCTGTGCATTTGTCGCAAAAATCGGTACTTACCACTGAATTGCTTGATGCCCTTGGGCATTTTTTTGCTCAGCCTGACAGGATACAACAGAATATGGCCAAGGGATCCAATGGGAGTCGGTGAAAGCCTCGAATTTGGTCACATTTGGCCCAAATTTCGACGTTTTGTATGGAAATTGAGCCAAAAACGGGGTTTTGTCGCCAAATCCGGTACTTGCCAGCCTCTCTGTTGATTGTCTTTGTCATTTTCGTGCTCAGCCTGACAGGATACAACAAAATAGGGCCAAGGGATCCAAGAGGAGTCGGTGAAAGCCTCGAATTTGGCCACATTTTTTCCCAAATTTCGACGTTTTGTATGGAAATTGAGCCAAAAACGGGGTTTTGTCGCCAAATCCGGTACTTGCCAGCCTCTCTGTTGATTGTCTTTGTCATTTTCGTGCTCAGCCTGATAGGTTACAACAGAATATGTCCAAAGGCTCCAAGAAATCTCGGTGAAAGGCTCCAATTTGACGAAATAATCACAGAATTGACATTACAAGCAAATTCTAAGCATTTCTGTGCATTTGTCGCAAAAATCGGTACTTACCACTGAATTGCTTGATGCCCTTGGGCATTTTTTTGCTCAGCCTGACAGGATACAACAGAATATGGCCAAGGGATCCAATGGGAGTCGGTGAAAGCCTCGAATTTGGCCACATTTGGCGCAAATTTCGACGTTTTGTATGGAAATTGAGCCAAAAACGGGGTTTTGTCGCCAAATCCGGTACTTGCCAGCCTCTCTGTTGATTGTCTTTGTCATTTTCGTGCTCAGCCTGACAGGATACAACAAAATAGGGCCAAGGGATCGAAGAGGAGTCGGTGAAAGCCTCGAATTTGGCCACATTTGGCCCAAATTTCGACGTTTTGTATGGAAATTGAGCCAAAAACGGGGTTTTGTCGCCAAATCCGGTACTTGCCAGCGTCTCTGTTGATTGTCTTTGTCATTTTCGTGCTCAGCCTGATAGGTTACAACAGAATATGTCCAAAGGCTCCAAGAAATCTCGGTGAAAGGCTCCAATTTGACGAAATAATCACAGAATTGACATTACAAGCAAATTCTAAGCATTTCTGTGCATTTGTCGCAAAAATCGGTACTTACCACTGAATTGCTTGATGCCCTTGGGCATTTTTTTGCTCAGCCTGACAGGATACAACAGAATATGGCCAAGGGATCCAATGGGAGTCGGTGAAAGCCTCGAATTTGGCCACATTTGGCCCAAATTTCGACGTTTTGTATGGAAATTGAGCCAAAAACGGGGTTTTGTCGCCAAATCCGGTACTTGCCAGCCTCTCTGTTGATTGTCTTTGTCATTTTCGTGCTCAGCCTGACAGGATACAACAAAATAGGGCCAAGGGATCCAAGAGGAGTCGGTGAAAGCCTCGAATTTGGCCACATTTTGCCCAAATTTCGACGTTTTGTATGGAAATTGAGCCAAAAACGGGGTTTTGTCGCCAAATCCGGTACTTGCCAGCCTCTCTGTTGATTGTTTTTGTCATTTTCGTGCTCAGCCTGATAGGTTACAACAGAATATGTCCAAAGGCTCCAAGAAATCTCGGTGAAAGGCTCCAATTTGACGAAATAATCACAGAATTGACATTACAAGCAAATTCTATGCATTTCTGTGCATTTGTCGCAAAAATCGGTACTTACCACTGAATTGCTTGATGCCCTTGAGCATTTTTTTGCTCAGACTGACAGGATACAACAGAATATGGCCAAGGGATCCAATGGGAGTCGGTGAAAGCCTCGAATTTGGCCACATTTGGCCCAAATTTCGACGTTTTGTATGGAAATTGAGCCAAAAACGGGGTTTTGTGGCCAAATCCGGTACTTGCCAGCCTCTCTGTTGATTGTCTTTGTCATTTTCGTGCTCAGCCTGACAGGATACAACAAAATAGGGCCAAGGGATCGAAGAGGAGTCGGTGAAAGCCTCGAATTTGGCCACATTTGGCCCAAATTTCGACGTTTTGTATGGAAATTGAGCCAAAAACGGGGTTTTGTCGCCAAATCCGGTACTTGCCAGCGTCTCTGTTGATTGTCTTTGTCATTTTCGTGCTCAGCCTGATAGGTTACAACAGAATATGTCCAAAGGCTCCAAGAAATCTCGGTGAAAGGCTCCAATTTGACGAAATAATCACAGAATTGACATTACAAGCAAATTCTAAGCATTTCTGTGCATTTGTCGCAAAAATCGGTACTTACCACTGAATTGCTTGATGCCCTTGGGCATTTTTTTGCTCAGCCTGACAGGATACAACAGAATATGGCCAAGGGATCCAATGGGAGTCGGTGAAAGCCTCGAATTTGGTCACATTTGGCCCAAATTTCGACGTTTTGTATGGAAATTGAGCCAAAAACGGGGTTTTGTCGCCAAATCCGGTACTTGCCAGCCTCTCTGTTGATTGTCTTTGTCATTTTCGTGCTCAGCCTGACAGGATACAACAAAATAGGGCCAAGGGATCCAAGAGGAGACGGTGAAAGCCTCGAATTTGGCCACATTTGGCCCAAATTTCGACGTTTTGTATGGAAATTGAGCCAAAAACGGGGTTTTGTCGCCAAATCCGGTACTTGCCAGCCTCTCTGTTGATTGTCTTTGTCATTTTCGTGCTCAGCCTGATAGGTTACAACAGAATATGTCCAAAGGCTCCAAGAAATCTCGGTGAAAGGCTCCAATTTGACGAAATAATCACAGAATTGACATTACAAGCAAATTCTAAGCATTTCTGTGCATTTGTCGCAAAAATCGGTACTTACCACTGAATTGCTTGATGCCCTTGGGCATTTTTTTGCTCAGCCTGACAGAATACAACAAAATAGGGCCAAGGGATCCAAGAGGAGTCGGTGAAAGCCTTGAATTTGGCCACATTTTGCCCAAATTTCGACGTTTTGTATGGAAATTGAGCCAAAAACGGGGTTTTGTCGCCAAATCCGGTACTTGCCAGCCTCTCTGTTGATTGTCTTTGTCATTTTCGTGCTCAGCCTGATAGGTTACAACAGAATATGTCCAAAGGCTCCAAGAAATCTCGGTGAAAGGCTCCAATTTGACGAAATAATCACAGAATTGACATTACAAGCAAATTCTAAGCATTTCTGTGCATTTGTCGCAAAAATCGGTACTTACCACTAAATTGCTTGATGCCCTTGGGCATTTTTTTGCTCAGCCTGACAGGATAAAACAGAATATGGCCAAGGGATCCAATGGGAGTCGGTGAAAGCCTCGAATTTGGCCACATTTGGCGCAAATTTCGACGTTTTGTATGGAAATTGAGCCAAAAACGGGGTTTTGTCGCCAAATCCGGTACTTGCCAGCCTCTCTGTTGATTGTCTTTGTCATTTTCGTGCTCAGCCTGACAGGATACAACAAAATAGGGCCAAGGGATCCAAGAGGAGTCGGTGAAAGCCTCGAATTTGGCCACATTTGGCCCAAATTTCGACGTTTTGAATGGAAATTGAGCCAAAAACGGGGTTTTGTCGCCAAATCCGGTACTTGCCAGCGTCTCTGTTGATTGTTTTTGTCATTTTCGTGCTCAGCCTGATAGGTTACAACAGAATATGTCCAAAGGCTCCAAGAAATCTCGGTGAAAGGCTCCAATTTGACGAAATAATCACAGAATTGACATTACAAGCAAATTCTAAGCATTTCTGTGCATTTGTCGCAAAAATCGGTACTTACCACTGAATTGCTTGATGCCCTTGAGCATTTTTTTGCTCAGCCTGACAGGATACAACAGAATATGGCCAAGGGATCCAATGGGAGTCGGTGAAAGCCTCGAATTTGGCCACATTTGGCCCAAATTTCGACGTTTTGTATGGAAATTGAGCCAAAAACGGGGTTTTGTGGCCAAATCCGGTACTTGCCAGCCTCTCTGTTGATTGTCTTTGTCATTTTCGTGCTCAGCCTGACAGGATACAACAAAATAGGGCCAAGGGATCCAAGAGGAGTCGGTGAAAGCCTCGAATTTGGCCACATTTGGCCCAAATTTCGACGTTTTGTATGGAAATTGAGCCAAAAACGAGGTTTTGTCGCCAAATCCGGTACTTGCCAGCGTCTCTGTTGATTGTCTTTGTCATTTTCGTGCTCAGCCTGATAGGTTACAACAGAATATGTCCAAAGGCTCCAAGAAATCTCGGTGAAAGGCTCCAATTTGACGAAATAATCACAGAATTGACATTACAAGCAAATTCTAAGCATTTCTGTGCATTTGTCGCAAAAATCGGTACTTACCACTGAATTGCTTGATGCCCTTGGGCATTTTTTTGCTCAGCCTGACAGGATACAACAGAATATGGCCAAGGGATCCAATGGGAGTCGGTGAAAGCCTCGAATTTGGTCACATTTGGCCCAAATTTCGACGTTTTGTATGGAAATTGAGCCAAAAACGGGGTTTTGTCGCCAAATCCGGTACTTGCCAGCCTCTCTGTTGATTGTCTTTGTCATTTTCGTGCTCAGCCTGACAGGATACAACAAAATAGGGCCAAGGGATCCAAGTGGAGTCGGTGAAAGCCTCGAATTTGGCCACATTTGGCCCAAATTTCGACGTTTTGTATGGAAATTGAGCCAAAAACGGGGTTTTGTCGCCAAATCCGGTACTTGCCAGCCTCTCTGTTGATTGTCTTTGTCATTTTCGTGCTCAGCCTGACAGGATACAACAAAATAGGGCCAAGGGATCCAAGAGGAGTCGGTGAAAGCCTCGAATTTGGCCTCATTTTGCCCAAATTTCGACGTTTTGTATGGAAATTGAGCCAAAAACGGGGTTTTGTCGCCAAATCCGGTACTTGCCAGCCTCTCTGTTGATTGTCTTTGTCATTTTCGTGCTCAGCCTGATAGGTTACAACAGAATATGTCCAAAGGCTCCAAGAAATCTCGGTGAAAGGCTCCAATTTGACGAAATAATCACAGAATTGACATTACAAGCAAATTCTAAGCATTTCTGTGCATTTGTCGCAAAAATCGGTACTTACCACTGAATTGCTTGATGCCCTTGGGCATTTTTTTGCTCAGCCTGACAGGATACAACAGAATATGGCCAAGGGATCCAATGGGAGTCGGTGAAAGCCTCGAATTTGGTCACATTTGGCCCAAATTTCGACGTTTTGTATGGAAATTGAGCCAAAAACGGGGTTTTGTCGCCAAATCCGGTACTTGCCAGCCTCTCTGTTGATTGTCTTTGTCATTTTCGTGCTCAGCCTGACAGGATACAACAAAATAGGGCCAAGGGATCCAAGAGGAGTCGGTGAAAGCCTCGAATTTGGCCACATTTTTTCCCAAATTTCGACGTTTTGTATGGAAATTGAGCCAAAAACGGGGTTTTGTCGCCAAATCCGGTACTTGCCAGCCTCTCTGTTGATTGTCTTTGTCATTTTCGTGCTCAGCCTGATAGGTTACAACAGAATATGTCCAAAAACTCCAAGAAATCTCGGTGAAAGGCTCCAATTTGACGAAATAATCACAGAATTGACATTACAAGCAAATTCTAAGCATTTCTGTGCATTTGTCGCAAAAATCGGTACTTACCACTGAATTGCTTGATGCCCTTGGGCATTTTTTTGCTCAGCCTGACAGGATACAACAGAATATGGCCAAGGGATCCAATGGGAGTCGGTGAAAGCCTCGAATTTGGCCACATTTGGCGCAAATTTCGACGTTTTGTATGGAAATTGAGCCAAAAACGGGGTTTTGTCGCCAAATCCGGTACTTGCCAGCCTCTCTGTTGATTGTCTTTGTCATTTTCGTGCTCAGCCTGACAGGATACAACAAAATAGGGCCAAGGGATCGAAGAGGAGTCGGTGAAAGCCTCGAATTTGGCCACATTTGGCCCAAATTTCGACGTTTTGTATGGAAATTGAGCCAAAAACGGGGTTTTGTCGCCAAATCCGGTACTTGCCAGCGTCTCTGTTGATTGTCTTTGTCATTTTCGTGCTCAGCCTGATAGGTTACAACAGAATATGTCCAAAGGCTCCAAGAAATCTCGGTGAAAGGCTCCAATTTGACGAAATAATCACAGAATTGACATTACAAGCAAATTCTAAGCATTTCTGTGCATTTGTCGCAAAAATCGGTACTTACCACTGAATTGCTTGATGCCCTTGGGCATTTTTTTGCTCAGCCTGACAGGATACAACAGAATATGGCCAAGGGATCCAATGGGAGTCGGTGAAAGCCTCGAATTTGGCCACATTTGGCCCAAATTTCGACGTTTTGTATGGAAATTGAGCCAAAAACGGGGTTTTGTCGCCAAATCCGGTACTTGCCAGCCTCTCTGTTGATTGTCTTTGTCATTTTCGTGCTCAGCCTGACAGGATACAACAAAATAGGGCCAAGGGATCCAAGAGGAGTCGGTGAAAGCCTCGAATTTGGCCACATTTGGCCCAAATTTCGACGTTTTGTATGGAAATTGAGCCAAAAACGGGGTTTTGTCGCCAAATCCGGTACTTGCCAGCGTCTCTGTTGATTGTCTTTGTCATTTTCGTGCTCAGCCTGATAGGTTACAACAGAATATGTCCAAAGGCTCCAAGAAATCTCGGTGAAAGGCTCCAATTTGACGAAATAATCACAGAATTGACATTACAAGCAAATTCTAAGCATTTCTGTGCATTTGTCGCAAAAATCGGTACTTACCACTAAATTGCTTGATGCCCTTGGGCATTTTTTTGCTCAGCCTGACAGGATACAACAGAATATGGCCAAGGGATCCAATGGGAGTCGGTGAAAGCCTCGAATTTGGCCACATTTGGCGCAAATTTCGACGTTTTGTATGGAAATTGAGCCAAAAACGGGGTTTTGTCGCCAAATCCGGTACTTGCCAGCCTCTCTGTTGATTGTCTTTGTCATTTTCGTGCTCAGCCTGACAGGATACAACAAAATAGGGCCAAGGGATCCAAGAGGAGTCGGTGAAAGCCTCGAATTTGGCCACATTTGGCCCAAATTTCGACGTTTTGTATGGAAATTGAGCCAAAAACGGG
Source organism: Hydra viridissima (assembly GCF_058129835.1). Lineage (NCBI taxonomy): Eukaryota > Metazoa > Cnidaria > Hydrozoa > Anthoathecata > Hydridae > Hydra > Hydra viridissima. The sequence continues at coordinate 10,719,417 of NW_028324302.1, read as the reverse complement.
GTTTTGTCGCCAAATCCGGTACTTGCCAGCGTCTCTGTTGATTGTCTTTGTCATTTTCGTGCTCAGCCTGATAGGTTACAACAGAATATGTCCAAAGGCTCCAAGAAATCTCGGTGAAAGGCTCCAATTTGACGAAATAATCACAGAATTGACATTACAAGCAAATTTAAAGCATTTCTGTGCATTTGTCGCAAAAATCGGTACTTACCACTGAATTGCTTGATGCCCTTGGGCATTTTTTTGCTCAGCCTGACAGGATACAACAGAATATGGCCAAGGGATCCAATGGGAGTCGGTGAAAGCCTCGAATTTGGCCACATTTGGCGCAAATTTCGACGTTTTGTATGGAAATTGAGCCAAAAACGGGGTTTTGTCGCCAAATCCGGTACTTGCCAGCCTCTCTGTTGATTGTCTTTGTCATTTTCGTGCTCAGCCTGACAGGATACAACAAAATAGGGCCAAGGGATCCAAGAGGAGTCGGTGAAAGCCTCGAATTTGGCCACATTTTGCCCAAATTTCGACGTTTTGTATGGAAATTGAGCCAAAAACGGGGTTTTGTCGCCAAATCCGGTACTTGCCAGCCTCTCTGTTGATTGTCTTTGTCATTTTCGTGCTCAGCCTGATAGGTTACAACAGAATATGTCCATAGGCTCCAAGAAATCTCGGTGAAAGGCTCCAATTTGACGAAATAATCACAGAATTGACATTACAAGCAAATTCTAAGCATTTCTGTGCATTTGTCGCAAAAATCGGTACTTACCACTGAATTGCTTGATGCCCTTGGGCATTTTTTTGCTCAGCCTGACAGGATACAACAGAATATGGCCAAGGGATCCAATGGGAGTCGGTGAAAGCCTCGAATTTGGCCACATTTGGCGCAAATTTCGACGTTTTGTATGGAAATTGAGCCAAAAACGGGGTTTTGTCGCCAAATCCGGTACTTGCCAGCCTCTCTGTTGATTGTCTTTGTCATTTTCGTGCTCAGCCTGACAGGATACAACAAAATAGGGCCAAGGGATCCAAGTGGAGTCGGTGAAAGCCTCGAATTTGGCCACATTTGGCCCAAATTTCGACGTTTTGTATGGAAATTGAGCCAAAAACGGGGTTTTGTGGCCAAATCCGGTACTTGCCAGCCTCTCTGTTGATTGTCTTTGTCATTTTCGTGCTCAGCCTGACAGGATACAACAAAATAGGGCCAAGGGATCCAAGAGGAGTCGGTGAAAGCCTCGAATTTGGCCTCATTTTGCCCAAATTTCGACGTTTTGTATGGAAATTGAGCCAAAAACGAGGTTTTGTCGCCAAATCCGGTACTTGCCAGCGTCTCTGTTGATTGTCTTTGTCATTTTCGTGCTCAGCCTGATAGGTTACAACAGAATATGTCCAAAGGCTCCAAGAAATCTCGGTGAAAGGCTCCAATTTGACGAAATAATCACAGAATTGACATTACAAGCAAATTCTAAGCATTTCTGTGCATTTGTCGCAAAAATCGGTACTTACCACTGAATTGCTTGATGCCCTTGGGCATTTTTTTGCTCAGCCTGACAGGATACAACAGAATATGGCCAAGGGATCCAATGGGAGTCGGTGAAAGCCTCGAATTTGGTCACATTTGGCCCAAATTTCGACGTTTTGTATGGAAATTGAGCCAAAAACGGGGTTTTGTCGCCAAATCCGGTACTTGCCAGCCTCTCTGTTGATTGTCTTTGTCATTTTCGTGCTCAGCCTGACAGGATACAACAAAATAGGGCCAAGGGATCCAAGAGGAGTCGGTGAAAGCCTCGAATTTGGCCACATTTGGCCCAAATTTCGACGTTTTGTATGGAAATTGAGCCAAAAACGGGGTTTTGTCGCCAAATCCGGTACTTGCCAGCGTCTCTGTTGATTGTCTTTGTCATTTTCGTGCTCAGCCTGATAGGTTACAACAGAATATGTCCAAAGGCTCCAAGAAATCTCGGTGAAAGGCTCCAATTTGACGAAATAATCACAGAATTGACATTACAAGCAAATTCTAAGCATTTCTGTGCATTTGTCGCAAAAATCGGTACTTACCACTAAATTGCTTGATGCCCTTGGGCATTTTTTTGCTCAGCCTGACAGGATACAACAGAATATGGCCAAGGGATCCAATGGGAGTCGGTGAAAGCCTCGAATTTGGCCACATTTGGCGCAAATTTCGACGTTTTGTATGGAAATTGAGCCAAAAACGGGGTTTTGTCGCCAAATCCGGTACTTGCCAGCCTCTCTGTTGATTGTCTTTGTCATTTTCGTGCTCAGCCTGACAGGATACAACAAAATAGGGCCAAGGGATCCAAGTGGAGTCGGTGAAAGCCTCGAATTTGGCCACATTTGGCCCAAATTTCGACGTTTTGTATGGAAATTGAGCCAAAAACGGGGTTTTGTCGCCAAATCCGGTACTTGCCAGCCTCTCTGTTGATTGTCTTTGTCATTTTCGTGCTCAGCCTGACAGGATACAACAAAATAGGGCCAAGGGATCCAAGAGGAGTCGGTGAAAGCCTCGAATTTGGCCTCATTTTGCCCAAATTTCGACGTTTTGTATGGAAATTGAGCCAAAAACGAGGTTTTGTCGCCAAATCCGGTACTTGCCAGCGTCTCTGTTGATTGTCTTTGTCATTTTCGTGCTCAGCCTGATAGGTTACAACAGAATATGTCCAAAGGCTCCAAGAAATCTCGGTGAAAGGCTCCAATTTGACGAAATAATCACAGAATTGACATTACAAGCAAATTCTAAGCATTTCTGTGCATTTGTCGCAAAAATCGGTACTTACCACTGAATTGCTTGATGCCCTTGGGCATTTTTTTGCTCAGCCTGACAGGATACAACAGAATATGGCCAAGGGATCCAATGGGAGTCGGTGAAAGCCTCGAATTTGGTCACATTTGGCCCAAATTTCGACGTTTTGTATGGAAATTGAGCCAAAAACGGGGTTTTGTCGCCAAATCCGGTACTTGCCAGCCTCTCTGTTGATTGTCTTTGTCATTTTCGTGCTCAGCCTGACAGGATACAACAAAATAGGGCCAAGGGATCCAAGAGGAGTCGGTGAAAGCCTCGAATTTGGCCACATTTGGCCCAAATTTCGACGTTTTGTATGGAAATTGAGCCAAAAACGGGGTTTTGTCGCCAAATCCGGTACTTGCCAGCGTCTCTGTTGATTGTCTTTGTCATTTTCGTGCTCAGCCTGATAGGTTACAACAGAATATGTCCAAAGGCTCCAAGAAATCTCGGTGAAAGGCTCCAATTTGACGAAATAATCACAGAATTGACATTACAAGCAAATTCTAAGCATTTCTGTGCATTTGTCGCAAAAATCGGTACTTACCACTAAATTGCTTGATGCCCTTGGGCATTTTTTTGCTCAGCCTGACAGGATACAACAGAATATGGCCAAGGGATCCAATGGGAGTCGGTGAAAGCCTCGAATTTGGCCACATTTGGCGCAAATTTCGACGTTTTGTATGGAAATTGAGCCAAAAACGGGGTTTTGTCGCCAAATCCGGTACTTGCCAGCCTCTCTGTTGATTGTCTTTGTCATTTTCGTGCTCAGCCTGACAGGATACAACAAAATAGGGCCAAGGGATCCAAGAGGAGTCGGTGAAAGCCTCGAATTTGGCCACATTTTTTCCCAAATTTCGACGTTTTGTATGGAAATTGAGCCAAAAACGGGGTTTTGTCGCCAAATCCGGTACTTGCCAGCCTCTCTGTTGATTGTCTTTGTCATTTTCGTGCTCAGCCTGATAGGTTACAACAGAATATGTCCAAAGGCTCCAAGAAATCTCGGTGAAAGGCTCCAATTTGACGAAATAATCACAGAATTGACATTACAAGCAAATTCTAAGCATTTCTGTGCATTTGTCGCAAAAATCGGTACTTACCACTGAATTGCTTGATGCCCTTGGACATTTTTTTGCTCAGCCTGACAGGATACAACAGAATATGGCCAAGGGATCCAATGGGAGTCGGTGAAAGCCTCGAATTTGGCCACATTTGGCGCAAATTTCGACGTTTTGTATGGAAATTGAGCAAAAAACGGGGTTTTGTCGCCAAATCCGGTACTTGCCAGCCTCTCTGTTGATTGTCTTTGTCATTTTCGTGCTCAGCCTGACAGGATACAACAAAATAGGGCCAAGGGATCCAAGAGGAGTCGGTGAAAGCCTCGAATTTGGCCACATTTGGCCCAAATTTCGACGTTTTGAATGGAAATTGAGCCAAAAACGGGGTTTTGTCGCCAAATCCGGTACTTGCCAGCGTCTCTGTTGATTGTCTTTGTCATTTTCGTGCTCAGCCTGATAGGTTACAACAGAATATGTCCAAAGGCTCCAAGAAATCTCGGTGAAAGGCTCCAATTTGACGAAATAATCACAGAATTGACATTACAAGCAAATTTAAAGCATTTCTGTGCATTTGTCGCAAAAATCGGTACTTACCACTGAATTGCTTGATGCCCTTGGGCATTTTTTTGCTCAGCCTGACAGGATACAACAGAATATGGCCAAGGGATCCAATGGGAGTCGGTGAAAGCCTCGAATTTGGCCACATTTGGCGCAAATTTCGACGTTTTGTATGGAAATTGAGCCAAAAACAGGGTTTTGTCGCCAAATCCGGTACTTGCCAGCCTCTCTGTTGATTGTCTTTGTCATTTTCGTGCTCAGCCTGACAGGATACAACAAAATAGGGCCAAGGGATCCAAGAGGAGTCGGTGAAAGCCTCGAATTTGGCCACATTTTGCCCAAATTTCGACGTTTTGTATGGAAATTGAGCCAAAAACGGGGTTTTGTCGCCAAATCCGGTACTTGCCAGCCTCTCTGTTGATTGTCTTTGTCATTTTCGTGCTCAGCCTGATAGGTTACAACAGAATATGTCCAAAGGCTCCAAGAAATCTCGGTGAAAGGCTCCAATTTGACGAAATAATCACAGAATTGACATTACAAGCAAATTCTAAGCATTTCTGTGCATTTGTCGCAAAAATCGGTACTTACCACTGAATTGCTTGATGCCCATGGGCATTTTTTTGCTCAGCCTGACAGAATACAACAAAATAGGGCCAAGGGATCCAAGAGGAGTCGGTGAAAGCCTTGAATTTGGCCACATTTTGCCCAAATTTCGACGTTTTGTATGGAAATTGAGCCAAAAACGGGGTTTTGTCGCCAAATCCGGTACTTGCCAGCCTCTCTGTTGATTGTCTTTGTCATTTTCGTGCTCAGCCTGATAGGTTACAACAGAATATGTCCAAAGGCTCCAAGAAATCTCGGTGAAAGGCTCCAATTTGACGAAATAATCACAGAATTGACATTACAAGCAAATTCTAAGCATTTCTGTGCATTTGTCGCAAAAATCGGTACTTACCACTAAATTGCTTGATGCCCTTGGGCATTTTTTTGCTCAGCCTGACAGGATAAAACAGAATATGGCCAAGGGATCCAATGGGAGTCGGTGAAAGCCTCGAATTTGGCCACATTTGGCGCAAATTTCGACGTTTTGTATGGAAATTGAGCCAAAAACGGGGTTTTGTCGCCAAATCCGGTACTTGCCAGCCTCTCTGTTGATTGTCTTTGTCATTTTCGTGCTCAGCCTGACAGGATACAACAAAATAGGGCCAAGGGATCCAAGAGGAGTCGGTGAATGCCTCGAATTTGGCCACATTTGGCCCAAATTTCGACGTTTTGTATGGAAATTGAGCCAAAAACGGGGTTTTGTCGCCAAATCCGGTACTTGCCAGCGTCTCTGTTGATTGTTTTTGTCATTTTCGTGCTCAGCCTGATAGGTTACAACAGAATATGTCCAAAGGCTCCAAGAAATCTCGGTGAAAGGCTCCAATTTGACGAAATAATCACAGAATTGACATTACAAGCAAATTCTAAGCATTTCTGTGCATTTGTCGCAAAAATCGGTACTTACCACTGAATTGCTTGATGCCCTTGAGCATTTTTTTGCTCAGCCTGACAGGATACAACAGAATATGGCCAAGGGATCCAATGGGAGTCGGTGAAAGCCTCGAATTTGGCCACATTTGGCCCAAATTTCGACGTTTTGTATGGAAATTGAGCCAAAAACGGGGTTTTGTGGCCAAATCCGGTACTTGCCAGCCTCTCTGTTGATTGTCTTTGTCATTTTCGTGCTCAGCCTGACAGGATACAACAAAATAGGGCCAAGGGATCCAAGAGGAGTCGGTGAAAGCCTCGAATTTGGCCACATTTGGCCCAAATTTCGACGTTTTGTATGGAAATTGAGCCAAAAACGAGGTTTTGTCGCCAAATCCGGTACTTGCCAGCGTCTCTGTTGATTGTCTTTGTCATTTTCGTGCTCAGCCTGATAGGTTACAACAGAATATGTCCAAAGGCTCCAAGAAATCTCGGTGAAAGGCTCCAATTTGACGAAATAATCACAGAATTGACATTACAAGCAAATTCTAAGCATTTCTGTGCATTTGTCGCAAAAATCGGTACTTACCACTGAATTGCTTGATGCCCTTGGGCATTTTTTTGCTCAGCCTGACAGGATACAACAGAATATGGCCAAGGGATCCAATGGGAGTCGGTGAAAGCCTCGAATTTGGTCACATTTGGCCCAAATTTCGACGTTTTGTATGGAAATTGAGCCAAAAACGGGGTTTTGTCGCCAAATCCGGTACTTGCCAGCCTCTCTGTTGATTGTCTTTGTCATTTTCGTGCTCAGCCTGACAGGATACAACAAAATAGGGCCAAGGGATCCAAGAGGAGTCGGTGAAAGCCTCGAATTTGGCCACATTTGGCCCAAATTTCGACGTTTTGTATGGATATTGAGCCAAAAACGGGGTTTTGTCGCCAAATCCGGTACTTGCCAGCGTCTCTGTTGATTGTCTTTGTCATTTTCGTGCTCAGCCTGATAGGTTACAACAGAATATGTCCAAAGGCTCCAAGAAATCTCGGTGAAAGGCTCCAATTTGACGAAATAATCACAGAATTGACATTACAAGCAAATTCTAAGCATTTCTGTGCATTTGTCGCAAAAATCGGTACTTACCACTGAATTGCTTGATGCCCTTGAGCATTTTTTTGCTCAGTTTGACAGGATACAACAGAATATGGCCAAGGGATCCAATGGGAGTCGGTGAAAGCCTCGAATTTGGCCACATTTGGCCCAAATTTCGACGTTTTGTATGGAAATTGAGCCAAAAACGGGGTTTTGTCGCCAAATCCGGTACTTGCCAGCCTCTCTGTTGATTGTCTTTGTCATTTTCGTGCTCAGCCTGACAGGATACAACGAAATAGGGCCAAGGGATCCAAGAGGAGTCGGTGAAAGCCTCGAATTTGGCCACATTTTGCCCAAATTTCGACGTTTTGTATGGAAATTGAGCCAAAAACGGGGTTTTGTCGCCAAATCCGGTACTTGCCAGCGTCTCTGTTGATTGTCTTTGTCATTTTCGTGCTCAGCCTGATAGGTTACAACAGAATATGTCCAAAGGCTCCAAGAAATCTCGGTGAAAGGCTCCAATTTGACGAAATAATCACAGAATTGACATTACAAGCAAATTTAAAGCATTTCTGTGCATTTGTCGCAAAAATCGGTACTTACCACTGAATTGCTTGATGCCCTTGGGCATTTTTTTGCTCAGCCTGACAGGATACAACAGAATATGGCCAAGGGATCCAATGGGAGTCGGTGAAAGCCTCGAATTTGGCCACATTTGGCGCAAATTTCGACGTTTTGTATGGAAATTGAGCCAAAAACGGGGTTTTGTCGCCAAATCCGGTACTTGCCAGCCTCTCTGTTGATTGTCTTTGTCATTTTCGTGCTCAGCCTGACAGGATACAACAAAATAGGGCCAAGGGATCCAAGAGGAGTCGGTGAAAGCCTCGAATTTGGCCTCATTTTGCCCAAATTTCGACGTTTTGTATGGAAATTGAGCCAAAAACGGGGTTTTGTCGCCAAATCCGGTACTTGCCAGCCTCTCTGTTGATTGTCTTTGTCATTTTCGTGCTCAGCCTGATAGGTTACAACAGAATATGTCCAAAGGCTCCAAGAAATCTCGGTGAAAGGCTCCAATTTGACGAAATAATCACAGAATTGACATTACAAGCAAATTCTAAGCATTTCTGTGCATTTGTCGCAAAAATCGGTACTTACCACTGAATTGCTTGATGCCCTTGGGCATTTTTTTGCTCAGCCTGACAGGATACAACAGAATATGGCCAAGGGATCCAATGGGAGTCGGTGAAAGCCTCGAATTTGGCCACATTTGGCGCAAATTTCGACGTTTTGTATGGAAATTGAGCCAAAAACGGGGTTTTGTCGCCAAATCCGGTACTTGCCAGCCTCTCTGTTGATTGTCTTTGTCATTTTCGTGCTCAGCCTGACAGGATACAACAAAATAGGGCCAAGGGATCGAAGAGGAGTCGGTGAAAGCCTCGAATTTGGCCACATTTGGCCCAAATTTCGACGTTTTGTATGGAAATTGAGCCAAAAACGGGGTTTTGTCGCCAAATCCGGTACTTGCCAGCGTCTCTGTTGATTGTCTTTGTCATTTTCGTGCTCAGCCTGATAGGTTACAACAGAATATGTCCAAAGGCTCCAAGAAATCTCGGTGAAAGGCTCCAATTTGACGAAATAATCACAGAATTGACATTACAAGCAAATTCTAAGCATTTCTGTGCATTTGTCGCAAAAATCGGTACTTACCACTGAATTGCTTGATGGCCTTGGGCATTTTTTTGCTCAGCCTGACAGGATACAACAGAATATGGCCAAGGGATCCAATGGGAGTCGGTGAAAGCCTCGAATTTGGTCACATTTGGCCCAAATTTCGACGTTTTGTATGGAAATTGAGCCAAAAACGGGGTTTTGTCGCCAAATCCGGTACTTGCCAGCCTCTCTGTTGATTGTCTTTGTCATTTTCGTGCTCAGCCTGACAGGATACAACAAAATAGGGCCAAGGGATCCAAGAGGAGTCGGTGAAAGCCTCGAATTTGGCCACATTTTTTCCCAAATTTCGACGTTTTGTATGGAAATTGAGCCAAAAACGGGGTTTTGTCGCCAAATCCGGTACTTGCCAGCCTCTCTGTTGATTGTCTTTGTCATTTTCGTGCTCAGCCTGATAGGTTACAACAGAATATGTCCAAAGGCTCCAAGAAATCTCGGTGAAAGGCTCCAATTTGACGAAATAATCACAGAATTGACATTACAAGCAAATTCTAAGCATTTCTGTGCATTTGTCGCAAAAATCGGTACTTACCACTAAATTGCTTGATGCCCTTGGGCATTTTTTTGCTCAGCCTGACAGGATACAACAGAATATGGCCAAGGGATCCAATGGGAGTCGGTGAAAGCCTCGAATTTGGCCACATTTGGCGCAAATTTCGACGTTTTGTATGGAAATTGAGCCAAAAACGGGGTTTTGTCGCCAAATCCGGTACTTGCCAGCCTCTCTGTTGATTGTCTTTGTCATTTTCGTGCTCAGCCTGACAGGATACAACAAAATAGGGCCAAGGGATCCAAGAGGAGTCGGTGAAAGCCTCGAATTTGGCCACATTTGGCCCAAATTTCGACGTTTTGTATGGAAATTGAGCCAAAAACGGGGTTTTGTCGCCAAATCCGGTACTTGCCAGCGTCTCTGTTGATTGTCTTTGTCATTTTCGTGCTCAGCCTGATAGGTTACAACAGAATATGTCCAAAGGCTCCAAGAAATCTCGGTGAAAGGCTCCAATTTGACGAAATAATCACAGAATTGACATTACAAGCAAATTTAAAGCATTTCTGTGCATTTGTCGCAAAAATCGGTACTTACCACTGAATTGCTTGATGCCCTTGGGCATTTTTTTGCTCAGCCTGACAGGATACAACAGAATATGGCCAAGGGATCCAATGGGAGTCGGTGAAAGCCTCGAATTTGGCCACATTTGGCGCAAATTTCGACGTTTTGTATGGAAATTGAGCCAAAAACGGGGTTTTGTCGCCAAATCCGGTACTTGCCAGCCTCTCTGTTGATTGTCTTTGTCATTTTCGTGCTCAGCCTGACAGGATACAACAAAATAGGGCCAAGGGATCCAAGAGGAGTCGGTGAAAGCCTCGAATTTGGCCACATTTTGCCCAAATTTCGACGTTTTGTATGGAAATTGAGCCAAAAACGGGGTTTTGTCGCCAAATCCGGTACTTGCCAGCCTCTCTGTTGATTGTCTTTGTCATTTTCGTGCTCAGCCTGATAGGTTACAACAGAATATGTCCAAAGGCTCCAAGAAATCTCGGTGAAAGGCTCCAATTTGACGAAATAATCACAGAATTGACATTACAAGCAAATTCTAAGCATTTCTGTGCATTTGTCGCAAAAATCGGTACTTACCACTGAATTGCTTGATGCCCTTGAGCATTTTTTTGCTCAGCCTGACAGGATACAACAGAATATGGCCAAGGGATCCAATGGGAGTCGGTGAAAGCCTCGAATTTGGCCACATTTGGCCCAAATTTCGACGTTTTGTATGGAAATTGAGCCAAAAACGGGGTTTTGTGGCCAAATCCGGTACTTGCCAGCCTCTCTGTTGATTGTCTTTGTCATTTTCGTGCTCAGCCTGACAGGATACAACAAAATAGGGCCAAGGGATCCAAGAGGAGTCGGTGAAAGCCTCGAATTTGGCCACATTTGGCCCAAATTTCGACGTTTTGTATGGAAATTGAGCCAAAAACGAGGTTTTGTCGCCAAATCCGGTACTTGCCAGCGTCTCTGTTGATTGTCTTTGTCATTTTCGTGCTCAGCCTGATAGGTTACAACAGAATATGTCCAAAGGCTCCAAGAAATCTCGGTGAAAGGCTCCAATTTGACGAAATAATCACAGAATTGACATTACAAGCAAATTCTAAGCATTTCTGTGCATTTGTCGCAAAAATCGGTACTTACCACTGAATTGCTTGATGCCCTTGGGCATTTTTTTGCTCAGCCTGACAGGATACAACAGAATATGGCCAAGGGATCCAATGGGAGTCGGTGAAAGCCTCGAATTTGGCCACATTTGGCGCAAATTTCGACGTTTTGTATGGAAATTGAGCCAAAAACGGGGTTTTGTCGCCAAATCCGGTACTTGCCAGCCTCTCTGTTGATTGTCTTTGTCATTTTCGTGCTCAGCCTGACAGGATACAACAAAATAGGGCCAAGGGATCCAAGAGGAGTCGGTGAAAGCCTCGAATTTGGCCACATTTGGCCCAAATTTCGACGTTTTGTATGGAAATTGAGCCAAAAACGAGGTTTTGTCGCCAAATCCGGTACTTGCCAGCGTCTCTGTTGATTGTCTTTGTCATTTTCGTGCTCAGCCTGATAGGTTACAACAGAATATGTCCAAAGGCTCCAAGAAATCTCGGTGAAAGGCTCCAATTTGACGAAATAATCACAGAATTGACATTACAAGCAAATTCTAAGCATTTCTGTGCATTTGTCGCAAAAATCGGTACTTACCACTGAATTGCTTGATGCCCTTGGGCATTTTTTTGCTCAGCCTGACAGGATACAACAGAATATGGCCAAGGGATCCAATGGGAGTCGGTGAAAGCCTCGAATTTGGCCACATTTGGCGCAAATTTCGACGTTTTGTATGGAAATTGAGCCAAAAACGGGGTTTTGTGGCCAAATCCGGTACTTGCCAGCCTCTCTGTTGATTGTCTTTGTCATTTTCGTGCTCAGCCTGACAGGATACAACAAAATAGGGCCAAGGGATCCAAGAGGAGTCGGTGAAAGCCTCGAATTTGGCCACATTTGGCCCAAATTTCGACGTTTTGTATGGAAATTGAGCCAAAAACGAGGTTTTGTCGCCAAATCCGGTACTTGCCAGCGTCTCTGTTGATTGTCTTTGTCATTTTCGTGCTCAGCCTGATAGGTTACAATAGAATATGTCCAAAGGCTCCAAGAAATCTCGGTGAAAGGCTCCAATTTGACGAAATAATCACAGAATTGACATTACAAGCAAATTCTAAGCATTTCTGTGCATTTGTCGCAAAAATCGGTACTTACCACTGAATTGCTTGATGCCCTTGGGCATTTTTTTGCTCAGCCTGACAGGATACAACAGAATATGGCCAAGGGATCCAATGGGAGTTGGTGAAAGCCTCGAATTTGGCCACATTTGGCGCAAATTTCGACGTTTTGTATGGAAATTGAGCCAAAAACGGGGTTTTGTCGCCAAATCCGGTACTTGCCAGCCTCTCTGTTGATTGTCTTTGTCATTTTCGTGCTCAGCCTGACAGGATACAACAAAATAGGGCCAAGGGATCCAAGAGGAGTTGGTGAAAGCCTCGAATTTGGCCACATTTTGCCCAAATTTCGACGTTTTGTATGGAAATTGAGCCAAAAACGGGGTTTTGTCGCCAAATCCGGTACTTGCCAGCGTCTCTGTTGATTGTCTTTGTCATTTTCGTGCTCAGCCTGATAGGTTACAACAGAATATGTCCAAAGGCTCCAAGAAATCTCGGTGAAAGGCTCCAATTTGACGAAATAATCACAGAATTGACATTACAAGCAAATTTAAAGCATTTCTGTGCATTTGTCGCAAAAATCGGTACTTACCACTGAATTGCTTGATGCCCTTGGGCATTTTTTTGCTCAGCCTGACAGGATACAACAGAATATGGCCAAGGGATCCAATGGGAGTCGGTGAAAGCCTCGAATTTGGCCACATTTGGCGCAAATTTCGACGTTTTGTATGGAAATTGAGCCAAAAACGGGGTTTTGTCGCCAAATCCGGTACTTGCCAGCCTCTCTGTTGATTGTCTTTGTCATTTTCGTGCTCAGCCTGACAGGATACAACAAAATAGGGCCAAGGGATCCAAGTGGAGTCGGTGAAAGCCTCGAATTTGGCCACATTTGGCCCAAATTTCGACGTTTTGTATGGAAATTGAGCCAAAAACGGGGTTTTGTCGCCAAATCCGGTACTTGCCAGCCTCTCTGTTGATTGTCTTTGTCATTTTCGTGCTCAGCCTGACAGGATACAACAAAATAGGGCCAAGGGATCCAAGAGGAGTCGGTGAAAGCCTCGAATTTGGCCTCATTTTGCCCAAATTTCGACGTTTTGTATGGAAATTGAGCCAAAAACGGGGTTTTGTCGCCAAATCCGGTACTTGCCAGCCTCTCTGTTGATTGTCTTTGTCATTTTCGTGCTCAGCCTGATAGGTTACAACAGAATATGTCCAAAGGCTCCAAGAAATCTCGGTGAAAGGCTCCAATTTGACGAAATAATCACAGAATTGACATTACAAGCAAATTCTAAGCATTTCTGTGCATTTGTCGCAAAAATCGGTACTTACCACTGAATTGCTTGATGCCCTTGGGCATTTTTTTGCTCAGCCTGACAGGATACAACAGAATATGGCCAAGGGATCCAATGGGAGTCGGTGAAAGCCTCGAATTTGGCCACATTTGGCGCAAATTTCGACGTTTTGTATGGAAATTGAGCCAAAAACGGGGTTTTGTCGCCAAATCCGGTACTTGCCAGCCTCTCTGTTGATTGTCTTTGTCATTTTCGTGCTCAGCCTGACAGGATACAACAAAATAGGGCCAAGGGATCGAAGAGGAGTCGGTGAAAGCCTCGAATTTGGCCACATTTGGCCCAAATTTCGACGTTTTGTATGGAAATTGAGCCAAAAACGGGGTTTTGTCGCCAAATCCGGTACTTGCCAGCGTCTCTGTTGATTGTCTTTGTCATTTTCGTGCTCAGCCTGATAGGTTACAACAGAATATGTCCAAAGGCTCCAAGAAATCTCGGTGAAAGGCTCCAATTTGACGAAATAATCACAGAATTGACATTACAAGCAAATTCTAAGCATTTCTGTGCATTTGTCGCAAAAATCGGTACTTACCACTGAATTGCTTGATGCCCTTGGGCATTTTTTTGCTCAGCCTGACAGGATACAACAGAATATGGCCAAGGGATCCAATGGGAGTCGGTGAAAGCCTCGAATTTGGTCACATTTGGCCCAAATTTCGACGTTTTGTATGGAAATTGAGCCAAAAACGGGGTTTTGTCGCCAAATCCGGTACTTGCCAGCCTCTCTGTTGATTGTCTTTGTCATTTTCGTGCTCAGCCTGACAGGATACAACAAAATAGGGCCAAGGGATCCAAGAGGAGTCGGTGAAAGCCTCGAATTTGGCCACATTTTTTCCCAAATTTCGACGTTTTGTATGGAAATTGAGCCAAAAACGGGGTTTTGTCGCCAAATCCGGTACTTGCCAGCCTCTCTGTTGATTGTCTTTGTCATTTTCGTGCTCAGCCTGATAGGTTACAACAGAATATGTCCAAAGGCTCCAAGAAATCTCGGTGAAAGGCTCCAATTTGACGAAATAATCACAGAATTGACATTACAAGCAAATTCTAAGCATTTCTGTGCATTTGTCGCAAAAATCGGTACTTACCACTGAATTGCTTGATGCCCTTGGGCATTTTTTTGCTCAGCCTGACAGGATACAACAGAATATGGCCAAGGGATCCAATGGGAGTCGGTGAAAGCCTCGAATTTGGCCACATTTGGCGCAAATTTCGACGTTTTGTATGGAAATTGAGCCAAAAACGGGGTTTTGTCGCCAAATCCGGTACTTGCCAGCCTCTCTGTTGATTGTCTTTGTCATTTTCGTGCTCAGCCTGACAGGATACAACAAAATAGGGCCAAGGGATCGAAGAGGAGTCGGTGAAAGCCTCGAATTTGGCCACATTTGGCCCAAATTTCGACGTTTTGTATGGAAATTGAGCCAAAAACGGGGTTTTGTCGCCAAATCCGGTACTTGCCAGCGTCTCTGTTGATTGTCTTTGTCATTTTCGTGCTCAGCCTGATAGGTTACAACAGAATATGTCCAAAGGCTCCAAGAAATCTCGGTGAAAGGCTCCAATTTGACGAAATAATCACAGAATTGACATTACAAGCAAATTCTAAGCATTTCTGTGCATTTGTCGCAAAAATCGGTATTTACCACTGAATTGCTTGATGCCCTTGGGCATTTTTTTGCTCAGCCTGACAGGATACAACAGAATATGGCCAAGGGATCCAATGGGAGTCGGTGAAAGCCTCGAATTTGGCCACATTTGGCGCAAATTTCGACGTTTTGTATGGAAATTGAGCCAAAAACGGGGTTTTGTCGCCAAATCCGGTACTTGCCAGCCTCTCTGTTGATTGTCTTTGTCATTTTCGTGCTCAGCCTGACAGGATACAACAAAATAGGGCCAAGGGATCCAAGAGGAGTTGGTGAAAGCCTCGAATTTGGCCACATTTGGCCCAAATTTCGACGTTTTGTATGGAAATTGAGCCAAAAACGGGGTTTTGTCGCCAAATCCGGTACTTGCCAGCGTCTCTGTTGATTGTCTTTGTCATTTTCGTGCTCAGCCTGATAGGTTACAACAGAATATGTCCAAAGGCTCCAAGAAATCTCGGTGAAAGGCTCCAATTTGACGAAATAATCACAGAATTGACATTACAAGCAAATTCTAAGCATTTCTGTGCATTTGTCGCAAAAATCGGTACTTACCACTAAATTGCTTGATGCCCTTGGGCATTTTTTTGCTCAGCCTGACAGGATACAACAGAATATGGCCAAGGGATCCAATGGGAGTCGGTGAAAGCCTCGAATTTGGCCACATTTGGCCCAAATTTCGACGTTTTGTATGGAAATTGAGCCAAAAACGGGGTTTTGTCGCCAAATCCGGTACTTGCCAGCCTCTCTGTTGATTGTCTTTGTCATTTTCGTGCTCAGCCTGACAGGATACAACAAAATAGGGCCAAGGGATCCAAGAGGAGTCGGTGAAAGCCTCGAATTTGGCCACATTTGGCCCAAATTTCGACGTTTTGTATGGAAATTGAGCCAAAAACGGGGTTTTGTCGCCAAATCCGGTACTTGCCAGCGTCTCTGTTGATTGTCTTTGTCATTTTCGTGCTCAGCCTGATAGGTTACAACAGAATATGTCCAAAGGCTCCAAGAAATCTCGGTGAAAGGCTCCAATTTGACGAAATAATCACAGAATTGACATTACAAGCAAATTCTAAGCATTTCTGTGCATTTGTCGCAAAAATCGGTACTTACCACTGAATTGCTTGATGCCCTTGGGCATTTTTTTGCTCAGCCTGACAGGATACAACAGAATATGGCCAAGGGATCCAATGGGAGTCGGTGAAAGCCTCGAATTTGGCCACATTTGGCGCAAATTTCGACGTTTTGTATGGAAATTGAGCCAAAAACGGGGTTTTGTCGCCAAATCCGGTACTTGCCAGCCTCTCTGTTGATTGTCTTTGTCATTTTCGTGCTCAGCCTGACAGGATACAACAAAATAGGGCCAAGGGATCCAAGAGGAGTCGGTGAAAGCCTCGAATTTGGCCACATTTGGCCCAAATTTCGACGTTTTGTATGGAAATTGAGCCAAAAACGGGGTTTTGTCGCCAAATCCGGTACTTGCCAGCGTCTCTGTTGATTGTCTTTGTCATTTTCGTGCTCAGCCTGATAGGTTACAACAGAATATGTCCAAAGGCTCCAAGAAATCTCGGTGAAAGGCTCCAATTTGACGAAATAATCACAGAATTGACATTACAAGCAAATTTAAAGCATTTCTGTGCATTTGTCGCAAAAATCGGTACTTACCACTGAATTGCTTGATGCCCTTGGGCATTTTTTTGCTCAGCCTGACAGGATACAACAGAATATGGCCAAGGGATCCAATGGGAGTCGGTGAAAGCCTCGAATTTGGCCACATTTGGCGCAAATTTCGACGTTTTGTATGGAAATTGAGCCAAAAACGGGGTTTTGTCGCCAAATCCGGTACTTGCCAGCCTCTCTGTTAATTGTCTTTGTCATTTTCGTGCTCAGCCTGACAGGATACAACAAAATAGGGCCAAGGGATCCAAGAGGAGTCGGTGAAAGCCTCGAATTTGGCCACATTTGGCCCAAATTTCGACGTTTTGTATGGAAATTGAGCCAAAAACGGGGTTTTGTCGCCAAATCCGGTACTTGCCAGCGTCTCTGTTGATTGTCTTTGTCATTTTCGTGCTCAGCCTGATAGGTTACAACAGAATATGTCCAAAGGCTCCAAGAAATCTCGGTGAAAGGCTCCAATTTGACGAAATAATCACAGAATTGACATTACAAGCAAATTTAAAGCATTTCTGTGCATTTGTCGCAAAAATCGGTACTTACCACTGAATTGCTTGATGCCCTTGGGCATTTTTTTGCTCAGCCTGACAGGATACAACAGAATATGGCCAAGGGATCCAATGGGAGTCGGTGAAAGCCTCGAATTTGGCCACATTTGGCGCAAATTTCGACGTTTTGTATGGAAATTGAGCCAAAAACGGGGTTTTGTCGCCAAATCCGGTACTTGCCAGCCTCTCTGTTGATTGTCTTTGTCATTTTCGTGCTCAGCCTGACAGGATACAACAAAATAGGGCCAAGGGATCCAAGAGGAGTCGGTGAAAGCCTCGAATTTGGCCACATTTTGCCCAAATTTCGACGTTTTGTATGGAAATTGAGCCAAAAACGGGGTTTTGTCGCCAAATCCGGTACTTGCCAGCCTCTCTGTTGATTGTCTTTGTCATTTTCGTGCTCAGCCTGATAGGTTACAACAGAATATGTCCAAAGGCTCCAAGAAATCTCGGTGAAAGGCTCCAATTTGACGAAATAATCACAGAATTGACATTACAAGCAAATTCTAAGCATTTCTGTGCATTTGTCGCAAAAATCGGTACTTACCACTGAATTGCTTGATGCCCTTGGGCATTTTTTTGCTCAGCCTGACAGAATACAACAAAATAGGGCCAAGGGATCCAAGAGGAGTCGGTGAAAGCCTCGAATTTGGCCACATTTGGCCCAAATTTCGACGTTTTGTATGGAAATTGAGCCAAAAACGAGGTTTTGTCGCCAAATCCGGTACTTGCCAGCGTCTCTGTTGATTGTCTTTGTCATTTTCGTGCTCAGCCTGATAGGTTACAACAGAATATGTCCAAAGGCTCCAAGAAATCTCGGTGAAAGGCTCCAATTTGACGAAATAATCACAGAATTGACATTACAAGCAAATTCTAAGCATTTCTGTGCATTTGTCGCAAAAATCGGTACTTACCACTGAATTGCTTGATGCCCTTGGGCATTTTTTTGCTCAGCCTGACAGGATACAACAGAATATGGCCAAGGGATCCAATGGGAGTCGGTGAAAGCCTCGAATTTGGTCACATTTGGCCCAAATTTCGACGTTTTGTATGGAAATTGAGCCAAAAACGGGGTTTTGTCGCCAAATCCGGTACTTGCCAGCCTCTCTGTTGATTGTCTTTGTCATTTTCGTGCTCAGCCTGACAGGATACAACAAAATAGGGCCAAGGGATCCAAGAGGAGTCGGTGAAAGCCTCGAATTTGGCCACATTTGGCCCAAATTTCGACGTTTTGTATGGATATTGAGCCAAAAACGGGGTTTTGTCGCCAAATCCGGTACTTGCCAGCGTCTCTGTTGATTGTCTTTGTCATTTTCGTGCTCAGCCTGATAGGTTACAACAGAATATGTCCAAAGGCTCCAAGAAATCTCGGTGAAAGGCTCCAATTTGACGAAATAATCACAGAATTGACATTACAAGCAAATTCTAAGCATTTCTGTGCATTTGTCGCAAAAATCGGTACTTACCACTGAATTGCTTGATGCCCTTGAGCATTTTTTTGCTCAGTTTGACAGGATACAACAGAATATGGCCAAGGGATCCAATGGGAGTCGGTGAAAGCCTCGAATTTGGCCACATTTGGCCCAAATTTCGACGTTTTGTATGGAAATTGAGCCAAAAACGGGGTTTTGTCGCCAAATCCGGTACTTGCCAGCCTCTCTGTTGATTGTCTTTGTCATTTTCGTGCTCAGCCTGACAGGATACAACAAAATAGGGCCAAGGGATCCAAGAGGAGTCGGTGAAAGCCTCGAATTTGGCCACATTTTGCCCAAATTTCGACGTTTTGTATGGAAATTGAGCCAAAAACGGGGTTTTGTCGCCAAATCCGGTACTTGCCAGCGTCTCTGTTGATTGTCTTTGTCATTTTCGTGCTCAGCCTGATAGGTTACAACAGAATATGTCCAAAGGCTCCAAGAAATCTCGGTGAAAGGCTCCAATTTGACGAAATAATCACAGAATTGACATTACAAGCAAATTTAAAGCATTTCTGTGCATTTGTCGCAAAAATCGGTACTTACCACTGAATTGCTTGATGCCCTTGGGCATTTTTTTGCTCAGCCTGACAGGATACAACAGAATATGGCCAAGGGATCCAATGGGAGTCGGTGAAAGCCTCGAATTTGGCCACATTTGGCGCAAATTTCGACGTTTTGTATGGAAATTGAGCCAAAAACGGGGTTTTGTCGCCAAATCCGGTACTTGCCAGCCTCTCTGTTGATTGTCTTTGTCATTTTCGTGCTCAGCCTGACAGGATACAACAAAATAGGGCCAAGGGATCCAAGTGGAGTCGGTGAAAGCCTCGAATTTGGCCACATTTGGCCCAAATTTCGACGTTTTGTATGGAAATTGAGCCAAAAACGGGGTTTTGTCGCCAAATCCGGTACTTGCCAGCCTCTCTGTTGATTGTCTTTGTCATTTTCGTGCTCAGCCTGACAGGATACAACAAAATAGGGCCAAGGGATCCAAGAGGAGTCGGTGAAAGCCTCGAATTTGGCCTCATTTTGCCCAAATTTCGACGTTTTGTATGGAAATTGAGCCAAAAACGGGGTTTTGTCGCCAAATCCGGTACTTGCCAGCCTCTCTGTTGATTGTCTTTGTCATTTTCGTGCTCAGCCTGATAGGTTACAACAGAATATGTCCAAAGGCTCCAAGAAATCTCGGTGAAAGGCTCCAATTTGACGAAATAATCACAGAATTGACATTACAAGCAAATTCTAAGCATTTCTGTGCATTTGTCGCAAAAATCGGTACTTACCACTGAATTGCTTGATGCCCTTGGGCATTTTTTTGCTCAGCCTGACAGGATACAACAGAATATGGCCAAGGGATCCAATGGGAGTCGGTGAAAGCCTCGAATTTGGCCACATTTGGCGCAAATTTCGACGTTTTGTATGGAAATTGAGCCAAAAACGGGGTTTTGTCGCCAAATCCGGTACTTGCCAGCCTCTCTGTTGATTGTCTTTGTCATTTTCGTGCTCAGCCTGACAGGATACAACAAAATAGGGCCAAGGGATCGAAGAGGAGTCGGTGAATGCCTCGAATTTGGCCACATTTGGCCCAAATTTCGACGTTTTGTATGGAAATTGAGCCAAAAACGGGGTTTTGTCGCCAAATCCGGTACTTGCCAGCGTCTCTGTTGATTGTCTTTGTCATTTTCGTGCTCAGCCTGATAGGTTACAACAGAATATGTCCAAAGGCTCCAAGAAATCTCGGTGAAAGGCTCCAATTTGACGAAATAATCACAGAATTGACATTACAAGCAAATTCTAAGCATTTCTGTGCATTTGTCGCAAAAATCGGTACTTACCACTGAATTGCTTGATGCCCTTGGGCATTTTTTTGCTCAGCCTGACAGGATACAACAGAATATGGCCAAGGGATCCAATGGGAGTCGGTGAAAGCCTCGAATTTGGTCACATTTGGCCCAAATTTCGACGTTTTGTATGGAAATTGAGCCAAAAACGGGGTTTTGTCGCCAAATCCGGTACTTGCCAGCCTCTCTGTTGATTGTCTTTGTCATTTTCGTGCTCAGCCTGACAGGATACAACAAAATAGGGCCAAGGGATCCAAGAGGAGTCGGTGAAAGCCTCGAATTTGGCCACATTTTTTCCCAAATTTCGACGTTTTGTATGGAAATTGAGCCAAAAACGGGGTTTTGTCGCCAAATCCGGTACTTGCCAGCCTCTCTGTTGATTGTCTTTGTCATTTTCGTGCTCAGCCTGATAGGTTACAACAGAATATGTCCAAAGGCTCCAAGAAATCTCGGTGAAAGGCTCCAATTTGACGAAATAATCACAGAATTGACATTACAAGCAAATTCTAAGCATTTCTGTGCATTTGTCGCAAAAATCGGTACTTACCACTGAATTGCTTGATGCCCTTGGACATTTTTTTGCTCAGCCTGACAGGATACAACAGAATATGGCCAAGGGATCCAATGGGAGTCGGTGAAAGCCTCGAATTTGGCCACATTTGGCGCAAATTTCGACGTTTTGTATGGAAATTGAGCCAAAAACGGGGTTTTGTCGCCAAATCCGGTACTTGCCAGCCTCTCTGTTGATTGTCTTTGTCATTTTCGTGCTCAGCCTGACAGGATACAACAAAATAGGGCCAAGGGATCGAAGAGGAGTCGGTGAAAGCCTCGAATTTGGCCACATTTGGCCCAAATTTCGACGTTTTGTATGGAAATTGAGCCAAAAACGGGGTTTTGTCGCCAAATCCGGTACTTGCCAGCGTCTCTGTTGATTGTCTTTGTCATTTTCGTGCTCAGCCTGATAGGTTACAACAGAATATGTCCAAAGGCTCCAAGAAATCTCGGTGAAAGGCTCCAATTTGACGAAATAATCACAGAATTGACATTACAAGCAAATTCTAAGCATTTCTGTGCATTTGTCGCAAAAATCGGTACTTACCACTGAATTGCTTGATGCCCTTGGGCATTTTTTTGCTCAGCCTGACAGGATACAACAGAATATGGCCAAGGGATCCAATGGGAGTCGGTGAAAGCCTCGAATTTGGCCACATTTGGCGCAAATTTCGACGTTTTGTATGGAAATTGAGCAAAAAACGGGGTTTTGTCGCCAAATCCGGTACTTGCCAGCCTCTCTGTTGATTGTCTTTGTCATTTTCGTGCTCAGCCTGACAGGATACAACAAAATAGGGCCAAGGGATCCAAGAGGAGTCGGTGAAAGCCTCGAATTTGGCCACATTTGGCCCAAATTTCGACGTTTTGAATGGAAATTGAGCCAAAAACGGGGTTTTGTCGCCAAATCCGGTACTTGCCAGCGTCTCTGTTGATTGTCTTTGTCATTTTCGTGCTCAGCCTGATAGGTTACAACAGAATATGTCCAAAGGCTCCAAGAAATCTCGGTGAAAGGCTCCAATTTGACGAAATAATCACAGAATTGACATTACAAGCAAATTCTAAGCATTTCTGTGCATTTGTCGCAAAAATCGGTACTTACCACTGAATTGCTTGATGCCCTTGGGCATTTTTTTGCTCAGCCTGACAGGATACAACAGAATATGGCCAAGGGATCCAATGGGAGTCGGTGAAAGCCTCGAATTTGGCCACATTTGGCCCAAATTTCGACGTTTTGTATGGAAATTGAGCCAAAAACGGGGTTTTGTCGCCAAATCCGGTACTTGCCAGCCTCTCTGTTGATTGTCTTTGTCATTTTCGTGCTCAGCCTGACAGGATACAACAAAATAGGGCCAAGGGATCCAAGAGGAGTCGGTGAAAGCCTCGAATTTGGCCACATTTGGCCCAAATTTCGACGTTTTGTATGGAAATTGAGCCAAAAACGGGGTTTTGTCGCCAAATCCGGTACTTGCCAGCGTCTCTGTTGATTGTCTTTGTCATTTTCGTGCTCAGCCTGATAGGTTACAACAGAATATGTCCAAAGGCTCCAAGAAATCTCGGTGAAAGGCTCCAATTTGACGAAATAATCACAGAATTGACATTACAAGCAAATTCTAAGCATTTCTGTGCATTTGTCGCAAAAATCGGTACTTACCACTAAATTGCTTGATGCCCTTGGGCATTTTTTTGCTCAGCCTGACAGGATACAACAGAATATGGCCAAGGGATCCAATGGGAGTCGGTGAAAGCCTCGAATTTGGCCACATTTGGCGCAAATTTCGACGTTTTGTATGGAAATTGAGCCAAAAACGGGGTTTTGTCGCCAAATCCGGTACTTGCCAGCCTCTCTGTTGATTGTCTTTGTCATTTTCGTGCTCAGCCTGACAGGATACAACAAAATAGGGCCAAGGGATCCAAGAGGAGTCGGTGAAAGCCTCGAATTTGGCCACATTTGGCCCAAATTTCGACGTTTTGAATGGAAATTGAGCCAAAAACGGGGTTTTGTCGCCAAATCCGGTACTTGCCAGCGTCTCTGTTGATTGTCTTTGTCATTTTCGTGCTCAGCCTGATAGGTTACAACAGAATATGTCCAAAGGCTCCAAGAAATCTCGGTGAAAGGCTCCAATTTGACGAAATAATCACAGAATTGACATTACAAGCAAATTCTAAGCATTTCTGTGCATTTGTCGCAAAAATCGGTACTTACCACTGAATTGCTTGATGCCCTTGGGCATTTTTTTGCTCAGCCTGACAGGATACAACAGAATATGGCCAAGGGATCCAATGGGAGTCGGTGAAAGCCTCGAATTTGGCCACATTTGGCCCAAATTTCGACGTTTTGTATGGAAATTGAGCCAAAAACGGGGTTTTGTCGCCAAATCCGGTACTTGCCAGCCTCTCTGTTGATTGTCTTTGTCATTTTCGTGCTCAGCCTGACAGGATACAACAAAATAGGGCCAAGGGATCCAAGAGGAGTCGGTGAAAGCCTCGAATTTGGCCACATTTGGCCCAAATTTCGACGTTTTGTATGGAAATTGAGCCAAAAACGGGGTTTTGTCGCCAAATCCGGTACTTGCCAGCGTCTCTGTTGATTGTCTTTGTCATTTTCGTGCTCAGCCTGATAGGTTACAACAGAATATGTCCAAAGGCTCCAAGAAATCTCGGTGAAAGGCTCCAATTTGACGAAATAATCACAGAATTGACATTACAAGCAAATTCTAAGCATTTCTGTGCATTTGTCGCAAAAATCGGTACTTACCACTAAATTGCTTGATGCCCTTGGGCATTTTTTTGCTCAGCCTGACAGGATACAACAGAATATGGCCAAGGGATCCAATGGGAGTCGGTGAAAGCCTCGAATTTGGCCACATTTGGCGCAAATTTCGACGTTTTGTATGGAAATTGAGCCAAAAACGGGGTTTTGTCGCCAAATCCGGTACTTGCCAGCCTCTCTGTTGATTGTCTTTGTCATTTTCGTGCTCAGCCTGACAGGATACAACAAAATAGGGCCAAGGGATCCAAGAGGAGTCGGTGAAAGCCTCGAATTTGGCCACATTTGGCCCAAATTTCGACGTTTTGTATGGAAATTGAGCCAAAAACGGGGTTTTGTCGCCAAATCCGGTACTTGCCAGCGTCTCTGTTGATTGTCTTTGTCATTTTCGTGCTCAGCCTGATAGGTTACAACAGAATATGTCCAAAGGCTCCAAGAAATCTCGGTGAAAGGCTCCAATTTGACGAAATAATCACAGAATTGACATTACAAGCAAATTTAAAGCATTTCTGTGCATTTGTCGCAAAAATCGGTACTTACCACTGAATTGCTTGATGCCCTTGGGCATTTTTTTGCTCAGCCTGACAGGATACAACAGAATATGGCCAAGGGATCCAATGGGAGTCGGTGAAAGCCTCGAATTTGGCCACATTTGGCGCAAATTTCGACGTTTTGTATGGAAATTGAGCCAAAAACGGGGTTTTGTCGCCAAATCCGGTACTTGCCAGCCTCTCTGTTGATTGTCTTTGTCATTTTCGTGCTCAGCCTGACAGGATACAACAAAATAGGGCCAAGGGATCCAAGAGGAGTCGGTGAAAGCCTCGAATTTGGCCACATTTTGCCCAAATTTCGACGTTTTGTATGGAAATTGAGCCAAAAACGGGGTTTTGTCGCCAAATCCGGTACTTGCCAGCCTCTCTGTTGATTGTCTTTGTCATTTTCGTGCTCAGCCTGATAGGTTACAACAGAATATGTCCAAAGGCTCCAAGAAATCTCGGTGAAAGGCTCCAATTTGACGAAATAATCACAGAATTGACATTACAAGCAAATTCTAAGCATTTCTGTGCATTTGTCGCAAAAATCGGTACTTACCACTGAATTGCTTGATGCCCTTGGGCATTTTTTTGCTCAGCCTGACAGAATACAACAAAATAGGGCCAAGGGATCCAAGAGGAGTCGGTGAAAGCCTTGAATTTGGCCACATTTTGCCCAAATTTCGACGTTTTGTATGGAAATTGAGCCAAAAACGGGGTTTTGTCGCCAAATCCGGTACTTGCCAGCCTCTCTGTTGATTGTCTTTGTCATTTTCGTGCTCAGCCTGATAGGTTACAACAGAATATGTCCAAAGGCTCCAAGAAATCTCGGTGAAAGGCTCCAATTTGACGAAATAATCACAGAATTGACATTACAAGCAAATTCTAAGCATTTCTGTGCATTTGTCGCAAAAATCGGTACTTACCACTAAATTGCTTGATGCCCTTGGGCATTTTTTTGCTCAGCCTGACAGGATAAAACAGAATATGGCCAAGGGATCCAATGGGAGTCGGTGAAAGCCTCGAATTTGGCCACATTTGGCGCAAATTTCGACGTTTTGTATGGAAATTGAGCCAAAAACGGGGTTTTGTCGCCAAATCCGGTACTTGCCAGCCTCTCTGTTGATTGTCTTTGTCATTTTCGTGCTCAGCCTGACAGGATACAACAAAATAGGGCCAAGGGATCCAAGAGGAGTCGGTGAAAGCCTCGAATTTGGCCACATTTTGCCCAAATTTCGACGTTTTGTATGGAAATTGAGCCAAAAACGGGGTTTTGTCGCCAAATCCGGTACTTGCCAGCCTCTCTGTTGATTGTCTTTGTCATTTTCGTGCTCAGCCTGATAGGTTACAACAGAATATGTCCAAAGGCTCCAAGAAATCTCGGTGAAAGGCTCCAATTTGACGAAATAATCACAGAATTGACATTACAAGCAAATTCTAAGCATTTCTGTGCATTTGTCGCAAAAATCGGTACTTACCACTGAATTGCTTGATGCCCTTGGGCATTTTTTTGCTCAGCCTGACAGAATACAACAAAATAGGGCCAAGGGATCCAAGAGGAGTCGGTGAAAGCCTTGAATTTGGCCACATTTTGCCCAAATTTCGACGTTTTGTATGGAAATTGAGCCAAAAACGGGGTTTTGTCGCCAAATCCGGTACTTGCCAGCCTCTCTGTTGATTGTCTTTGTCATTTTCGTGCTCAGCCTGATAGGTTACAACAGAATATGTCCAAAGGCTCCAAGAAATCTCGGTGAAAGGCTCCAATTTGACGAAATAATCACAGAATTGACATTACAAGCAAATTCTAAGCATTTCTGTGCATTTGTCGCAAAAATCGGTACTTACCACTAAATTGCTTGATGCCCTTGGGCATTTTTTTGCTCAGCCTGACAGGATAAAACAGAATATGGCCAAGGGATCCAATGGGAGTCGGTGAAAGCCTCGAATTTGGCCACATTTGGCGCAAATTTCGACGTTTTGTATGGAAATTGAGCCAAAAACGGGGTTTTGTCGCCAAATCCGGTACTTGCCAGCCTCTCTGTTGATTGTCTTTGTCATTTTCGTGCTCAGCCTGACAGGATACAACAAAATAGGGCCAAGGGATCCAAGAGGAGTCGGTGAAAGCCTCGAATTTGGCCACATTTGGCCCAAATTTCGACGTTTTGTATGGAAATTGAGCCAAAAACGAGGTTTTGTCGCCAAATCCGGTACTTGCCAGCGTCTCTGTTGATTGTCTTTGTCATTTTCGTGCTCAGCCTGATAGGTTACAACAGAATATGTCCAAAGGCTCCAAGAAATCTCGGTGAAAGGCTCCAATTTGACGAAATAATCACAGAATTGACATTACAAGCAAATTCTAAGCATTTCTGTGCATTTGTCGCAAAAATCGGTACTTACCACTGAATTGCTTGATGCCCTTGGGCATTTTTTTGCTCAGCCTGACAGGATACAACAGAATATGGCCAAGGGATCCAATGGGAGTCGGTGAAAGCCTCGAATTTGGCCACATTTGGCGCAAATTTCGACGTTTTGTATGGAAATTGAGCCAAAAACGGGGTTTTGTCGCCAAATCCGGTACTTGCCAGCCTCTCTGTTGATTGTCTTTGTCATTTTCGTGCTCAGCCTGATAGGTTACAACAGAATATGTCCAAAGGCTCCAAGAAATCTCGGTGAAAGGCTCCAATTTGACGAAATAATCACAGAATTGACATTACAAGCAAATTCTAAGCATTTCTGTGCATTTGTCGCAAAAATCGGTACTTACCACTAAATTGCTTGATGCCTTTGGGCATTTTTTTGCTCAGCCTGACAGGATAAAACAGAATATGGCCAAGGGATCCAATGGGAGTCGGTGAAAGCCTCGAATTTGGCCACATTTGGCGCAAATTTCGACGTTTTGTATGGAAATTGAGCCAAAAACGGGGTTTTGTGGCCAAATCCGGTACTTGCCAGCCTCTCTGTTGATTGTCTTTGTCATTTTCGTGCTCAGCCTGACAGGATACAACAAAATAGGGCCAAGGGATCCAAGAGGAGTCGGTGAAAGCCTCGAATTTGGCCACATTTGGCCCAAATTTCGACGTTTTGTATGGAAATTGAGCCAAAAACGAGGTTTTGTCGCCAAATCCGGTACTTGCCAGCGTCTCTGTTGATTGTCTTTGTCATTTTCGTGCTCAGCCTGATAGGTTACAACAGAATATGTCCAAAGGCTCCAAGAAATCTCGGTGAAAGGCTCCAATTTGACGAAATAATCACAGAATTGACATTACAAGCAAATTCTAAGCATTTCTGTGCATTTGTCGCAAAAATCGGTACTTACCACTGAATTGCTTGATGCCCTTGAGCATTTTTTTGCTCAGCCTGACAGGATACAACAGAATATGGCCAAGGGATCCAATGGGAGTCGGTGAAAGCCTCGAATTTGGCCACATTTGGCCCAAATTTCGACGTTTTGTATGGAAATTGAGCCAAAAACGGGGTTTTGTGGCCAAATCCGGTACTTGCCAGCCTCTCTGTTGATTGTCTTTGTCATTTTCGTGCTCAGCCTGACAGGATACAACAAAATAGGGCCAAGGGATCCAAGAGGAGTCGGTGAAAGCCTCGAATTTGGCAACATTTGGCCCAAATTTCGACGTTTTGTATGGAAATTGAGCCAAAAACGAGGTTTTGTCGCCAAATCCGGTACTTGCCAGCGTCTCTGTTGATTGTCTTTGTCATTTTCGTGCTCAGCCTGATAGGTTACAACAGAATATGTCCAAAGGCTCCAAGAAATCTCGGTGAAAGGCTCCAATTTGACGAAATAATCACAGAATTGACATTACAAGCAAATTCTAAGCATTTCTGTGCATTTGTCGCAAAAATCGGTACTTACCACTGAATTGCTTGATGCCCTTGGGCATTTTTTTGCTCAGCCTGACAGGATACAACAGAATATGGCCAAGGGATCCAATGGGAGTCGGTGAAAGCCTCGAATTTGGTCACATTTGGCCCAAATTTCGACGTTTTGTATGGAAATTGAGCCAAAAACGGGGTTTTGTCGCCAAATCCGGTACTTGCCAGCCTCTCTGTTGATTGTTTTTGTCATTTTCGTGCTCAGCCTGACAGGATACAACAAAATAGGGCCAAGGGATCCAAGAGGAGTCGGTGAAAGCCTCGAATTTGGCCACATTTGGCCCAAATTTCGACGTTTTGTATGGATATTGAGCCAAAAACGGGGTTTTGTCGCCAAATCCGGTACTTGCCAGCGTCTCTGTTGATTGTCTTTGTCATTTTCGTGCTCAGCCTGATAGGTTACAACAGAATATGTCCAAAGGCTCCAAGAAATCTCGGTGAAAGGCTCCAATTTGACGAAATAATCACAGAATTGACATTACAAGCAAATTCTAAGCATTTCTGTGCATTTGTCGCAAAAATCGGTACTTACCACTGAATTGCTTGATGCCCTTGAGCATTTTTTTGCTCAGTTTGACAGGATACAACAGAATATGGCCAAGGGATCCAATGGGAGTCGGTGAAAGCCTCGAATTTGGCCACATTTGGCCCAAATTTCGACGTTTTGTATGGAAATTGAGCCAAAAACGGGGTTTTGTCGCCAAATCCGGTACTTGCCAGCCTCTCTGTTGATTGTCTTTGTCATTTTCGTGCTCAGCCTGACAGGATACAACAAAATAGGGCCAAGGGATCCAAGAGGAGTCGGTGAAAGCCTCGAATTTGGCCACATTTTGCCCAAATTTCGACGTTTTGTATGGAAATTGAGCCAAAAACGGGGTTTTGTCGCCAAATCCGGTACTTGCCAGCGTCTCTGTTGATTGTCTTTGTCATTTTCGTGCTCAGCCTGATAGGTTACAACAGAATATGTCCAAAGGCTCCAAGAAATCTCGGTGAAAGGCTCCAATTTGACGAAATAATCACAGAATTGACATTACAAGCAAATTTAAAGCATTTCTGTGCATTTGTCGCAAAAATCGGTACTTACCACTGAATTGCTTGATGCCCTTGGGCATTTTTTTGCTCAGCCTGACAGGATACAACAGAATATGGCCAAGGGATCCAATGGGAGTCGGTGAAAGCCTCGAATTTGGCCACATTTGGCGCAAATTTCGACGTTTTGTATGGAAATTGAGCCAAAAACGGGGTTTTGTCGCCAAATCCGGTACTTGCCAGCCTCTCTGTTGATTGTCTTTGTCATTTTCGTGCTCAGCCTGACAGGATACAACAAAATAGGGCCAAGGGATCCAAGTGGAGTCGGTGAAAGCCTCGAATTTGGCCACATTTGGCCCAAATTTCGACGTTTTGTATGGAAATTGAGCCAAAAACGGGGTTTTGTCGCCAAATCCGGTACTTGCCAGCCTCTCTGTTGATTGTCTTTGTCATTTTCGTGCTCAGCCTGACAGGATACAACAAAATAGGGCCAAGGGATCCAAGAGGAGTCGGTGAAAGCCTCGAATTTGGCCACATTTTGCCCAAATTTCGACGTTTTGTATGGATATTGAGCCAAAAACGGGGTTTTGTCGCCAAATCCGGTACTTGCCAGCGTCTCTGTTGATTGTCTTTGTCATTTTCGTGCTCAGCCTGATAGGTTACAACAGAATATGTCCAAAGGCTCCAAGAAATCTCGGTGAAAGGCTCCAATTTGACGAAATAATCACAGAATTGACATTACAAGCAAATTCTAAGCATTTCTGTGCATTTGTCGCAAAAATCGGTACTTACCACTGAATTGCTTGATGCCCTTGAGCATTTTTTTGCTCAGTTTGACAGGATACAACAGAATATGGCCAAGGGATCCAATGGGAGTCGGTGAAAGCCTCGAATTTGGCCACATTTGGCCCAAATTTCGACGTTTTGTATGGAAATTGAGCCAAAAACGGGGTTTTGTGGCCAAATCCGGTACTTGCCAGCCTCTCTGTTGATTGTCTTTGTCATTTTCGTGCTCAGCCTGACAGGATACAACAAAATAGGGCCAAGGGATCCAAGAGGAGTCGGTGAAAGCCTCGAATTTGGCCACATTTGGCCCAAATTTCGACGTTTTGTATGGAAATTGAGCCAAAAACGAGGTTTTGTCGCCAAATCCGGTACTTGCCAGCGTCTCTGTTGATTGTCTTTGTCATTTTCGTGCTCAGCCTGATAGGTTACAACAGAATATGTCCAAAGGCTCCAAGAAATCTCGGTGAAAGGCTCCAATTTGACGAAATAATCACAGAATTGACATTACAAGCAAATTCTAAGCATTTCTGTGCATTTGTCGCAAAAATCGGTACTTACCACTGAATTGCTTGATGCCCTTGGGCATTTTTTTGCTCAGCCTGACAGGATACAACAGAATATGGCCAAGGGATCCAATGGGAGTCGGTGAAAGCCTCGAATTTGGTCACATTTGGCCCAAATTTCGACGTTTTGTATGGAAATTGAGCCAAAAACG
The DNA here is from genome assembly GCF_058129835.1 of Hydra viridissima. Lineage (NCBI taxonomy): Eukaryota > Metazoa > Cnidaria > Hydrozoa > Anthoathecata > Hydridae > Hydra > Hydra viridissima. Next base: position 10,688,688 of record NW_028324302.1, on the reverse strand, counting down.
GGGTTTTGTCGCCAAATCCGGTACTTGCCAGCCTCTCTGTTGATTGTCTTTGTCATTTTCGTGCTCAGCCTGACAGGATACAACAAAATAGGGCCAAGGGATCCAAGTGGAGTCGGTGAAAGCCTCGAATTTGGCCACATTTGGCCCAAATTTCGACGTTTTGTATGGAAATTGAGCCAAAAACGGGGTTTTGTTGCCAAATCCGGTACTTGCCAGCCTCTCTGTTGATTGTCTTTGTCATTTTCGTGCTCAGCCTGACAGGATACAACAAAATAGGGCCAAGGGATCCAAGAGGAGTCGGTGAAAGCCTCGAATTTGGCCTCATTTTGCCCAAATTTCGACGTTTTGTATGGAAATTGAGCCAAAAACGAGGTTTTGTCGCCAAATCCGGTACTTGCCAGCGTCTCTGTTGATTGTCTTTGTCATTTTCGTGCTCAGCCTGATAGGTTACAACAGAATATGTCCAAAGGCTCCAAGAAATCTCGGTGAAAGGCTCCAATTTGACGAAATAATCACAGAATTGACATTACAAGCAAATTCTAAGCATTTCTGTGCATTTGTCGCAAAAATCGGTACTTACCACTGAATTGCTTGATGCCCTTGGGCATTTTTTTGCTCAGCCTGACAGGATACAACAGAATATGGCCAAGGGATCCAATGGGAGTCGGTGAAAGCCTCGAATTTGGTCACATTTGGCCCAAATTTCGACGTTTTGTATGGAAATTGAGCCAAAAACGGGGTTTTGTCGCCAAATCCGGTACTTGCCAGCCTCTCTGTTGATTGTCTTTGTCATTTTCGTGCTCAGCCTGACAGGATACAACAAAATAGGGCCAAGGGATCCAAGAGGAGTCGGTGAAAGCCTCGAATTTGGCCACATTTGGCCCAAATTTCGACGTTTTGTATGGAAATTGAGCCAAAAACGGGGTTTTGTCGCCAAATCCGGTACTTGCCAGCGTCTCTGTTGATTGTCTTTGTCATTTTCGTGCTCAGCCTGATAGGTTACAACAGAATATGTCCAAAGGCTCCAAGAAATCTCGGTGAAAGGCTCCAATTTGACGAAATAATCACAGAATTGACATTACAAGCAAATTCTAAGCATTTCTGTGCATTTGTCGCAAAAATCGGTACTTACCACTAAATTGCTTGATGCCCTTGGGCATTTTTTTGCTCAGCCTGACAGGATACAACAGAATATGGCCAAGGGATCCAATGGGAGTCGGTGAAAGCCTCGAATTTGGCCACATTTGGCGCAAATTTCGACGTTTTGTATGGAAATTGAGCCAAAAACGGGGTTTTGTCGCCAAATCCGGTACTTGCCAGCCTCTCTGTTGATTGTCTTTGTCATTTTCGTGCTCAGCCTGACAGGATACAACAAAATAGGGCCAAGGGATCCAAGAGGAGTCGGTGAAAGCCTCGAATTTGGCCACATTTGGCCCAAATTTCGACGTTTTGTATGGAAATTGAGCCAAAAACGGGGTTTTGTCGCCAAATCCGGTACTTGCCAGCGTCTCTGTTGATTGTCTTTGTCATTTTCGTGCTCAGCCTGATAGGTTACAACAGAATATGTCCAAAGGCTCCAAGAAATCTCGGTGAAAGGCTCCAATTTGACGAAATAATCACAGAATTGACATTACAAGCAAATTTAAAGCATTTCTGTGCATTTGTCGCAAAAATCGGTACTTACCACTGAATTGCTTGATGCCCTTGGGCATTTTTTTGCTCAGCCTGACAGGATACAACAGAATATGGCCAAGGGATCCAATGGGAGTCGGTGAAAGCCTCGAATTTGGCCACATTTGGCGCAAATTTCGACGTTTTGTATGGAAATTGAGCCAAAAACGGGGTTTTGTCGCCAAATCCGGTACTTGCCAGCCTCTCTGTTGATTGTCTTTGTCATTTTCGTGCTCAGCCTGACAGGATACAACAAAATAGGGCCAAGGGATCCAAGAGGAGTCGGTGAAAGCCTCGAATTTGGCCACATTTTGCCCAAATTTCGACGTTTTGTATGGAAATTGAGCCAAAAACGGGGTTTTGTCGCCAAATCCGGTACTTGCCAGCCTCTCTGTTGATTGTCTTTGTCATTTTCGTGCTCAGCCTGATAGGTTACAACAGAATATGTCCAAAGGCTCCAAGAAATCTCGGTGAAAGGCTCCAATTTGACGAAATAATCACAGAATTGACATTACAAGCAAATTCTAAGCATTTCTGTGCATTTGTCGCAAAAATCGGTACTTACCACTGAATTGCTTGATGCCCTTGGGCATTTTTTTGCTCAGCCTGACAGAATACAACAAAATAGGGCCAAGGGATCCAAGAGGAGTCGGTGAAAGCCTTGAATTTGGCCACATTTTGCCCAAATTTCGACGTTTTGTATGGAAATTGAGCCAAAAACGGGGTTTTGTCGCCAAATCCGGTACTTGCCAGCCTCTCTGTTGATTGTCTTTGTCATTTTCGTGCTCAGCCTGATAGGTTACAACAGAATATGTCCAAAGGCTCCAAGAAATCTCGGTGAAAGGCTCCAATTTGACGAAATAATCACAGAATTGACATTACAAGCAAATTCTAAGCATTTCTGTGCATTTGTCGCAAAAATCGGTACTTACCACTAAATTGCTTGATGCCCTTGGGCATTTTTTTGCTCAGCCTGACAGGATAAAACAGAATATGGCCAAGGGATCCAATGGGAGTCGGTGAAAGCCTCGAATTTGGCCACATTTGGCGCAAATTTCGACGTTTTGTATGGAAATTGAGCCAAAAACGGGGTTTTGTCGCCAAATCCGGTACTTGCCAGCCTCTCTGTTGATTGTCTTTGTCATTTTCGTGCTCAGCCTGACAGGATACAACAAAATAGGGCCAAGGGATCCAAGAGGAGTCGGTGAAAGCCTCGAATTTGGCCACATTTGGCCCAAATTTCGACGTTTTGTATGGAAATTGAGCCAAAAACGGGGTTTTGTCGCCAAATCCGGTACTTGCCAGCGTCTCTGTTGATTGTTTTTGTCATTTTCGTGCTCAGCCTGATAGGTTACAACAGAATATGTCCAAAGGCTCCAAGAAATCTCGGTGAAAGGCTCCAATTTGACGAAATAATCACAGAATTGACATTACAAGCAAATTCTAAGCATTTCTGTGCATTTGTCGCAAAAATCGGTACTTACCACTGAATTGCTTGATGCCCTTGAGCATTTTTTTGCTCAGCCTGACAGGATACAACAGAATATGGCCAAGGGATCCAATGGGAGTCGGTGAAAGCCTCGAATTTGGCCACATTTGGCCCAAATTTCGACGTTTTGTATGGAAATTGAGCCAAAAACGGGGTTTTGTGGCCAAATCCGGTACTTGCCAGCCTCTCTGTTGATTGTCTTTGTCATTTTCGTGCTCAGCCTGACAGGATACAACAAAATAGGGCCAAGGGATCCAAGAGGAGTCGGTGAAAGCCTCGAATTTGGCCACATTTGGCCCAAATTTCGACGTTTTGTATGGAAATTGAGCCAAAAACGAGGTTTTGTCGCCAAATCCGGTACTTGCCAGCGTCTCTGTTGATTGTCTTTGTCATTTTCGTGCTCAGCCTGATAGGTTACAACAGAATATGTCCAAAGGCTCCAAGAAATCTCGGTGAAAGGCTCCAATTTGACGAAATAATCACAGAATTGACATTACAAGCAAATTCTAAGCATTTCTGTGCATTTGTCGCAAAAATCGGTACTTACCACTGAATTGCTTGATGCCCTTGGGCATTTTTTTGCTCAGCCTGACAGGATACAACAGAATATGGCCAAGGGATCCAATGGGAGTCGGTGAAAGCCTCGAATTTGGTCACATTTGGCCCAAATTTCGACGTTTTGTATGGAAATTGAGCCAAAAACGGGGTTTTGTCGCCAAATCCGGTACTTGCCAGCCTCTCTGTTGATTGTCTTTGTCATTTTCGTGCTCAGCCTGACAGGATACAACAAAATAGGGCCAAGGGATCCAAGAGGAGTCGGTGAAAGCCTCGAATTTGGCCACATTTGGCCCAAATTTCGACGTTTTGTATGGATATTGAGCCAAAAACGGGGTTTTGTCGCCAAATCCGGTACTTGCCAGCGTCTCTGTTGATTGTCTTTGTCATTTTCGTGCTCAGCCTGATAGGTTACAACAGAATATGTCCAAAGGCTCCAAGAAATCTCGGTGAAAGGCTCCAATTTGACGAAATAATCACAGAATTGACATTACAAGCAAATTCTAAGCATTTCTGTGCATTTGTCGCAAAAATCGGTACTTACCACTGAATTGCTTGATGCCCTTGAGCATTTTTTTGCTCAGTTTGACAGGATACAACAGAATATGGCCAAGGGATCCAATGGGAGTCGGTGAAAGCCTCGAATTTGGCCACATTTGGCCCAAATTTCGACGTTTTGTATGGAAATTGAGCCAAAAACGGGGTTTTGTCGCCAAATCCGGTACTTGCCAGCCTCTCTGTTGATTGTCTTTGTCATTTTCGTGCTCAGCCTGACAGGATACAACAAAATAGGGCCAAGGGATCCAAGAGGAGTCGGTGAAAGCCTCGAATTTGGCCACATTTTGCCCAAATTTCGACGTTTTGTATGGAAATTGAGCCAAAAACGGGGTTTTGTCGCCAAATCCGGTACTTGCCAGCGTCTCTGTTGATTGTCTTTGTCATTTTCGTGCTCAGCCTGATAGGTTACAACAGAATATGTCCAAAGGCTCCAAGAAATCTCGGTGAAAGGCTCCAATTTGACGAAATAATCACAGAATTGACATTACAAGCAAATTTAAAGCATTTCTGTGCATTTGTCGCAAAAATCGGTACTTACCACTGAATTGCTTGATGCCCTTGGGCATTTTTTTGCTCAGCCTGACAGGATACAACAGAATATGGCCAAGGGATCCAATGGGAGTCGGTGAAAGCCTCGAATTTGGCCACATTTGGCGCAAATTTCGACGTTTTGTATGGAAATTGAGCCAAAAACGGGGTTTTGTCGCCAAATCCGGTACTTGCCAGCCTCTCTGTTGATTGTCTTTGTCATTTTCGTGCTCAGCCTGACAGGATACAACAAAATAGGGCCAAGGGATCGAAGAGGAGTCGGTGAAAGCCTCGAATTTGGCCACATTTGGCCCAAATTTCGACGTTTTGTATGGAAATTGAGCCAAAAACGGGGTTTTGTCGCCAAATCCGGTACTTGCCAGCCTCTCTGTTGATTGTCTTTGTCATTTTCGTGCTCAGCCTGACAGGATACAACAAAATAGGGCCAAGGGATCCAAGAGGAGTCGGTGAAAGCCTCGAATTTGGCCTCATTTTGCCCAAATTTCGACGTTTTGTATGGAAATTGAGCCAAAAACGGGGTTTTGTCGCCAAATCCGGTACTTGCCAGCCTCTCTGTTGATTGTCTTTGTCATTTTCGTGCTCAGCCTGATAGGTTACAACAGAATATGTCCAAAGGCTCCAAGAAATCTCGGTGAAAGGCTCCAATTTGACGAAATAATCACAGAATTGACATTACAAGCAAATTCTAAGCATTTCTGTGCATTTGTCGCAAAAATCGGTACTTACCACTGAATTGCTTGATGCCCTTGGGCATTTTTTTGCTCAGCCTGACAGGATACAACAGAATATGGCCAAGGGATCCAATGGGAGTCGGTGAAAGCCTCGAATTTGGCCACATTTGGCGCAAATTTCGACGTTTTGTATGGAAATTGAGCCAAAAACGGGGTTTTGTCGCCAAATCCGGTACTTGCCAGCCTCTCTGTTGATTGTCTTTGTCATTTTCGTGCTCAGCCTGACAGGATACAACAAAATAGGGCCAAGGGATCGAAGAGGAGTCGGTGAAAGCCTCGAATTTGGCCACATTTGGCCCAAATTTCGACGTTTTGTATGGAAATTGAGCCAAAAACGGGGTTTTGTCGCCAAATCCGGTACTTGCCAGCGTCTCTGTTGATTGTCTTTGTCATTTTCGTGCTCAGCCTGATAGGTTACAACAGAATATGTCCAAAGGCTCCAAGAAATCTCGGTGAAAGGCTCCAATTTGACGAAATAATCACAGAATTGACATTACAAGCAAATTCTAAGCATTTCTGTGCATTTGTCGCAAAAATCGGTACTTACCACTAAATTGCTTGATGCCCTTGGGCATTTTTTTGCTCAGCCTGACAGGATACAACAGAATATGGCCAAGGGATCCAATGGGAGTCGGTGAAAGCCTCGAATTTGGCCACATTTGGCGCAAATTTCGACGTTTTGTATGGAAATTGAGCCAAAAACGGGGTTTTGTCGCCAAATCCGGTACTTGCCAGCCTCTCTGTTGATTGTCTTTGTCATTTTCGTGCTCAGCCTGACAGGATACAACAAAATAGGGCCAAGGGATCCAAGAGGAGTCGGTGAAAGCCTCGAATTTGGCCACATTTGGCCCAAATTTCGACGTTTTGTATGGAAATTGAGCCAAAAACGGGGTTTTGTCGCCAAATCCGGTACTTGCCAGCGTCTCTGTTGATTGTCTTTGTCATTTTCGTGCTCAGCCTGATAGGTTACAACAGAATATGTCCAAAGGCTCCAAGAAATCTCGGTGAAAGGCTCCAATTTGACGAAATAATCACAGAATTGACATTACAAGCAAATTCTAAGCATTTCTGTGCATTTGTCGCAAAAATCGGTTTTTCCCACTAAATTGCTTGATGCCCTTGGGCATTTTTTTGCTCAGCCTGACAGGATAAAACAGAATATGGCCAAGGGATCCAATGGGAGTCGGTGAAAGCCTCGAATTTGGCCACATTTGGCGCAAATTTCGACGTTTTGTATGGAAATTGAGCCAAAAACGGGGTTTTGTCGCCAAATCCGGTACTTGCCAGCCTCTCTGTTGATTGTCTTTGTCATTTTCGTGCTCAGCCTGACAGGATACAACAAAATAGGGCCAAGGGATCCAAGAGGAGTCGGTGAAAGCCTCGAATTTGGCCACATTTCGCCCAAATTTCGACGTTTTGTATGGAAATTGAGCCAAAAACGGGGTTTTGTCGCCAAATCCGGTACTTGCCAGCGTCTCTGTTGATTGTTTTTGTCATTTTCGTGCTCAGCCTGATAGGTTACAACAGAATATGTCCAAAGGCTCCAAGAAATCTCGGTGAAAGGCTCCAATTTGACGAAATAATCACAGAATTGACATTACAAGCAAATTCTAAGCATTTCTGTGCATTTGTCGCAAAAATCGGTACTTACCACTGAATTGCTTGATGCCCTTGAGCATTTTTTTGCTCAGCCTGACAGGATACAACAGAATATGGCCAAGGGATCCAATGGGAGTCGGTGAAAGCCTCGAATTTGGCCACATTTGGCCCAAATTTCGACGTTTTGTATGGAAATTGAGCCAAAAACGGGGTTTTGTGGCCAAATCCGGTACTTGCCAGCCTCTCTGTTGATTGTCTTTGTCATTTTCGTGCTCAGCCTGACAGGATACAACAAAATAGGGCCAAGGGATCCAAGAGGAGTCGGTGAAAGCCTCGAATTTGGCCACATTTGGCCCAAATTTCGACGTTTTGTATGGAAATTGAGCCAAAAACGAGGTTTTGTCGCCAAATCCGGTACTTGCCAGCGTCTCTGTTGATTGTCTTTGTCATTTTCGTGCTCAGCCTGATAGGTTACAACAGAATATGTCCAAAGGCTCCAAGAAATCTCGGTGAAAGGCTCCAATTTGACGAAATAATCACAGAATTGACATTACAAGCAAATTCTAAGCATTTCTGTGCATTTGTCGCAAAAATCGGTATTTACCACTAAATTGCTTGATGCCCTTGGGCATTTTTTTGCTCAGCCTGACAGGATAAAACAGAATATGGCCAAGGGATCCAATGGGAGTCGGTGAAAGCCTCGAATTTGGCCACATTTGGCGCAAATTTCGACGTTTTGTATGGAAATTGAGCCAAAAACGGGGTTTTGTCGCCAAATCCGGTACTTGCCAGCCTCTCTGTTGATTGTCTTTGTCATTTTCGTGCTCAGCCTGACAGGATACAACAAAATAGGGCCAAGGGATCCAAGAGGAGTCGGTGAAAGCCTCGAATTTGGCCACATTTGGCCCAAATTTCGACGTTTTGTATGGAAATTGAGCCAAAAACGGGGTTTTGTCGCCAAATCCGGTACTTGCCAGCGTCTCTGTTGATTGTTTTTGTCATTTTCGTGCTCAGCCTGATAGGTTACAACAGAATATGTCCAAAGGCTCCAAGAAATCTCGGTGAAAGGCTCCAATTTGACGAAATAATCACAGAATTGACATTACAAGCAAATTCTAAGCATTTCTGTGCATTTGTCGCAAAAATCGGTACTTACCACTGAATTGCTTGATGCCCTTGAGCATTTTTTTGCTCAGCCTGACAGGATACAACAGAATATGGCCAAGGGATCCAATGGGAGTCGGTGAAAGCCTCGAATTTGGCCACATTTGGCGCAAATTTCGACGTTTTGTATGGAAATTGAGCCAAAAACGGGGTTTTGTCGCCAAATCCGGTACTTGCCAGCCTCTCTGTTGATTGTCTTTGTCATTTTCGTGCTCAGCCTGACAGGATACAACAAAATAGGGCCAAGGGATCCAAGAGGAGTCGGTGAAAGCCTCGAATTTGGCCACATTTTGCCCAAATTTCGACGTTTTGTATGGAAATTGAGCCAAAAACGGGGTTTTGTCGCCAAATCCGGTACTTGCCAGCGTCTCTGTTGATTGTTTTTGTCATTTTCGTGCTCAGCCTGATAGGTTACAACAGAATATGTCCAAAGGCTCCAAGAAATCTCGGTGAAAGGCTCCAATTTGACGAAATAATCACAGAATTGACATTACAAGCAAATTCTAAGCATTTCTGTGCATTTGTCGCAAAAATCGGTACTTACCACTGAATTGCTTGATGCCCTTGAGCATTTTTTTGCTCAGCCTGACAGGATACAACAGAATATGGCCAAGGGATCCAATGGGAGTCGGTGAAAGCCTCGAATTTGGCCACATTTGGCGCAAATTTCGACGTTTTGTATGGAAATTGAGCCAAAAACGGGGTTTTGTCGCCAAATCCGGTACTTGCCAGCCTCTCTGTTGATTGTCTTTGTCATTTTCGTGCTCAGCCTGACAGGATACAACAAAATAGGGCCAAGGGATCCAAGAGGAGTCGGTGAAAGCCTCGAATTTGGCCACATTTGGCCCAAATTTCGACGTTTTGTATGGAAATTGAGCCAAAAACGAGGTTTTGTCGCCAAATCCGGTACTTGCCAGCGTCTCTGTTGATTGTCTTTGTCATTTTCGTGCTCAGCCTGATAGGTTACAACAGAATATGTCCAAAGGCTCCAAGAAATCTCGGTGAAAGGCTCCAATTTGACGAAATAATCACAGAATTGACATTACAAGCAAATTCTAAGCATTTCTGTGCATTTGTCGCAAAAATCGGTACTTACCACTGAATTGCTTGATGCCCTTGGGCATTTTTTTGCTCAGCCTGACAGGATACAACAGAATATGGCCAAGGGATCCAATGGGAGTCGGTGAAAGCCTCGAATTTGGTCACATTTGGCCCAAATTTCGACGTTTTGTATGGAAATTGAGCCAAAAACGGGGTTTTGTCGCCAAATCCGGTACTTGCCAGCCTCTCTGTTGATTGTCTTTGTCATTTTCGTGCTCAGCCTGACAGGATACAACAAAATAGGGCCAAGGGATCCAAGAGGAGTCGGTGAAAGCCTCGAATTTGGCCACATTTTGCCCAAATTTCGACGTTTTGTATGGAAATTGAGCCAAAAACGGGGTTTTGTCGCCAAATCCGGTACTTGCCAGCGTCTCTGTTGATTGTCTTTGTCATTTTCGTGCTCAGCCTGATAGGTTACAACAGAATATGTCCAAAGGCTCCAAGAAATCTCGGTGAAAGGCTCCAATTTGACGAAATAATCACAGAATTGACATTACAAGCAAATTTAAAGCATTTCTGTGCATTTGTCGCAAAAATCGGTACTTACCACTGAATTGCTTGATGCCCTTGGGCATTTTTTTGCTCAGCCTGACAGGATACAACAGAATATGGCCAAGGGATCCAATGGGAGTCGGTGAAAGCCTCGAATTTGGCCACATTTGGCGCAAATTTCGACGTTTTGTATGGAAATTGAGCCAAAAACGGGGTTTTGTCGCCAAATCCGGTACTTGCCAGCCTCTCTGTTGATTGTCTTTGTCATTTTCGTGCTCAGCCTGACAGGATACAACAAAATAGGGCCAAGGGATCCAAGTGGAGTCGGTGAAAGCCTCGAATTTGGCCACATTTGGCCCAAATTTCGACGTTTTGTATGGAAATTGAGCCAAAAACGGGGTTTTGTCGCCAAATCCGGTACTTGCCAGCCTCTCTGTTGATTGTCTTTGTCATTTTCGTGCTCAGCCTGACAGGATACAACAAAATAGGGCCAAGGGATCCAAGAGGAGTCGGTGAAAGCCTCGAATTTGGCCTCATTTTGCCCAAATTTCGACGTTTTGTATGGAAATTGAGCCAAAAACGAGGTTTTGTCGCCAAATCCGGTACTTGCCAGCGTCTCTGTTGATTGTCTTTGTCATTTTCGTGCTCAGCCTGATAGGTTACAACAGAATATGTCCAAAGGCTCCAAGAAATCTCGGTGAAAGGCTCCAATTTGACGAAATAATCACAGAATTGACATTACAAGCAAATTCTAAGCATTTCTGTGCATTTGTCGCAAAAATCGGTACATACCACTGAATTGCTTGATGCCCTTGGGCATTTTTTTGCTCAGCCTGACAGGATACAACAGAATATGGCCAAGGGATCCAATGGGAGTCGGTGAAAGCCTCGAATTTGGTCACATTTGGCCCAAATTTCGACGTTTTGTATGGAAATTGAGACAAAAACGGGGTTTTGTCGCCAAATCCGGTACTTGCCAGCCTCTCTGTTGATTGTCTTTGTCATTTTCGTGCTCAGCCTGACAGGATACAACAAAATAGGGCCAAGGGATCCAAGAGGAGTCGGTGAAAGCCTCGAATTTGGCCACATTTGGCCCAAATTTCGACGTTTTGTATGGAAATTGAGCCAAAAACGGGGTTTTGTCGCCAAATCCGGTACTTGCCAGCGTCTCTGTTGATTGTCTTTGTCATTTTCGTGCTCAGCCTGATAGGTTACAACAGAATATGTCCAAAGGCTCCAAGAAATCTCGGTGAAAGGCTCCAATTTGACGAAATAATCACAGAATTGACATTACAAGCAAATTTAAAGCATTTCTGTGCATTTGTCGCAAAAATCGGTACTTACCACTGAATTGCTTGATGCCCTTGGGCATTTTTTTGCTCAGCCTGACAGGATACAACAGAATATGGCCAAGGGATCCAATGGGAGTCGGTGAAAGCCTCGAATTTGGCCACATTTGGCCCAAATTTCGACGTTTTGTATGGAAATTGAGCCAAAAACGGGGTTTTGTCGCCAAATCCGGTACTTGCCAGCCTCTCTGTTGATTGTCTTTGTCATTTTCGTGCTCAGCCTGACAGGATACAACAAAATAGGGCCAAGGGATCCAAGAGGAGTCGGTGAAAGCCTCGAATTTGGCCACATTTTGCCCAAATTTCGACGTTTTGTATGGAAATTGAGCCAAAAACGGGGTTTTGTCGCCAAATCCGGTACTTGCCAGCCTCTCTGTTGATTGTCTTTGTCATTTTCGTGCTCAGCCTGATAGGTTACAACAGAATATGTCCAAAGGCTCCAAGAAATCTCGGTGAAAGGCTCCAATTTGACGAAATAATCACAGAATTGACATTACAAGCAAATTCTAAGCATTTCTGTGCATTTGTCGCAAAAATCGGTACTTACCACTGAATTGCTTGATGCCCTTGGGCATTTTTTTGCTCAGCCTGACAGAATACAACAAAATAGGGCCAAGGGATCCAAGAGGAGTCGGTGAAAGCCTTGAATTTGGCCACATTTTGCCCAAATTTCGACGTTTTGTATGGAAATTGAGCCAAAAACGGGGTTTTGTCGCCAAATTCGGTACTTGCCAGCCTCTCTGTTGATTGTCTTTGTCATTTTCGTGCTCAGCCTGATAGGTTACAACAGAATATGTCCAAAGGCTCCAAGAAATCTCGGTGAAAGGCTCCAATTTGACGAAATAATCACAGAATTGACATTACAAGCAAATTCTAAGCATTTCTGTGCATTTGTCGCAAAAATCGGTACTTACCACTAAATTGCTTGATGCCCTTGAGCATTTTTTTGCTCAGCCTGACAGGATAAAACAGAATATGGCCAAGGGATCCAATGGGAGTCGGTGAAAGCCTCGAATTTGGCCACATTTGGCGCAAATTTCGACGTTTTGTATGGAAATTGAGCCAAAAACGGGGTTTTGTCGCCAAATCCGGTACTTGCCAGCGTCTCTGTTGATTGTCTTTGTCATTTTCGTGCTCAGCCTGACAGGATACAACAAAATAGGGCCAAGGGATCCAAGAGGAGTCGGTGAAAGCCTCGAATTTGGCCACATTTGGCCCAAATTTCGACGTTTTGTATGGAAATTGAGCCAAAAACGGGGTTTTGTCGCCAAATCCGGTACTTGCCAGCGTCTCTGTTGATTGTCTTTGTCATTTTCGTGCTCAGCCTGATAGGTTACAACAGAATATGTCCAAAGGCTCCAAGAAATCTCGGTGAAAGGCTCCAATTTGACGAAATAATCACAGAATTGACATTACAAGCAAATTCTAAGCATTTCTGTGCATTTGTCGCAAAAATCGGTACTTACCACTGAATTGCTTGATGCCCTTGAGCATTTTTTTGCTCAGCCTGACAGGATACAACAGAATATGGCCAAGGGATCCAATGGGAGTCGGTGAAAGCCTCGAATTTGGCCACATTTGGCCCAAATTTCGACGTTTTGTATGGAAATTGAGCCAAAAACGGGGTTTTGTCGCCAAATCCGGTACTTGCCAGCCTCTCTGTTGATTGTCTTTGTCATTTTCGTGCTCAGCCTGACAGGATACAACAAAATAGGGCCAAGGGATCCAAGAGGAGTCGGTGAAAGCCTCGAATTTGGCCACATTTGGCCCAAATTTCGACGTTTTGTATGGAAATTGAGCCAAAAACGAGGTTTTGTCGCCAAATCCGGTACTTGCCAGCGTCTCTGTTGATTGTCTTTGTCATTTTCGTGCTCAGCCTGATAGGTTACAACAGAATATGTCCAAAGGCTCCAAGAAATCTCGGTGAAAGGCTCCAATTTGACGAAATAATCACAGAATTGACATTACAAGCAAATTCTAAGCATTTCTGTGCATTTGTCGCAAAAATCGGTACTTACCACTGAATTGCTTGATGCCCTTGGGCATTTTTTTGCTCAGCCTGACAGGATACAACAGAATATGGCCAAGGGATCCAATGGGAGTCGGTGAAAGCCTCGAATTTGGTCACATTTGGCCCAAATTTCGACGTTTTGTATGGAAATTGAGCCAAAAACGGGGTTTTGTCGCCAAATCCGGTACTTGCCAGCCTCTCTGTTGATTGTCTTTGTCATTTTCGTGCTCAGCCTGACAGGATACAACAAAATAGGGCCAAGGGATCCAAGAGGAGTTGGTGAAAGCCTCGAATTTGGCCACATTTGGCCCAAATTTCGACGTTTTGTATGGATATTGAGCCAAAAACGGGGTTTTGTCGCCAAATCCGGTACTTGCCAGCGTCTCTGTTGATTGTCTTTGTCATTTTCGTGCTCAGCCTGATAGGTTACAACAGAATATGTCCAAAGGCTCCAAGAAATCTCGGTGAAAGGCTCCAATTTGACGAAATAATCACAGAATTGACATTACAAGCAAATTCTAAGCATTTCTGTGCATTTGTCGCAAAAATCGGTACTTACCACTGAATTGCTTGATGCCCTTGAGCATTTTTTTGCTCAGTTTGACAGGATACAACAGAATATGGCCAAGGGATCCAATGGGAGTCGGTGAAAGCCTCGAATTTGGCCACATTTGGCCCAAATTTCGACGTTTTGTATGGAAATTGAGCCAAAAACGGGGTTTTGTCGCCAAATCCGGTACTTGCCAGCCTCTCTGTTGATTGTCTTTGTCATTTTCGTGCTCAGCCTGACAGGATACAACAAAATAGGGCCAAGGGATCCAAGAGGAGTCGGTGAAAGCCTCGAATTTGGCCACATTTTGCCCAAATTTCGACGTTTTGTATGGAAATTGAGCCAAAAACGGGGTTTTGTCGCCAAATCCGGTACTTGCCAGCGTCTCTGTTGATTGTCTTTGTCATTTTCGTGCTCAGCCTGATAGGTTACAACAGAATATGTCCAAAGGCTCCAAGAAATCTCGGTGAAAGGCTCCAATTTGACGAAATAATCACAGAATTGACATTACAAGCAAATTTAAAGCATTTCTGTGCATTTGTCGCAAAAATCGGTACTTACCACTGAATTGCTTGATGCCCTTGGGCATTTTTTTGCTCAGCCTGACAGGATACAACAGAATATGGCCAAGGGATCCAATGGGAGTCGGTGAAAGCCTCGAATTTGGCCACATTTGGCGCAAATTTCGACGTTTTGTATGGAAATTGAGCCAAAAACGGGGTTTTGTCGCCAAATCCGGTACTTGCCAGCCTCTCTGTTGATTGTCTTTGTCATTTTCGTGCTCAGCCTGACAGGATACAACAAAATAGGGCCAAGGGATCCAAGTGGAGTCGGTGAAAGCCTCGAATTTGGCCACATTTGGCCCAAATTTCGACGTTTTGTATGGAAATTGAGCCAAAAACGGGGTTTTGTCGCCAAATCCGGTACTTGCCAGCCTCTCTGTTGATTGTCTTTGTCATTTTCGTGCTCAGCCTGACAGGATACAACAAAATAGGGCCAAGGGATCCAAGAGGAGTCGGTGAAAGCCTCGAATTTGGCCTCATTTTGCCCAAATTTCGACGTTTTGTATGGAAATTGAGCCAAAAACGGGGTTTTGTCGCCAAATCCGGTACTTGCCAGCCTCTCTGTTGATTGTCTTTGTCATTTTCGTGCTCAGCCTGATAGGTTACAACAGAATATGTCCAAAGGCTCCAAGAAATCTCGGTGAAAGGCTCCAATTTGACGAAATAATCACAGAATTGACATTACAAGCAAATTCTAAGCATTTCTGTGCATTTGTCGCAAAAATCGGTACTTACCACTGAATTGCTTGATGCCCTTGGGCATTTTTTTGCTCAGCCTGACAGGATACAACAGAATATGGCCAAGGGATCCAATGGGAGTCGGTGAAAGCCTGGAATTTGACCACATTTGGCGCAAATTTCGACGTTTTGTATGGAAATTGAGCCAAAAACGGGGTTTTGTCGCCAAATCCGGTACTTGCCAGCCTCTCTGTTGATTGTCTTTGTCATTTTCGTGCTCAGCCTGACAGGATACAACAAAATAGGGCCAAGGGATCGAAGAGGAGTCGGTGAAAGCCTCGAATTTGGCCACATTTGGCCCAAATTTCGACGTTTTGTATGGAAATTGAGCCAAAAACGGGGTTTTGTCGCCAAATCCGGTACTTGCCAGCGTCTCTGTTGATTGTCTTTGTCATTTTCGTGCTCAGCCTGATAGGTTACAACAGAATATGTCCAAAGGCTCCAAGAAATCTCGGTGAAAGGCTCCAATTTGACGAAATAATCACAGAATTGACATTACAAGCAAATTCTAAGCATTTCTGTGCATTTGTCGCAAAAATCGGTACTTACCACTGAATTGCTTGATGCCCTTGGGCATTTTTTTGCTCAGCCTGACAGGATACAACAGAATATGGCCAAGGGATCCAATGGGAGTCGGTGAAAGCCTCGAATTTGGTCACATTTGGCCCAAATTTCGACGTTTTGTATGGAAATTGAGCCAAAAACGGGGTTTTGTCGCCAAATCCGGTACTTGCCAGCCTCTCTGTTGATTGTCTTTGTCATTTTCGTGCTCAGCCTGACAGGATACAACAAAATAGGGCCAAGGGATCCAAGAGGAGTCGGTGAAAGCCTCGAATTTGGCCACATTTTTTCCCAAATTTCGACGTTTTGTATGGAAATTGAGCCAAAAACGGGGTTTTGTCGCCAAATCCGGTACTTGCCAGCCTCTCTGTTGATTGTCTTTGTCATTTTCGTGCTCAGCCTGATAGGTTACAACAGAATATGTCCAAAGGCTCCAAGAAATCTCGGTGAAAGGCTCCAATTTGACGAAATAATCACAGAATTGACATTACAAGCAAATTCTAAGCATTTCTGTGCATTTGTCGCAAAAATCGGTACTTACCACTGAATTGCTTGATGCCCTTGGGCATTTTTTTGCTCAGCCTGACAGGATACAACAGAATATGGCCAAGGGATCCAATGGGAGTCGGTGAAAGCCTCGAATTTGGCCACATTTGGCGCAAATTTCGACGTTTTGTATGGAAATTGAGCCAAAAACGGGGTTTTGTCGCCAAATCCGGTACTTGCCAGCCTCTCTGTTGATTGTCTTTGTCATTTTCGTGCTCAGCCTGACAGGATACAACAAAATAGGGCCAAGGGATCGAAGAGGAGTCGGTGAAAGCCTCGAATTTGGCCACATTTGGCCCAAATTTCGACGTTTTGTATGGAAATTGAGCCAAAAACGGGGTTTTGTCGCCAAATCCGGTACTTGCCAGCGTCTCTGTTGATTGTCTTTGTCATTTTCGTGCTCAGCCTGATAGGTTACAACAGAATATGTCCAAAGGCTCCAAGAAATCTCGGTGAAAGGCTCCAATTTGACGAAATAATCACAGAATTGACATTACAAGCAAATTCTAAGCATTTCTGTGCATTTGTCGCAAAAATCGGTACTTACCACTGAATTGTTTGATGCCCTTGGGCATTTTTTTGCTCAGCCTGACAGGATACAACAGAATATGGCCAAGGGATCCAATGGGAGTCGGTGAAAGCCTCGAATTTGGCCACATTTGGCCCAAATTTCGACGTTTTGTATGGAAATTGAGCCAAAAACGGGGTTTTGTCGCCAAATCCGGTACTTGCCAGCCTCTCTGTTGATTGTCTTTGTCATTTTCGTGCTCAGCCTGACAGGATACAACAAAATAGGGCCAAGGGATCCAAGAGGAGTCGGTGAAAGCCTCGAATTTGGCCACATTTGGCCCAAATTTCGACGTTTTGTATGGAAATTGAGCCAAAAACGGGGTTTTGTCGCGAAATCCGGTACTTGCCAGCGTCTCTGTTGATTGTCTTTGTCATTTTCGTGCTCAGCCTGATAGGTTACAACAGAATATGTCCAAAGGCTCCAAGAAATCTCGGTGAAAGGCTCCAATTTGACGAAATAATCACAGAATTGACATTACAAGCAAATTCTAAGCATTTCTGTGCATTTGTCGCAAAAATCGGTACTTACCACTAAATTGCTTGATGCCCTTGGGCATTTTTTTGCTCAGCCTGACAGGATACAACAGAATATGGCCAAGGGATCCAATGGGAGTCGGTGAAAGCCTCGAATTTGGCCACATTTGGCGCAAATTTCGACGTTTTGTATGGAAATTGAGCCAAAAACGGGGTTTTGTCGCCAAATCCGGTACTTGCCAGCCTCTCTGTTGATTGTCTTTGTCATTTTCGTGCTCAGCCTGACAGGATACAACAAAATAGGGCCAAGGGATCCAAGAGGAGTCGGTGAAAGCCTCGAATTTGGCCACATTTGGCCCAAATTTCGACGTTTTGTATGGAAATTGAGCCAAAAACGGGGTTTTGTCGCCAAATCCGGTACTTGCCAGCGTCTCTGTTGATTGTCTTTGTCATTTTCGTGCTCAGCCTGATAGGTTACAACAGAATATGTCCAAAGGCTCCAAGAAATCTCGGTGAAAGGCTCCAATTTGACGAAATAATCACAGAATTGACATTACAAGCAAATTTAAAGCATTTCTGTGCATTTGTCGCAAAAATCGGTACTTACCACTGAATTGCTTGATGCCCTTGGGCATTTTTTTGCTCAGCCTGACAGGATACAACAGAATATGGCCAAGGGATCCAATGGGAGTCGGTGAAAGCCTCGAATTTGGCCACATTTGGCGCAAATTTCGACGTTTTGTATGGAAATTGAGCCAAAAACGGGGTTTTGTCGCCAAATCCGGTACTTGCCAGCCTCTCTGTTGATTGTCTTTGTCATTTTCGTGCTCAGCCTGACAGGATACAACAAAATAGGGCCAAGGGATCCAAGAGGAGTCGGTGAAAGCCTCGAATTTGGCCACATTTTGCCCAAATTTCGACGTTTTGTATGGAAATTGAGCCAAAAACGGGGTTTTGTCGCCAAATCCGGTACTTGCCAGCCTCTCTGTTGATTGTCTTTGTCATTTTCGTGCTCAGCCTGATAGGTTACAACAGAATATGTCCAAAGGCTCCAAGAAATCTCGGTGAAAGGCTCCAATTTGACGAAATAATCACAGAATTGACATTACAAGCAAATTCTAAGCATTTCTGTGCATTTGTCGCAAAAATCGGTACTTACCACTGAATTGCTTGATGCCCTTGGGCATTTTTTTGCTCAGCCTGACAGAATACAACAAAATAGGGCCAAGGGATCCAAGAGGAGTCGGTGAAAGCCTTGAATTTGGCCACATTTTGCCCAAATTTCGACGTTTTGTATGGAAATTGAGCCAAAAACGGGGTTTTGTCGCCAAATCCGGTACTTGCCAGCCTCTCTGTTGATTGTCTTTGTCATTTTCGTGCTCAGCCTGATAGGCTACAACAGAATATGTCCAAAGGCTCCAAGAAATCTCGGTGAAAGGCTCCAATTTGACGAAATAATCACAGAATTGACATTACAAGCAAATTCTAAGCATTTCTGTGCATTTGTCGCAAAAATCGGTACTTACCACTAAATTGCTTGATGCCCTTGGGCATTTTTTTGCTCAGCCTGACAGGATAAAACAGAATATGGCCAAGGGATCCAATGGGAGTCGGTGAAAGCCTCGAATTTGGCCACATTTGGCGCAAATTTCGACGTTTTGTATGGAAATTGAGCCAAAAACGGGGTTTTGTCGCCAAATCCGGTACTTGCCAGCCTCTCTGTTGATTGTCTTTGTCATTTTCGTGCTCAGCCTGACAGGATACAACAAAATAGGGCCAAGGGATCCAAGAGGAGTCGGTGAAAGCCTCGAATTTGGCCACATTTGGCCCAAATTTCGACGTTTTGTATGGAAATTGAGCCAAAAACGGGGTTTTGTCGCCAAATCCGGTACTTGCCAGCCTCTCTGTTGATTGTCTTTGTCATTTTCGTGCTCAGCCTGATAGGTTACAACAGAATATGTCCAAAGGCTCCAAGAAATCTCGGTGAAAGGCTCCAATTTGACGAAATAATCACAGAATTGACATTACAAGCAAATTCTAAGCATTTCTGTGCATTTGTCGCAAAAATCGGTACTTACCACTGAATTGCTTGATGCCCTTGGGCATTTTTTTGCTCAGCCTGACAGGATACAACAGAATATGGCCAAGGGATCCAATGGGAGTCGGTGAAAGCCTCGAATTTGGCCACATTTGGCGCAAATTTCGACGTTTTGTATGGAAATTGAGCAAAAAACGGGGTTTTGTCGCCAAATCCGGTACTTGCCAGCCTCTCTGTTGATTGTCTTTGTCATTTTCGTGCTCAGCCTGACAGGATACAACAAAATAGGGCCAAGGGATCCAAGAGGAGTCGGTGAAAGCCTCGAATTTGGCCACATTTGGCCCAAATTTCGACGTTTTGAATGGAAATTGAGCCAAAAACGGGGTTTTGTCGCCAAATCCGGTACTTGCCAGCGTCTCTGTTGATTGTCTTTGTCATTTTCGTGCTCAGCCTGATAGGTTACAACAGAATATGTCCAAAGGCTCCAAGAAATCTCGGTGAAAGGCTCCAATTTGACGAAATAATCACAGAATTGACATTACAAGCAAATTCTAAGCATTTCTGTGCATTTGTCGCAAAAATCGGTACTTACCACTGAATTGCTTGATGCCCTTGGGCATTTTTTTGCTCAGCCTGACAGGATACAACAGAATATGGCCAAGGGATCCAATGGGAGTCGGTGAAAGCCTCGAATTTGGCCACATTTGGCGCAAATTTCGACGTTTTGTATGGAAATTGAGCCAAAAACGGGGTTTTGTCGCCAAATCCGGTACTTGCCAGCCTCTCTGTTGATTGTCTTTGTCATTTTCGTGCTCAGCCTGATAGGTTACAACAGAATATGTCCAAAGGCTCCAAGAAATCTCGGTGAAAGGCTCCAATTTGACGAAATAATCACAGAATTGACATTACAAGCAAATTTAAAGCATTTCTGTGCATTTGTCGCAAAAATCGGTACTTACCACTGAATTGCTTGATGCCCTTGGGCATTTTTTTGCTCAGCCTGACAGGATACAACAGAATATGGCCAAGGGATCCAATGGGAGTCGGTGAAAGCCTCGAATTTGGCCACATTTGGCGCAAATTTCGACGTTTTGTATGGAAATTGAGCCAAAAACGGGGTTTTGTCGCCAAATCCGGTACTTGCCAGCCTCTCTGTTGATTGTCTTTGTCATTTTCGTGCTCAGCCTGACAGGATACAACAAAATAGGGCCAAGGGATCCAAGAGGAGTCGGTGAAAGCCTCGAATTTGGCCACATTTTGCCCAAATTTCGACGTTTTGTATGGAAATTGAGCCAAAAACGGGGTTTTGTCGCCAAATCCGGTACTTGCCAGCCTCTCTGTTGATTGTCTTTGTCATTTTCGTGCTCAGCCTGATAGGTTACAACAGAATATGTCCAAAGGCTCCAAGAAATCTCGGTGAAAGGCTCCAATTTGACGAAATAATCACAGAATTGACATTACAAGCAAATTCTAAGCATTTCTGTGCATTTGTCGCAAAAATCGGTACTTACCACTGAATTGCTTGATGCCCTTGGGCATTTTTTTGCTCAGCCTGACAGAATACAACAAAATAGGGCCAAGGGATCCAAGAGGAGTCGGTGAAAGCCTTGAATTTGGCCACATTTTGCCCAAATTTCGACGTTTTGTATGGAAATTGAGCCAAAAACGGGGTTTTGTCGCCAAATCCGGTACTTGCCAGCCTCTCTGTTGATTGTCTTTGTCATTTTCGTGCTCAGCCTGATAGGTTACAACAGAATATGTCCAAAGGCTCCAAGAAATCTCGGTGAAAGGCTCCAATTTGACGAAATAATCACAGAATTGACATTACAAGCAAATTCTAAGCATTTCTGTGCATTTGTCGCAAAAATCGGTACTTACCACTGAATTGCTTGATGCCCTTGGGCATTTTTTTGCTCAGCCTGACAGGATAAAACAGAATATGGCCAAGGGATCCAATGGGAGTCGGTGAAAGCCTCGAATTTGGCCACATTTGGCGCAAATTTCGACGTTTTGTATGGAAATTGAGCCAAAAACGGGGTTTTGTCGCCAAATCCGGTACTTGCCAGCCTCTCTGTTGATTGTCTTTGTCATTTTCGTGCTCAGCCTGACAGGATACAACAAAATAGGGCCAAGGGATCCAAGAGGAGTCGGTGAAAGCCTCGAATTTGGCCACATTTGGCCCAAATTTCGACGTTTTGTATGGAAATTGAGCCAAAAACGGGGTTTTGTCGCCAAATCCGGTACTTGCCAGCGTCTCTGTTGATTGTTTTTGTCATTTTCGTGCTCAGCCTGATAGGTTACAACAGAATATGTCCAAAGGCTCCAAGAAATCTCGGTGAAAGGCTCCAATTTGACGAAATAATCACAGAATTGACATTACAAGCAAATTCTAAGCATTTCTGTGCATTTGTCGCAAAAATCGGTACTTACCACTGAATTATTTGATGCCCTTGAGCATTTTTTTGCTCAGCCTGACAGGATACAACAGAATATGGCCAAGGGATCCAATGGGAGTCGGTGAAAGCCTCGAATTTGGCCACATTTGGCCCAAATTTCGACGTTTTGTATGGAAATTGAGCCAAAAACGGGGTTTTGTGGCCAAATCCGGTACTTGCCAGCCTCTCTGTTGATTGTCTTTGTCATTTTCGTGCTCAGCCTGACAGGATACAACAAAATAGGGCCAAGGGATCCAAGAGGAGTCGGTGAAAGCCTCGAATTTGGCCACATTTGGCCCAAATTTCGACGTTTTGTATGGAAATTGAGCCAAAAACGAGGTTTTGTCGCCAAATCCGGTACTTGCCAGCGTCTCTGTTGATTGTCTTTGTCATTTTCGTGCTCAGCCTGATAGGTTACAACAGAATATGTCCAAAGGCTCCAAGAAATCTCGGTGAAAGGCTCCAATTTGACGAAATAATCACAGAATTGACATTACAAGCAAATTCTAAGCATTTCTGTGCATTTGTCGCAAAAATCGGTACTTACCACTGAATTGCTTGATGCCCTTGGGCATTTTTTTGCTCAGCCTGACAGGATACAACAGAATATGGCCAAGGGATCCAATGGGAGTCGGTGAAAGCCTCGAATTTGGCCACATTTGGCGCAAATTTCGACGTTTTGTATGGAAATTGAGCCAAAAACGGGGTTTTGTGGCCAAATCCGGTACTTGCCAGCCTCTCTGTTGATTGTCTTTGTCATTTTCGTGCTCAGCCTGACAGGATACAACAAAATAGGGCCAAGGGATCCAAGAGGAGTCGGTGAAAGCCTCGAATTTGGCCACATTTGGCCCAAATTTCGACGTTTTGTATGGAAATTGAGCCAAAAACGAGGTTTTGTCGCCAAATCCGGTACTTGCCAGCGTCTCTGTTGATTGTCTTTGTCATTTTCGTGCTCAGCCTGATAGGTTACAACAGAATATGTCCAAAGGCTCCAAGAAATCTCGGTGAAAGGCTCCAATTTGACGAAATAATCACAGAATTGACATTACAAGCAAATTCTAAGCATTTCTGTGCATTTGTCGCAAAAATCGGTACTTACCACTGAATTGCTTGATGCCCTTGGGCATTTTTTTGCTCAGCCTGACAGGATACAACAGAATATGGCCAAGGGATCCAAGAGGAGTCGGTGAAAGCCTTGAATTTGGCCACATTTTGCCCAAATTTCGACGTTTTGTATGGAAATTGAGCCAAAAACGGGGTTTTGTCGCCAAATCCGGTACTTGCCAGCCTCTCTGTTGATTGTCTTTGTCATTTTCGTGCTCAGCCTGACAGGATACAACAAAATAGGGCCAAGGGATCCAAGAGGAGTCGGTGAAAGCCTCGAATTTGGCCACATTTGGCCCAAATTTCGACGTTTTGTATGGAAATTGAGCCAAAAACGGGGTTTTGTCGCCAAATCCGGTACTTGCCAGCGTCTCTGTTGATTGTTTTTGTCATTTTCGTGCTCAGCCTGATAGGTTACAACAGAATATGTCCAAAGGCTCCAAGAAATCTCGGTGAAAGGCTCCAATTTGACGAAATAATCACAGAATTGACATTACAAGCAAATTCTAAGCATTTCTGTGCATTTGTCGCAAAAATCGGTACTTACCACTGAATTGCTTGATGCCCTTGAGCATTTTTTTGCTCAGCCTGACAGGATACAACAGAATATGGCCAAGGGATCCAATGGGAGTCGGTGAAAGCCTCGAATTTGGCCACATTTGGCCCAAATTTCGACGTTTTGTATGGAAATTGAGCCAAAAACGGGGTTTTGTGGCCAAATCCGGTACTTGCCAGCCTCTCTGTTGATTGTCTTTGTCATTTTCGTGCTCAGCCTGACAGGATACAACAAAATAGGGCCAAGGGATCCAAGAGGAGTCGGTGAAAGCCTCGAATTTGGCCACATTTGGCCCAAATTTCGACGTTTTGTATGGAAATTGAGCCAAAAACGAGGTTTTGTCGCCAAATCCGGTACTTGCCAGCGTCTCTGTTGATTGTCTTTGTCATTTTCGTGCTCAGCCTGATAGGTTACAACAGAATATGTCCAAAGGCTCCAAGAAATCTCGGTGAAAGGCTCCAATTTGACGAAATAATCACAGAATTGACATTACAAGCAAATTCTAAGCATTTCTGTGCATTTGTCGCAAAAATCGGTACTTACCACTGAATTGCTTGATGCCCTTGAGCATTTTTTTGCTCAGCCTGACAGGATACAACAGAATATGGCCAAGGGATCCAATGGGAGTCGGTGAAAGCCTCGAATTTGGCCACATTTGGCCCAAATTTCGACGTTTTGTATGGAAATTGAGCCAAAAACGGGGTTTTGTGGCCAAATCCGGTACTTGCCAGCCTCTCTGTTGATTGTCTTTGTCATTTTCGTGCTCAGCCTGACAGGATACAACAAAATAGGGCCAAGGGATCCAAGAGGAGTCGGTGAAAGCCTCGAATTTGGCCACATTTGGCCCAAATTTCGACGTTTTGTATGGAAATTGAGCCAAAAACGAGGTTTTGTCGCCAAATCCGGTACTTGCCAGCGTCTCTGTTGATTGTCTTTGTCATTTTCGTGCTCAGCCTGATAGGTTACAACAGAATATGTCCAAAGGCTCCAAGAAATCTCGGTGAAAGGCTCCAATTTGACGAAATAATCACAGAATTGACATTACAAGCAAATTCTAAGCATTTCTGTGCATTTGTCGCAAAAATCGGTACTTACCACTGAATTGCTTGATGCCCTTGGGCATTTTTTTGCTCAGCCTGACAGGATACAACAGAATATGGCCAAGGGATCCAATGGGAGTCGGTGAAAGCCTCGAATTTGGTCACATTTGGCCCAAATTTCGACGTTTTGTATGGAAATTGAGCCAAAAACGGGGTTTTGTCGCCAAATCCGGTACTTGCCAGCCTCTCTGTTGATTGTCTTTGTCATTTTCGTGCTCAGCCTGACAGGATACAACAAAATAGGGCCAAGGGATCCAAGAGGAGTCGGTGAAAGCCTCGAATTTGGCCACATTTGGCCCAAATTTCGACGTTTTGTATGGATATTGAGCCAAAAACGGGGTTTTGTCGCCAAATCCGGTACTTGCCAGCGTCTCTGTTGATTGTCTTTGTCATTTTCGTGCTCAGCCTGATAGGTTACAACAGAATATGTCCAAAGGCTCCAAGAAATCTCGGTGAAAGGCTCCAATTTGACGAAATAATCACAGAATTGACATTACAAGCAAATTCTAAGCATTTCTGTGCATTTGTCGCAAAAATCGGTACTTACCACTGAATTGCTTGATGCCCTTGAGCATTTTTTTGCTCAGTTTGACAGGATACAACAGAATATGGCCAAGGGATCCAATGGGAGTCGGTGAAAGCCTCGAATTTGGCCACATTTGGCCCAAATTTCGACGTTTTGTATGGAAATTGAGCCAAAAACGGGGTTTTGTCGCCAAATCCGGTACTTGCCAGCCTCTCTGTTGATTGTCTTTGTCATTTTCGTGCTCAGCCTGACAGGATACAACAAAATAGGGCCAAGGGATCCAAGAGGAGTCGGTGAAAGCCTCGAATTTGGCCACATTTTGCCCAAATTTCGACGTTTTGTATGGAAATTGAGCCAAAAACGGGGTTTTGTCGCCAAATCCGGTACTTGCCAGCGTCTCTGTTGATTGTCTTTGTCATTTTCGTGCTCAGCCTGATAGGTTACAACAGAATATGTCCAAAGGCTCCAAGAAATCTCGGTGAAAGGCTCCAATTTGACGAAATAATCACAGAATTGACATTACAAGCAAATTTAAAGCATTTCTGTGCATTTGTCGCAAAAATCGGTACTTACCACTGAATTGCTTGATGCCCTTGGGCATTTTTTTGCTCAGCCTGACAGGATACAACAGAATATGGCCAAGGGATCCAATGGGAGTCGGTGAAAGCCTCGAATTTGGCCACATTTGGCGCAAATTTCGACGTTTTGTATGGAAATTGAGCCAAAAACGGGGTTTTGTCGCCAAATCCGGTACTTGCCAGCCTCTCTGTTGATTGTCTTTGTCATTTTCGTGCTCAGCCTGACAGGATACAACAAAATAGGGCCAAGGGATCCAAGTGGAGTCGGTGAAAGCCTCGAATTTGGCCACATTTGGCCCAAATTTCGACGTTTTGTATGGAAATTGAGCCAAAAACGGGGTTTTGTCGCCAAATCCGGTACTTGCCAGCCTCTCTGTTGATTGTCTTTGTCATTTTCGTGCTCAGCCTGACAGGATACAACAAAATAGGGCCAAGGGATCCAAGAGGAGTCGGTGAAAGCCTCGAATTTGGCCTCATTTTGCCCAAATTTCGACGTTTTGTATGGAAATTGAGCCAAAAACGGGGTTTTGTCGCCAAATCCGGTACTTGCCAGCCTCTCTGTTGATTGTCTTTGTCATTTTCGTGCTCAGCCTGATAGGTTACAACAGAATATGTCCAAAGGCTCCAAGAAATCTCGGTGAAAGGCTCCAATTTGACGAAATAATCACAGAATTGACATTACAAGCAAATTCTAAGCATTTCTGTGCATTTGTCGCAAAAATCGGTACTTACCACTGAATTGCTTGATGCCCTTGGGCATTTTTTTGCTCAGCCTGACAGGATACAACAGAATATGGCCAAGGGATCCAATGGGAGTCGGTGAAAGCCTCGAATTTGGCCACATTTGGCGCAAATTTCGACGTTTTGTATGGAAATTGAGCCAAAAACGGGGTTTTGTCGCCAAATCCGGTACTTGCCAGCCTCTCTGTTGATTGTCTTTGTCATTTTCGTGCTCAGCCTGACAGGATACAACAAAATAGGGCCAAGGGATCGAAGAGGAGTCGGTGAAAGCCTCGAATTTGGCCACATTTGGCCCAAATTTCGACGTTTTGTATGGAAATTGAGCCAAAAACGGGGTTTTGTCGCCAAATCCGGTACTTGCCAGCGTCTCTGTTGATTGTCTTTGTCATTTTCGTGCTCAGCCTGATAGGTTACAACAGAATATGTCCAAAGGCTCCAAGAAATCTCGGTGAAAGGCTCCAATTTGACGAAATAATCACAGAATTGACATTACAAGCAAATTCTAAGCATTTCTGTGCATTTGTCGCAAAAATCGGTACTTACCACTGAATTGCTTGATGCCCTTGGGCATTTTTTTGCTCAGCCTGACAGGATACAACAGAATATGGCCAAGGGATCCAATGGGAGTCGGTGAAAGCCTCGAATTTGGTCACATTTGGCCCAAATTTCGACGTTTTGTATGGAAATTGAGCCAAAAACGGGGTTTTGTCGCCAAATCCGGTACTTGCCAGCCTCTCTGTTGATTGTCTTTGTCATTTTCGTGCTCAGCCTGACAGGATACAACAAAATAGGGCCAAGGGATCCAAGAGGAGTCGGTGAAAGCCTCGAATTTGGCCACATTTTTTCCCAAATTTCGACGTTTTGTATGGAAATTGAGCCAAAAACGGGGTTTTGTCGCCAAATCCGGTACTTGCCAGCCTCTCTGTTGATTGTCTTTGTCATTTTCGTGCTCAGCCTGATAGGTTACAACAGAATATGTCCAAAGGCTCCAAGAAATCTCGGTGAAAGGCTCCAATTTGACGAAATAATCACAGAATTGACATTACAAGCAAATTCTAAGCATTTCTGTGCATTTGTCGCAAAAATCGGTACTTACCACTGAATTGCTTGATGCCCTTGGGCATTTTTTTGCTCAGCCTGACAGGATACAACAGAATATGGCCAAGGGATCCAATGGGAGTCGGTGAAAGCCTCGAATTTGGCCACATTTGGCGCAAATTTCGACGTTTTGTATGGAAATTGAGCCAAAAACGGGGTTTTGTCGCCAAATCCGGTACTTGCCAGCCTCTCTGTTGATTGTCTTTGTCATTTTCGTGCTCAGCCTGACAGGATACAACAAAATAGGGCCAAGGGATCGAAGAGGAGTCGGTGAAAGCCTCGAATTTGGCCACATTTGGCCCAAATTTCGACGTTTTGTATGGAAATTGAGCCAAAAACGAGGTTTTGTCGCCAAATCCGGTACTTGCCAGCGTCTCTGTTGATTGTCTTTGTCATTTTCGTGCTCAGCCTGATAGGTTACAACAGAATATGTCCAAAGGCTCCAAGAAATCTCGGTGAAAGGCTCCAATTTGACGAAATAATCACAGAATTGACATTACAAGCAAATTCTAAGCATTTCTGTGCATTTGTCGCAAAAATCGGTACTTACCACTGAATTGCTTGATGCCCTTGGGCATTTTTTTGCTCAGCCTGACAGGATACAACAGAATATGGCCAAGGGATCCAATGGGAGTCGGTGAAAGCCTCGAATTTGGCCACATTTGGCGCAAATTTCGACGTTTTGTATGGAAATTGAGCCAAAAACGGGGTTTTGTCGCCAAATCCGGTACTTGCCAGCCTCTCTGTTGATTGTCTTTGTCATTTTCGTGCTCAGCCTGACAGGATACAACAAAATAGGGCCAAGGGATCCAAGAGGAGTCGGTGAATGCCTCGAATTTGGCCACATTTTGCCCAAATTTCGACGTTTTGTATGGAAATTGAGCCAAAAACGGGGTTTTGTCGCCAAATCCGGTACTTGCCAGCCTCTCTGTTGATTGTCTTTGTCATTTTCGTGCTCAGCCTGATAGGTTACAACAGAATATGTCCAAAGGCTCCAAGAAATCTCGGTGAAAGGCTCCAATTTGACGAAATAATCACAGAATTGACATTACAAGCAAATTCTAAGCATTTCTGTGCATTTGTCGCAAAAATCGGTACTTACCACTGAATTGCTTGATGCCCTTGGGCATTTTTTTGCTCAGCCTGACAGAATACAACAAAATAGGGCCAAGGGATCCAAGAGGAGTCGGTGAAAGCCTTGAATTTGGCCACATTTTGCCCAAATTTCGACGTTTTGTATGGAAATTGAGCCAAAAACGGGGTTTTGTCGCCAAATCCGGTACTTGCCAGCCTCTCTGTTGATTGTCTTTGTCATTTTCGTGCTCAGCCTGATAGGTTACAACAGAATATGTCCAAAGGCTCCAAGAAATCTCGGTGAAAGGCTCCAATTTGACGAAATAATCACAGAATTGACATTACAAGCAAATTCTAAGCATTTCTGTGCATTTGTCGCAAAAATCGGTACTTACCACTAAATTGCTTGATGCCCTTGGGCATTTTTTTGCTCAGCCTGACAGGATAAAACAGAATATGGCCAAGGGATCCAATGGGAGTCGGTGAAAGCCTCGAATTTGGCCACATTTGGCGCAAATTTCGACGTTTTGTATGGAAATTGAGCCAAAAACGGGGTTTTGTCGCCAAATCCGGTACTTGCCAGCCTCTCTGTTGATTGTCTTTGTCATTTTCGTGCTCAGCCTGACAGGATACAACAAAATAGGGCCAAGGGATCCAAGAGGAGTCGGTGAAAGCCTCGAATTTGGCCACATTTGGCCCAAATTTCGACGTTTTGTATGGAAATTGAGCCAAAAACGGGGTTTTGTCGCCAAATCCGGTACTTGCCAGCGTCTCTGTTGATTGTTTTTGTCATTTTCGTGCTCAGCCTGATAGGTTACAACAGAATATGTCCAAAGGCTCCAAGAAATCTCGGTGAAAGGCTCCAATTTGACGAAATAATCACAGAATTGACATTACAAGCAAATTCTAAGCATTTCTGTGCATTTGTCGCAAAAATCGGTACTTACCACTGAATTGCTTGATGCCCTTGAGCATTTTTTTGCTCAGCCTGACAGGATACAACAGAATATGGCCAAGGGATCCAATGGGAGTCGGTGAAAGCCTCGAATTTGGCCACATTTGGCCCAAATTTCGACGTTTTGTATGGAAATTGAGCCAAAAACGGGGTTTTGTGGCCAAATCCGGTACTTGCCAGCCTCTCTGTTGATTGTCTTTGTCATTTTCGTGCTCAGCCTGACAGGATACAACAAAATAGGGCCAAGGGATCCAAGAGGAGTCGGTGAAAGCCTCGAATTTGGCCACATTTGGCCCAAATTTCGACGTTTTGTATGGAAATTGAGCCAAAAACGAGGTTTTGTCGCCAAATCCGGTACTTGCCAGCGTCTCTGTTGATTGTCTTTGTCATTTTCGTGCTCAGCCTGATAGGTTACAACAGAATATGTCCAAAGGCTCCAAGAAATCTCGGTGAAAGGCTCCAATTTGACGAAATAATCACAGAATTGACATTACAAGCAAATTCTAAGCATTTCTGTGCATTTGTCGCAAAAATCGGTACTTACCACTGAATTGCTTGATGCCCTTGGGCATTTTTTTGCTCAGCCTGACAGGATACAACAGAATATGGCCAAGGGATCCAATGGGAGTCGGTGAAAGCCTCGAATTTGGTCACATTTGGCCCAAATTTCGACGTTTTGTATGGAAATTGAGCCAAAAACGGGGTTTTGTCGCCAAATCCGGTACTTGCCAGCCTCTCTGTTGATTGTCTTTGTCATTTTCGTGCTCAGCCTGACAGGATACAACAAAATAGGGCCAAGGGATCCAAGAGGAGTCGGTGAAAGCCTCGAATTTGGCCACATTTGGCCCAAATTTCGACGTTTTGTATGGATATTGAGCCAAAAACGGGGTTTTGTCGCCAAATCCGGTACTTGCCAGCGTCTCTGTTGATTGTCTTTGTCATTTTCGTGCTCAGCCTGATAGGTTACAACAGAATATGTCCAAAGGCTCCAAGAAATCTCGGTGAAAGGCTCCAATTTGACGAAATAATCACAGAATTGACATTACAAGCAAATTCTAAGCATTTCTGTGCATTTGTCGCAAAAATCGGTACTTACCACTGAATTGCTTGATGCCCTTGAGCATTTTTTTGCTCAGCCTGACAGGATACAACAGAATATGGCCAAGGGATCCAATGGGAGTCGGTGAAAGCCTCGAATTTGGCCACATTTGGCCCAAATTTCGACGTTTTGTATGGAAATTGAGCCAAAAACGGGGTTTTGTCGCCAAATCCGGTACTTGCCAGCCTCTCTGTTGATTGTCTTTGTCATTTTCGTGCTCAGCCTGACAGGATACAACAAAATAGGGCCAAGGGATCCAAGAGGAGTCGGTGAAAGCCTCGAATTTGGCCACATTTTGCCCAAATTTCGACGTTTTGTATGGAAATTGAGCCAAAAACGGGGTTTTGTCGCCAAATCCGGTACTTGCCAGCGTCTCTGTTGATTGTCTTTGTCATTTTCGTGCTCAGCCTGATAGGTTACAACAGAATATGTCCAAAGGCTCCAAGAAATCTCGGTGAAAGGCTCCAATTTGACGAAATAATCACAGAATTGACATTACAAGCAAATTTAAAGCATTTCTGTGCATTTGTCGCAAAAATCGGTACTTACCACTGAATTGCTTGATGCCCTTGGGCATTTTTTTGCTCAGCCTGACAGGATACAACAGAATATGGCCAAGGGATCCAATGGGAGTCGGTGAAAGCCTCGAATTTGGCCACATTTGGCGCAAATTTCGACGTTTTGTATGGAAATTGAGCCAAAAACGGGGTTTTGTCGCCAAATCCGGTACTTGCCAGCCTCTCTGTTGATTGTCTTTGTCATTTTCGTGCTCAGCCTGACAGGATACAACAAAATAGGGCCAAGGGATCCAAGTGGAGTCGGTGAAAGCCTCGAATTTGGCCACATTTGGCCCAAATTTCGACGTTTTGTATGGAAATTGAGCCAAAAACGGGGTTTTGTCGCCAAATCCGGTACTTGCCAGCCTCTCTGTTGATTGTCTTTGTCATTTTCGTGCTCAGCCTGACAGGATACAACAAAATAGGGCCAAGGGATCGAAGAGGAGTCGGTGAAAGCCTCGAATTTGGCCACATTTGGCCCAAATTTCGACGTTTTGTATGGAAATTGAGCCAAAAACGGGGTTTTGTCGCCAAATCCGGTACTTGCCAGCGTCTCTGTTGATTGTCTTTGTCATTTTCGTGCTCAGCCTGATAGGTTACAACAGAATATGTCCAAAGGCTCCAAGAAATCTCGGTGAAAGGCTCCAATTTGACGAAATAATCACAGAATTGACATTACAAGCAAATTCTAAGCATTTCTGTGCATTTGTCGCAAAAATCGGTACTTACCACTGAATTGCTTGATGCCCTTGGGCATTTTTTTGCTCAGCCTGACAGGATACAACAGAATATGGCCAAGGGATCCAATGGGAGTCGGTGAAAGCCTCGAATTTGGTCACATTTGGCCCAAATTTCGACGTTTTGTATGGAAATTGAGCCAAAAACGGGGTTTTGTCGCCAAATCCGGTACTTGCCAGCCTCTCTGTTGATTGTCTTTGTCATTTTCGTGCTCAGCCTGACAGGATACAACAAAATAGGGCCAAGGGATCCAAGAGGAGTCGGTGAAAGCCTCGAATTTGGCCACATTTTTTCCCAAATTTCGACGTTTTGTATGGAAATTGAGCCAAAAACGGGGTTTTGTCGCCAAATCCGGTACTTGCCAGCCTCTCTGTTGATTGTCTTTGTCATTTTCGTGCTCAGCCTGATAGGTTACAACAGAATATGTCCAAAGGCTCCAAGAAATCTCGGTGAAAGGCTCCAATTTGACGAAATAATCACAGAATTGACATTACAAGCAAATTCTAAGCATTTCTGTGCATTTGTCGCAAAAATCGGTACTTACCACTGAATTGCTTGATGCCCTTGGGCATTTTTTTGCTCAGCCTGACAGGATACAACAGAATATGGCCAAGGGATCCAATGGGAGTCGGTGAAAGCCTCGAATTTGGCCACATTTGGCGCAAATTTCGACGTTTTGTATGGAAATTGAGCCAAAAACGGGGTTTTGTCGCCAAATCCGGTACTTGCCAGCCTCTCTGTTGATTGTCTTTGTCATTTTCGTGCTCAGCCTGACAGGATACAACAAAATAGGGCCAAGGGATCGAAGAGGAGTCGGTGAAAGCCTCGAATTTGGCCACATTTGGCCCAAATTTCGACGTTTTGTATGGAAATTGAGCCAAAAACGGGGTTTTGTCGCCAAATCCGGTACTTGCCAGCGTCTCTGTTGATTGTCTTTGTCATTTTCGTGCTCAGCCTGATAGGTTACAACAGAATATGTCCAAAGGCTCCAAGAAATCTCGGTGAAAGGCTCCAATTTGACGAAATAATCACAGAATTGACATTACAAGCAAATTCTAAGCATTTCTGTGCATTTGTCGCAAAAATCGGTACTTACCACTGAATTGCTTGATGCCCTTGGGCATTTTTTTGCTCAGCCTGACAGGATACAACAGAATATGGCCAAGGGATCCAATGGGAGTCGGTGAAAGCCTCGAATTTGGCCACATTTGGCGCAAATTTCGACGTTTTGTATGGAAATTGAGCAAAAAACGGGGTTTTGTCGCCAAATCCGGTACTTGCCAGCCTCTCTGTTGATTGTCTTTGTCATTTTCGTGCTCAGCCTGAATGGATACAACAAAATAGGGCCAAGGGATCCAAGAGGAGTCGGTGAAAGCCTCGAATTTGGCCACATTTGGCCCAAATTTCGACGTTTTGAATGGAAATTGAGCCAAAAACGGGGTTTTGTCGCCAAATCCGGTACTTGCCAGCGTCTCTGTTGATTGTCTTTGTCATTTTCGTGCTCAGCCTGATAGGTTGCAACAGAATATGTCCAAAGGCTCCAAGAAATCTCGGTGAAAGGCTCCAATTTGACGAAATAATCACAGAATTGACATTACAAGCAAATTCTAAGCATTTCTGTGCATTTGTCGCAAAAATCGGTACTTACCACTGAATTGCTTGATGCCCTTGGGCATTTTTTTGCTCAGCCTGACAGGATACAACAGAATATGGCCAAGGGATCCAATGGGAGTCGGTGAAAGCCTCGAATTTGGCCACATTTGGCCCAAATTTCGACGTTTTGTATGGAAATTGAGCCAAAAACGGGGTTTTGTCGCCAAATCCGGTACTTGCCAGCCTCTCTGTTGATTGTCTTTGTCATTTTCGTGCTCAGCCTGACAGGATACAACAAAATAGGGCCAAGGGATCCAAGAGGAGTCGGTGAAAGCCTCGAATTTGGCCACATTTGGCCCAAATTTCGACGTTTTGTATGGAAATTGAGCCAAAAACGGGGTTTTGTCGCCAAATCCGGTACTTGCCAGCGTCTCTGTTGATTGTCTTTGTCATTTTCGTGCTCAGCCTGATAGGTTACAACAGAATATGTCCAAAGGCTCCAAGAAATCTCGGTGAAAGGCTCCAATTTGACGAAATAATCACAGAATTGACATTACAAGCAAATTCTAAGCATTTCTGTGCATTTGTCGCAAAAATCGGTACTTACCACTAAATTGCTTGATGCCCTTGGGCATTTTTTTGCTCAGCCTGACAGGATACAACAGAATATGGCCAAGGGATCCAATGGGAGTCGGTGAAAGCCTCGAATTTGGCCACATTTGGCGCAAATTTCGACGTTTTGTATGGAAATTGAGCCAAAAACGGGGTTTTGTCGCCAAATCCGGTACTTGCCAGCCTCTCTGTTGATTGTCTTTGTCATTTTCGTGCTCAGCCTGACAGGATACAACAAAATAGGGCCAAGGGATCCAAGAGGAGTCGGTGAAAGCCTCGAATTTGGCCACATTTGGCCCAAATTTCGACGTTTTGTATGGAAATTGAGCCAAAAACGGGGTTTTGTCGCCAAATCCGGTACTTGCCAGCGTCTCTGTTGATTGTCTTTGTCATTTTCGTGCTCAGCCTGATAGGTTACAACAGAATATGTCCAAAGGCTCCAAGAAATCTCGGTGAAAGGCTCCAATTTGACGAAATAATCACAGAATTGACATTACAAGCAAATTTAAAGCATTTCTGTGCATTTGTCGCAAAAATCGGTACTTACCACTGAATTGCTTGATGCCCTTGGGCATTTTTTTGCTCAGCCTGACAGGATACAACAGAATATGGCCAAGGGATCCAATGGGAGTCGGTGAAAGCCTCGAATTTGGCCACATTTGGCGCAAATTTCGACGTTTTGTATGGAAATTGAGCCAAAAACGGGGTTTTGTCGCCAAATCCGGTACTTGCCAGCCTCTCTGTTGATTGTCTTTGTCATTTTCGTGCTCAGCCTGACAGGATACAACAAAATAGGGCCAAGGGATCCAAGAGGAGTCGGTGAAAGCCTCGAATTTGGCCACATTTTGCCCAAATTTCGACGTTTTGTATGGAAATTGAGCCAAAAACGGGGTTTTGTCGCCAAATCCGGTACTTGCCAGCCTCTCTGTTGATTGTCTTTGTCATTTTCGGGCTCAGCCTGATAGGTTACAACAGAATATGTCCAAAGGCTCCAAGAAATCTCGGTGAAAGGCTCCAATTTGACGAAATAATCACAGAATTGACATTACAAGCAAATTCTAAGCATTTCTGTGCATTTGTCGCAAAAATCGGTACTTACCACTGAATTGCTTGATGCCCTTGGGCATTTTTTTGCTCAGCCTGACAGAATACAACAAAATAGGGCCAAGGGATCCAAGAGGAGTCGGTGAAAGCCTTGAATTTGGCCACATTTTGCCCAAATTTCGACGTTTTGTATGGAAATTGAGCCAAAAACGGGGTTTTGTCGCCAAATCCGGTACTTGCCAGCCTCTCTGTTGATTGTCTTTGTCATTTTCGTGCTCAGCCTGATAGGTTACAACAGAATATGTCCAAAGGCTCCAAGAAATCTCGGTGAAAGGCTCCAATTTGACGAAATAATCACAGAATTGACATTACAAGCAAATTCTAAGCATTTCTGTGCATTTGTCGCAAAAATCGGTACTTACCACTAAATTGCTTGATGCCCTTGGGCATTTTTTTGCTCAGCCTGACAGGATAAAACAGAATATGGCCAAGGGATCCAATGGGAGTCGGTGAAAGCCTCGAATTTGGCCACATTTGGCGCAAATTTCGACGTTTTGTATGGAAATTGAGCCAAAAACGGGGTTTTGTCGCCAAATCCGGTACTTGCCAGCCTCTCTGTTGATTGTCTTTGTCATTTTCGTGCTCAGCCTGACAGGATACAACAAAATAGGGCCAAGGGATCCAAGAGGAGTCGGTGAAAGCCTCGAATTTGGCCACATTTGGCCCAAATTTCGACGTTTTGTATGGAAATTGAGCCAAAAACGGGGTTTTGTCGCCAAATCCGGTACTTGCCAGCGTCTCTGTTGATTGTTTTTGTCATTTTCGTGCTCAGCCTGATAGGTTACAACAGAATATGTCCAAAGGCTCCAAGAAATCTCGGTGAAAGGCTCCAATTTGACGAAATAATCACAGAATTGACATTACAAGCAAATTCTAAGCATTTCTGTGCATTTGTCGCAAAAATCGGTACTTACCACTGAATTGCTTGATGCCCTTGAGCATTTTTTTGCTCAGCCTGACAGGATACAACAGAATATGGCCAAGGGATCCAATGGGAGTCGGTGAAAGCCTCGAATTTGGCCACATTTGGCCCAAATTTCGACGTTTTGTATGGAAATTGAGCCAAAAACGGGGTTTTGTGGCCAAATCCGGTACTTGCCAGCCTCTCTGTTGATTGTCTTTGTCATTTTCGTGCTCAGCCTGACAGGATACAACAAAATAGGGCCAAGGGATCCAAGAGGAGTCGGTGAAAGCCTCGAATTTGGCCACATTTGGCCCAAATTTCGACGTTTTGTATGGAAATTGAGCCAAAAACGAGGTTTTGTCGCCAAATCCGGTACTTGCCAGCGTCTCTGTTGATTGTCTTTGTCATTTTCGTGCTCAGCCTGATAGGTTACAACAGAATATGTCCAAAGGCTCCAAGAAATCTCGGTGAAAGGCTCCAATTTGACGAAATAATCACAGAATTGACATTACAAGCAAATTCTAAGCATTTCTGTGCATTTGTCGCAAAAATCGGTACTTACCACTGAATTGCTTGATGCCCTTGGGCATTTTTTTGCTCAGCCTGACAGGATACAACAGAATATGGCCAAGGGATCCAATGGGAGTCGGTGAAAGCCTCGAATTTGGTCACATTTGGCCCAAATTTCGACGTTTTGTATGGAAATTGAGCCAAAAACGGGGTTTTGTCGCCAAATCCGGTACTTGCCAGCCTCTCTGTTGATTGTCTTTGTCATTTTCGTGCTCAGCCTGACAGGATACAACAAAATAGGGCCAAGGGATCCAAGAGGAGTCGGTGAAAGCCTCGAATTTGGCCACATTTGGCCCAAATTTCGACGTTTTGTATGGATATTGAGCCAAAAACGGGGTTTTGTCGCCAAATCCGGTACTTGCCAGCGTCTCTGTTGATTGTCTTTGTCATTTTCGTGCTCAGCCTGATAGGTTACAACAGAATATGTCCAAAGGCTCCAAGAAATCTCGGTGAAAGGCTCCAATTTGACGAAATAATCACAGAATTGACATTACAAGCAAATTCTAAGCATTTCTGTGCATTTGTCGCAAAAATCGGTACTTACCACTGAATTGCTTGATGCCCTTGAGCATTTTTTTGCTCAGTTTGACAGGATACAACAGAATATGGCCAAGGGATCCAATGGGAGTCGGTGAAAGCCTCGAATTTGGCCACATTTGGCCCAAATTTCGACGTTTTGTATGGAAATTGAGCCAAAAACGGGGTTTTGTCGCCAAATCCGGTACTTGCCAGCCTCTCTGTTGATTGTCTTTGTCATTTTCGTGCTCAGCCTGACAGGATACAACAAAATAGGGCCAAGGGATCCAAGAGGAGTCGGTGAAAGCCTCGAATTTGGCCACATTTTGCCCAAATTTCGACGTTTTGTATGGAAATTGAGCCAAAAACGGGGTTTTGTCGCCAAATCCGGTACTTGCCAGCGTCTCTGTTGATTGTCTTTGTCATTTTCGTGCTCAGCCTGATAGGTTACAACAGAATATGTCCAAAGGCTCCAAGAAATCTCGGTGAAAGGCTCCAATTTGACGAAATAATCACAGAATTGACATTACAAGCAAATTTAAAGCATTTCTGTGCATTTGTCGCAAAAATCGGTACTTACCACTGAATTGCTTGATGCCCTTGGGCATTTTTTTGCTCAGCCTGACAGGATACAACAGAATATGGCCAAGGGATCCAATGGGAGTCGGTGAAAGCCTCGAATTTGGCCACATTTGGCGCAAATTTCGACGTTTTGTATGGAAATTGAGCCAAAAACGGGGTTTTGTCGCCAAATCCGGTACTTGCCAGCCTCTCTGTTGATTGTCTTTGTCATTTTCGTGCTCAGCCTGACAGGATACAACAAAATAGGGCCAAGGGATCCAAGAGGAGTCGGTGAAAGCCTCGAATTTGGCCACATTTTGCCCAAATTTCGACGTTTTGTATGGAAATTGAGCCAAAAACGGGGTTTTGTCGCCAAATCCGGTACTTGCCAGCCTCTCTGTTGATTGTCTTTGTCATTTTCGTGCTCAGCCTGACAGGATACAACAAAATAGGGCCAAGGGATCCAAGAGGAGTCGGTGAAAGCCTCGAATTTGGCCTCATTTTGCCCAAATTTCGACGTTTTGTATGGAAATTGAGCCAAAAACGGGGTTTTGTCGCCAAATCCGGTACTTGCCAGCCTCTCTGTTGATTGTCTTTGTCATTTTCGTGCTCAGCCTGATAGGTTACAACAGAATATGTCCAAAGGCTCCAAGAAATCTCGGTGAAAGGCTCCAATTTGACGAAATAATCACAGAATTGACATTACAAGCAAATTCTAAGCATTTCTGTGCATTTGTCGCAAAAATCGGTACTTACCACTGAATTGCTTGATGCCCTTGGGCATTTTTTTGCTCAGCCTGACAGGATACAACAGAATATGGCCAAGGGATCCAATGGGAGTCGGTGAAAGCCTCGAATTTGGCCACATTTGGCGCAAATTTCGACGTTTTGTATGGAAATTGAGCCAAAAACGGGGTTTTGTCGCCAAATCCGGTACTTGCCAGCCTCTCTGTTGATTGTCTTTGTCATTTTCGTGCTCAGCCTGACAGGATACAACAAAATAGGGCCAAGGGATCCAAGAGGAGTCGGTGAAAGCCTCGAATTTGGCCACATTTTTTCCCAAATTTCGACGTTTTGTATGGAAATTGAGCCAAAAACGGGGTTTTGTCGCCAAATCCGGTACTTGCCAGCCTCTCTGTTGATTGTCTTTGTCATTTTCGTGCTCAGCCTGATAGGTTACAACAGAATATGTCCAAAGGCTCCAAGAAATCTCGGTGAAAGGCTCCAATTTGACGAAATAATCACAGAATTGACATTACAAGCAAATTCTAAGCATTTCTGTGCATTTGTCGCAAAAATCGGTACTTACCACTGAATTGCTTGATGCCCTTGGGCATTTTTTTGCTCAGCCTGACAGGATACAACAGAATATGGCCAAGGGATCCAATGGGAGTCGGTGAAAGCCTCGAATTTGGCCACATTTGGCGCAAATTTCGACGTTTTGTATGGAAATTGAGCAAAAAACGGGGTTTTGTCGCCAAATCCGGTACTTGCCAGCCTCTCTGTTGATTGTCTTTGTCATTTTCGTGCTCAGCCTGAATGGATACAACAAAATAGGGCCAAGGGATCCAAGAGGAGTCGGTGAAAGCCTCGAATTTGGCCACATTTGGCCCAAATTTCGACGTTTTGAATGGAAATTGAGCCAAAAACGGGGTTTTGTCGCCAAATCCGGTACTTGCCAGCGTCTCTGTTGATTGTCTTTGTCATTTTCGTGCTCAGCCTGATAGGTTACAACAGAATATGTCCAAAGGCTCCAAGAAATCTCGGTGAAAGGCTCCAATTTGACGAAATAATCACAGAATTGACATTACAAGCAAATTCTAAGCATTTCTGTGCATTTGTCGCAAAAATCGGTACTTACCACTGAATTGCTTGATGCCCTTGGGCATTTTTTTGCTCAGCCTGACAGGATACAACAGAATATGGCCAAGGGATCCAATGGGAGTCGGTGAAAGCCTCGAATTTGGCCACATTTGGCCCAAATTTCGACGTTTTGTATGGAAATTGAGCCAAAAACGGGGTTTTGTCGCCAAATCCGGTACTTGCCAGCCTCTCTGTTGATTGTCTTTGTCATTTTCGTGCTCAGCCTGACAGGATACAACAAAATAGGGCCAAGGGATCCAAGAGGAGTCGGTGAAAGCCTCGAATTTGGCCACATTTGGCCCAAATTTCGACGTTTTGTATGGAAATTGAGCCAAAAACGGGGTTTTGTCGCCAAATCCGGTACTTGCCAGCGTCTCTGTTGATTGTCTTTGTCATTTTCGTGCTCAGCCTGATAGGTTACAACAGAATATGTCCAAAGGCTCCAAGAAATCTCGGTGAAAGGCTCCAATTTGACGAAATAATCACAGAATTGACATTACAAGCAAATTCTAAGCATTTCTGTGCATTTGTCGCAAAAATCGGTACTTACCACTAAATTGCTTGATGCCCTTGGGCATTTTTTTGCTCAGCCTGACAGGATACAACAGAATATGGCCAAGGGATCCAATGGGAGTCGGTGAAAGCCTCGAATTTGGCCACATTTGGCGCAAATTTCGACGTTTTGTATGGAAATTGAGCCAAAAACGGGGTTTTGTCGCCAAATCCGGTACTTGCCAGCCTCTCTGTTGATTGTCTTTGTCATTTTCGTGCTCAGCCTGACAGGATACAACAAAATAGGGCCAAGGGATCCAAGAGGAGTCGGTGAAAGCCTCGAATTTGGCCACATTTGGCCCAAATTTCGACGTTTTGTATGGAAATTGAGCCAAAAACGGGGTTTTGTCGCCAAATCCGGTACTTGCCAGCGTCTCTGTTGATTGTCTTTGTCATTTTCGTGCTCAGCCTGATAGGTTACAACAGAATATGTCCAAAGGCTCCAAGAAATCTCGGTGAAAGGCTCCAATTTGACGAAATAATCACAGAATTGACATTACAAGCAAATT
The DNA here is from genome assembly GCF_058129835.1 of Hydra viridissima. Lineage (NCBI taxonomy): Eukaryota > Metazoa > Cnidaria > Hydrozoa > Anthoathecata > Hydridae > Hydra > Hydra viridissima. The sequence goes on along the minus strand of NW_028324302.1, from coordinate 10,648,034 downwards.
TAAAGCATTTCTGTGCATTTGTCGCAAAAATCGGTACTTACCACTGAATTGCTTGATGCCCTTGGGCATTTTTTTGCTCAGCCTGACAGGATACAACAGAATATGGCCAAGGGATCCAATGGGAGTCGGTGAAAGCCTCGAATTTGGCCACATTTGGCGCAAATTTCGACGTTTTGTATGGAAATTGAGCCAAAAACGGGGTTTTGTCGCCAAATCCGGTACTTGCCAGCCTCTCTGTTGATTGTCTTTGTCATTTTCGTGCTCAGCCTGACAGGATACAACAAAATAGGGCCAAGGGATCCAAGAGGAGTCGGTGAAAGCCTCGAATTTGGCCACATTTTGCCCAAATTTCGACGTTTTGTATGGAAATTGAGCCAAAAACGGGGTTTTGTCGCCAAATCCGGTACTTGCCAGCCTCTCTGTTGATTGTCTTTGTCATTTTCGTGCTCAGCCTGATAGGTTACAACAGAATATGTCCAAAGGCTCCAAGAAATCTCGGTGAAAGGCTCCAATTTGACGAAATAATCACAGAATTGACATTACAAGCAAATTCTAAGCATTTCTGTGCATTTGTCGCAAAAATCGGTACTTACCACTGAATTGCTTGATGCCCTTGGGCATTTTTTTGCTCAGCCTGACAGAATACAACAAAATAGGGCCAAGGGATCCAAGAGGAGTCGGTGAAAGCCTTGAATTTGGCCACATTTTGCCCAAATTTCGACGTTTTGTATGGAAATTGAGCCAAAAACGGGGTTTTGTCGCCAAATCCGGTACTTGCCAGCCTCTCTGTTGATTGTCTTTGTCATTTTCGTGCTCAGCCTGATAGGTTACAACAGAATATGTCCAAAGGCTCCAAGAAATCTCGGTGAAAGGCTCCAATTTGACGAAATAATCACAGAATTGACATTACAAGCAAATTCTAAGCATTTCTGTGCATTTGTCGCAAAAATCGGTACTTACCACTAAATTGCTTGATGCCCTTGGGCATTTTTTTGCTCAGCCTGACAGGATAAAACAGAATATGGCCAAGGGATCCAATGGGAGTCGGTGAAAGCCTCGAATTTGGCCACATTTGGCGCAAATTTCGACGTTTTGTATGGAAATTGAGCCAAAAACGGGGTTTTGTCGCCAAATCCGGTACTTGCCAGCCTCTCTGTTGATTGTCTTTGTCATTTTCGTGCTCAGCCTGACAGGATACAACAAAATAGGGCCAAGGGATCCAAGAGGAGTCGGTGAAAGCCTCGAATTTGGCCACATTTGGCCCAAATTTCGACGTTTTGTATGGAAATTGAGCCAAAAACGGGGTTTTGTCGCCAAATCCGGTACTTGCCAGCGTCTCTGTTGATTGTTTTTGTCATTTTCGTGCTCAGCCTGATAGGTTACAACAGAATATGTCCAAAGGCTCCAAGAAATCTCGGTGAAAGGCTCCAATTTGACGAAATAATCACAGAATTGACATTACAAGCAAATTCTAAGCATTTCTGTGCATTTGTCGCAAAAATCGGTACTTACCACTGAATTGCTTGATGCCCTTGAGCATTTTTTTGCTCAGCCTGACAGGATACAACAGAATATGGCCAAGGGATCCAATGGGAGTCGGTGAAAGCCTCGAATTTGGCCACATTTGGCCCAAATTTCGACGTTTTGTATGGAAATTGAGCCAAAAACGGGGTTTTGTGGCCAAATCCGGTACTTGCCAGCCTCTCTGTTGATTGTCTTTGTCATTTTCGTGCTCAGCCTGACAGGATACAACAAAATAGGGCCAAGGGATCCAAGAGGAGTCGGTGAAAGCCTCGAATTTGGCCACATTTGGCCCAAATTTCGACGTTTTGTATGGAAATTGAGCCAAAAACGAGGTTTTGTCGCCAAATCCGGTACTTGCCAGCGTCTCTGTTGATTGTCTTTGTCATTTTCGTGCTCAGCCTGATAGGTTACAACAGAATATGTCCAAAGGCTCCAAGAAATCTCGGTGAAAGGCTCCAATTTGACGAAATAATCACAGAATTGACATTACAAGCAAATTCTAAGCATTTCTGTGCATTTGTCGCAAAAATCGGTACTTACCACTGAATTGCTTGATGCCCTTGGGCATTTTTTTGCTCAGCCTGACAGGATACAACAGAATATGGCCAAGGGATCCAATGGGAGTCGGTGAAAGCCTCGAATTTGGTCACATTTGGCCCAAATTTCGACGTTTTGTATGGAAATTGAGCCAAAAACGGGGTTTTGTCGCCAAATCCGGTACTTGCCAGCCTCTCTGTTGATTGTCTTTGTCATTTTCGTGCTCAGCCTGACAGGATACAACAAAATAGGGCCAAGGGATCCAAGAGGAGTCGGTGAAAGCCTCGAATTTGGCCACATTTGGCCCAAATTTCGACGTTTTGTATGGATATTGAGCCAAAAACGGGGTTTTGTCGCCAAATCCGGTACTTGCCAGCGTCTCTGTTGATTGTCTTTGTCATTTTCGTGCTCAGCCTGATAGGTTACAACAGAATATGTCCAAAGGCTCCAAGAAATCTCGGTGAAAGGCTCCAATTTGACGAAATAATCACAGAATTGACATTACAAGCAAATTCTAAGCATTTCTGTGCATTTGTCGCAAAAATCGGTACTTACCACTGAATTGCTTGATGCCCTTGGGCATTTTTTTGCTCAGTTTGACAGGATACAACAGAATATGGCCAAGGGATCCAATGGGAGTCGGTGAAAGCCTCGAATTTGGCCACATTTGGCCCAAATTTCGACGTTTTGTATGGAAATTGAGCCAAAAACGGGGTTTTGTCGCCAAATCCGGTACTTGCCAGCCTCTCTGTTGATTGTCTTTGTCATTTTCGTGCTCAGCCTGACAGGATACAACAAAATAGGGCCAAGGGATCCAAGAGGAGTCGGTGAAAGCCTCGACTTTGGCCACATTTTGCCCAAATTTCGACGTTTTGTATGGAAATTGAGCCAAAAACGGGGTTTTGTCGCCAAATCCGGTACTTGCCAGCGTCTCTGTTGATTGTCTTTGTCATTTTCGTGCTCAGCCTGATAGGTTACAACAGAATATGTCCAAAGGCTCCAAGAAATCTCGGTGAAAGGCTCCAATTTGACGAAATAATCACAGAATTGACATTACAAGCAAATTTAAAGCATTTCTGTGCATTTGTCGCAAAAATCGGTACTTACCACTGAATTGCTTGATGCCCTTGGGCATTTTTTTGCTCAGCCTGACAGGATACAACAGAATATGGCCAAGGGATCCAATGGGAGTCGGTGAAAGCCTCGAATTTGGCCACATTTGGCGCAAATTTCGACGTTTTGTATGGAAATTGAGCCAAAAACGGGGTTTTGTCGCCAAATCCGGTACTTGCCAGCCTCTCTGTTGATTGTCTTTGTCATTTTCGTGCTCAGCCTGACAGGATACAACAAAATAGGGCCAAGGGATCGAAGAGGAGTCGGTGAAAGCCTCGAATTTGGCCACATTTGGCCCAAATTTCGACGTTTTGTATGGAAATTGAGCCAAAAACGGGGTTTTGTCGCCAAATCCGGTACTTGCCAGCGTCTCTGTTGATTGTCTTTGTCATTTTCGTGCTCAGCCTGATAGGTTACAACAGAATATGTCCAAAGGCTCCAAGAAATCTCGGTGAAAGGCTCCAATTTGACGAAATAATCACAGAATTGACATTACAAGCAAATTCTAAGCATTTCTGTGCATTTGTCGCAAAAATCGGTACTTACCACTGAATTGCTTGATGCCCTTGGGCATTTTTTTGCTCAGCCTGACAGGATACAACAGAATATGGCCAAGGGATCCAATGGGAGTCGGTGAAAGCCTCGAATTTGGCCACATTTGGCCCAAATTTCGACGTTTTGTATGGAAATTGAGCCAAAAACGGGGTTTTGTCGCCAAATCCGGTACTTGCCAGCCTCTCTGTTGATTGTCTTTGTCATTTTCGTGCTCAGCCTGACAGGATACAACAAAATAGGGCCAAGGGATCCAAGAGGAGTCGGTGAAAGCCTCGAATTTGGCCACATTTGGCCCAAATTTCGACGTTTTGTATGGATATTGAGCCAAAAACGGGGTTTTGTCGCCAAATCCGGTACTTGCCAGCGTCTCTGTTGATTGTCTTTGTCATTTTCGTGCTCAGCCTGATAGGTTACAACAGAATATGTCCAAAGGCTCCAAGAAATCTCGGTGAAAGGCTCCAATTTGACGAAATAATCACAGAATTGACATTACAAGCAAATTCTAAGCATTTCTGTGCATTTGTCGCAAAAATCGGTACTTACCACTAAATTGCTTGATGCCCTTGGGCATTTTTTTGCTCAGCCTGACAGGATACAACAGAATATGGCCAAGGGATCCAATGGGAGTCGGTGAAAGCCTCGAATTTGGCCACATTTGGCGCAAATTTCGACGTTTTGTATGGAAATTGAGCCAAAAACGGGGTTTTGTCGCCAAATCCGGTACTTGCCAGCCTCTCTGTTGATTGTCTTTGTCATTTTCGTGCTCAGCCTGACAGGATACAACAAAATAGGGCCAAGGGATCCAAGAGGAGTTGGTGAAAGCCTCGAATTTGGCCACATTTGGCCCAAATTTCGACGTTTTGTATGGAAATTGAGCCAAAAACGGGGTTTTGTCGCCAAATCCGGTACTTGCCAGCGTCTCTGTTGATTGTCTTTGTCATTTTCGTGCTCAGCCTGATAGGTTACAACAGAATATGTCCAAAGGCTCCAAGAAATCTCGGTGAAAGGCTCCAATTTGACGAAATAATCACAGAATTGACATTACAAGCAAATTTAAAGCATTTCTGTGCATTTGTCGCAAAAATCGGTACTTACCACTGAATTGCTTGATGCCCTTGGGCATTTTTTTGCTCAGCCTGACAGGATACAACAGAATATGGCCAAGGGATCCAATGGGAGTCGGTGAAAGCCTCGAATTTGGCCACATTTGGCGCAAATTTCGACGTTTTGTATGGAAATTGAGCCAAAAACGGGGTTTTGTCGCCAAATCCGGTACTTGCCAGCCTCTCTGTTGATTGTCTTTGTCATTTTCGTGCTCAGCCTGACAGGATACAACAAAATAGGGCCAAGGGATCCAAGAGGAGTCGGTGAAAGCCTCGAATTTGGCCACATTTTGCCCAAATTTCGACGTTTTGTATGGAAATTGAGCCAAAAACGGGGTTTTGTCGCCAAATCCGGTACTTGCCAGCCTCTCTGTTGATTGTCTTTGTCATTTTCGTGCTCAGCCTGATAGGTTACAACAGAATATGTCCAAAGGCTCCAAGAAATCTCGGTGAAAGGCTCCAATTTGACGAAATAATCACAGAATTGACATTACAAGCAAATTCTAAGCATTTCTGTGCATTTGTCGCAAAAATCGGTACTTACCACTGAATTGCTTGATGCCCTTGAGCATTTTTTTGCTCAGTTTGACAGGATACAACAGAATATGGCCAAGGGATCCAATGGGAGTCGGTGAAAGCCTCGAATTTGGCCACATTTGGCCCAAATTTCGACGTTTTGTATGGAAATTGAGCCAAAAACGGGGTTTTGTCGCCAAATCCGGTACTTGCCAGCCTCTCTGTTGATTGTCTTTGTCATTTTCGTGCTCAGCCTGACAGGATACAACAAAATAGGGCCAAGGGATCCAAGAGGAGTCGGTGAAAGCCTCGAATTTGGCCACATTTTGCCCAAATTTCGACGTTTTGTATGGAAATTGAGCCAAAAACGGGGTTTTGTCGCCAAATCCGGTACTTGCCAGCGTCTCTGTTGATTGTCTTTGTCATTTTCGTGCTCAGCCTGATAGGTTACAACAGAATATGTCCAAAGGCTCCAAGAAATCTCGGTGAAAGGCTCCAATTTGACGAAATAATCACAGAATTGACATTACAAGCAAATTTAAAGCATTTCTGTGCATTTGTCGCAAAAATCGGTACTTACCACTGAATTGCTTGATGCCCTTGGGCATTTTTTTGCTCAGCCTGACAGGATACAACAGAATATGGCCAAGGGATCCAATGGGAGTCGGTGAAAGCCTCGAATTTGGCCACATTTGGCGCAAATTTCGACGTTTTGTATGGAAATTGAGCCAAAAACGGGGTTTTGTCGCCAAATCCGGTACTTGCCAGCCTCTCTGTTGATTGTCTTTGTCATTTTCGTGCTCAGCCTGACAGGATACAACAAAATAGGGCCAAGGGATCCAAGAGGAGTCGGTGAAAGCCTCGAATTTGGCCACATTTTGCCCAAATTTCGACGTTTTGTATGGAAATTGAGCCAAAAACGGGGTTTTGTCGCCAAATCCGGTACTTGCCAGCCTCTCTGTTGATTGTCTTTGTCATTTTCGTGCTCAGCCTGATAGGTTACAACAGAATATGTCCAAAGGCTCCAAGAAATCTCGGTGAAAGGCTCCAATTTGACGAAATAATCACAGAATTGACATTACAAGCAAATTCTATGCATTTCTGTGCATTTGTCGCAAAAATCGGTACTTACCACTGAATTGCTTGATGCCCTTGGGCATTTTTTTGCTCAGCCTGACAGAATACAACAAAATAGGGCCAAGGGATCCAAGAGGAGTCGGTGAAAGCCTTGAATTTGGCCACATTTTGCCCAAATTTCGACGTTTTGTATGGAAATTGAGCCAAAAACGGGGTTTTGTCGCCAAATCCGGTACTTGCCAGCCTCTCTGTTGATTGTCTTTGTCATTTTCGTGCTCAGCCTGATAGGTTACAACAGAATATGTCCAAAGGCTCCAAGAAATCTCGGTGAAAGGCTCCAATTTGACGAAATAATCACAGAATTGACATTACAAGCAAATTCTAAGCATTTCTGTGCATTTGTCGCAAAAATCGGTACTTACCACTAAATTGCTTGATGCCCTTGGGCATTTTTTTGCTCAGCCTGACAGGATAAAACAGAATATGGCCAAGGGATCCAATGGGAGTCGGTGAAAGCCTCGAATTTGGCCACATTTGGCGCAAATTTCGACGTTTTGTATGGAAATTGAGCCAAAAACGGGGTTTTGTCGCCAAATCCGGTACTTGCCAGCCTCTCTGTTGATTGTCTTTGTCATTTTCGTGCTCAGCCTGACAGGATACAACAAAATAGGGCCAAGGGATCCAAGAGGAGTCGGTGAAAGCCTCGAATTTGGCCACATTTGGCCCAAATTTCGACGTTTTGTATGGAAATTGAGCCAAAAACGGGGTTTTGTCGCCAAATCCGGTACTTGCCAGCGTCTCTGTTGATTGTTTTTGTCATTTTCGTGCTCAGCCTGATAGGTTACAACAGAATATGTCCAAAGGCTCCAAGAAATCTCGGTGAAAGGCTCCAATTTGACGAAATAATCACAGAATTGACATTACAAGCAAATTCTAAGCATTTCTGTGCATTTGTCGCAAAAATCGGTACTTACCACTGAATTGCTTGATGCCCTTGAGCATTTTTTTGCTCAGCCTGACAGGATACAACAGAATATGGCCAAGGGATCCAATGGGAGTCGGTGAAAGCCTCGAATTTGGCCACATTTGGCCCAAATTTCGACGTTTTGTATGGAAATTGAGCCAAAAACGGGGTTTTGTGGCCAAATCCGGTACTTGCCAGCCTCTCTGTTGATTGTCTTTGTCATTTTCGTGCTCAGCCTGACAGGATACAACAAAATAGGGCCAAGGGATCCAAGAGGAGTCGGTGAAAGCCTCGAATTTGGCCACATTTGGCCCAAATTTCGACGTTTTGTATGGAAATTGAGCCAAAAACGGGGTTTTGTCGCCAAATCCGGTACTTGCCAGCGTCTCTGTTGATTGTCTTTGTCATTTTCGTGCTCAGCCTGATAGGTTACAACAGAATATGTCCAAAGGCTCCAAGAAATCTCGGTGAAAGGCTCCAATTTGACGAAATAATCACAGAATTGACATTACAAGCAAATTCTAAGCATTTCTGTGCATTTGTCGCAAAAATCGGTACTTACCACTGAATTGCTTGATGCCCTTGGGCATTTTTTTGCTCAGCCTGACAGGATACAACAGAATATGGCCAAGGGATCCAATGGGAGTCGGTGAAAGCCTCGAATTTGGTCACATTTGGCCCAAATTTCGACGTTTTGTATGGAAATTGAGCCAAAAACGGGGTTTTGTCGCCAAATCCGGTACTTGCCAGCCTCTCTGTTGATTGTCTTTGTCATTTTCGTGCTCAGCCTGACAGGATACAACAAAATAGGGCCAAGGGATCCAATGGGAGTCGGTGAAAGCCTCGAATTTGGCCACATTTTGCCCAAATTTCGACGTTTTGTATGGAAATTGAGCCAAAAACGGGGTTTTGTCGCCAAATCCGGTACTTGCCAGCGTCTCTGTTGATTGTCTTTGTCATTTTCGTGCTCAGCCTGATAGGTTACAACAGAATATGTCCAAAGGCTCCAAGAAATCTCGGTGAAAGGCTCCAATTTGACGAAATAATCACAGAATTGACATTACAAGCAAATTTAAAGCATTTCTGTGCATTTGTCGCAAAAATCGGTACTTACCACTGAATTGCTTGATGCCCTTGGGCATTTTTTTGCTCAGCCTGACAGGATACAACAGAATATGGCCAAGGGATCCAATGGGAGTCGGTGAAAGCCTCGAATTTGGCCACATTTGGCGCATATTTCGACGTTTTGTATGGAAATTGAGCCAAAAACGGGGTTTTGTCGCCAAATCCGGTACTTGCCAGCCTCTCTGTTGATTGTCTTTGTCATTTTCGTGCTCAGCCTGACAGGATACAACAAAATAGGGCCAAGGGATCCAAGTGGAGTCGGTGAAAGCCTCGAATTTGGCCACATTTGGCCCAAATTTCGACGTTTTGTATGGAAATTGAGCCAAAAACGGGGTTTTGTCGCCAAATCCGGTACTTGCCAGCCTCTCTGTTGATTGTCTTTGTCATTTTCGTGCTCAGCCTGACAGGATACAACAAAATAGGGCCAAGGGATCCAAGAGGAGTCGGTGAAAGCCTCGAATTTGGCCTCATTTTGCCCAAATTTCGACGTTTTGTATGGAAATTGAGCCAAAAACGAGGTTTTGTCGCCAAATCCGGTACTTGCCAGCGTCTCTGTTGATTGTCTTTGTCATTTTCGTGCTCAGCCTGATAGGTTACAACAGAATATGTCCAAAGGCTCCAAGAAATCTCGGTGAAAGGCTCCAATTTGACGAAATAATCACAGAATTGACATTACAAGCAAATTCTAAGCATTTCTGTGCATTTGTCGCAAAAATCGGTACTTACCACTGAATTGCTTGATGCCCTTGGGCATTTTTTTGCTCAGCCTGACAGGATACAACAGAATATGGCCAAGGGATCCAATGGGAGTCGGTGAAAGCCTCGAATTTGGTCACATTTGGCCCAAATTTCGACGTTTTGTATGGAAATTGAGCCAAAAACGGGGTTTTGTCGCCAAATCCGGTACTTGCCAGCCTCTCTGTTGATTGTCTTTGTCATTTTCGTGCTCAGCCTGACAGGATACAACAAAATAGGGCCAAGGGATCCAAGAGGAGTCGGTGAAAGCCTCGAATTTGGCCACATTTGGCCCAAATTTCGACGTTTTGTATGGAAATTGAGCCAAAAACGGGGTTTTGTCGCCAAATCCGGTACTTGCCAGCGTCTCTGTTGATTGTCTTTGTCATTTTCGTGCTCAGCCTGATAGGTTACAACAGAATATGTCCAAAGGCTCCAAGAAATCTCGGTGAAAGGCTCCAATTTGACGAAATAATCACAGAATTGACATTACAAGCAAATTCTAAGCATTTCTGTGCATTTGTCGCAAAAATCGGTACTTACCACTAAATTGCTTGATGCCCTTGGGCATTTTTTTGCTCAGCCTGACAGGATACAACAGAATATGGCCAAGGGATCCAATGGGAGTCGGTGAAAGCCTCGAATTTGGCCACATTTGGCGCAAATTTCGACGTTTTGTATGGAAATTGAGCCAAAAACGGGGTTTTGTCGCCAAATCCGGTACTTGCCAGCCTCTCTGTTGATTGTCTTTGTCATTTTCGTGCTCAGCCTGACAGGATACAACAAAATAGGGCCAAGGGATCCAAGAGGAGTCGGTGAAAGCCTCGAATTTGGCCACATTTGGCCCAAATTTCGACGTTTTGTATGGAAATTGAGCCAAAAACGAGGTTTTGTCGCCAAATCCGGTACTTGCCAGCGTCTCTGTTGATTGTCTTTGTCATTTTCGTGCTCAGCCTGATAGGTTACAACAGAATATGTCCAAAGGCTCCAAGAAATCTCGGTGAAAGGCTCCAATTTGACGAAATAATCACAGAATTGACATTACAAGCAAATTTAAAGCATTTCTGTGCATTTGTCGCAAAAATCGGTACTTACCACTGAATTGCTTGATGCCCTTGGGCATTTTTTTGCTCAGCCTGACAGGATACAACAGAATATGGCCAAGGGATCCAATGGGAGTCGGTGAAAGCCTCGAATTTGGCCACATTTGGCGCAAATTTCGACGTTTTGTATGGAAATTGAGCCAAAAACGGGGTTTTGTCGCCAAATCCGGTACTTGCCAGCCTCTCTGTTGATTGTCTTTGTCATTTTCGTGCTCAGCCTGACAGGATACAACAAAATAGGGCCAAGGGATCCAAGAGGAGTCGGTGAAAGCCTCGAATTTGGCCACATTTTGCCCAAATTTCGACGTTTTGTATGGAAATTGAGCCAAAAACGGGGTTTTGTCGCCAAATCCGGTACTTGCCAGCCTCTCTGTTGATTGTCTTTGTCATTTTCGTGCTCAGCCTGATAGGTTACAACAGAATATGTCCAAAGGCTCCAAGAAATCTCGGTGAAAGGCTCCAATTTGACGAAATAATCACAGAATTGACATTACAAGCAAATTCTAAGCATTTCTGTGCATTTGTCGCAAAAATCGGTACTTACCACTGAATTGCTTGATGCCCTTGGGCATTTTTTTGCTCAGCCTGACAGAATACAACAAAATAGGGCCAAGGGATCCAAGAGGAGTCGGTGAAAGCCTTGAATTTGGCCACATTTTGCCCAAATTTCGACGTTTTGTATGGAAATTGAGCCAAAAACGGGGTTTTGTCGCCAAATCCGGTACTTGCCAGCCTCTCTGTTGATTGTCTTTGTCATTTTCGTGCTCAGCCTGATAGGTTACAACAGAATATGTCCAAAGGCTCCAAGAAATCTCGGTGAAAGGCTCCAATTTGACGAAATAATCACAGAATTGACATTACAAGCAAATTCTAAGCATTTCTGTGCATTTGTCGCAAAAATCGGTACTTACCACTAAATTGCTTGATGCCCTTGGGCATTTTTTTGCTCAGCCTGACAGGATAAAACAGAATATGGCCAAGGGATCCAATGGGAGTCGGTGAAAGCCTCGAATTTGGCCACATTTGGCGCAAATTTCGACGTTTTGTATGGAAATTGAGCCAAAAACGGGGTTTTGTCGCCAAATCCGGTACTTGCCAGCCTCTCTGTTGATTGTCTTTGTCATTTTCGTGCTCAGCCTGACAGGATACAACAAAATAGGGCCAAGGGATCCAAGAGGAGTCGGTGAAAGCCTCGAATTTGGCCACATTTGGCCCAAATTTCGACGTTTTGTATGGAAATTGAGCCAAAAACGGGGTTTTGTCGCCAAATCCGGTACTTGCCAGCGTCTCTGTTGATTGTTTTTGTCATTTTCGTGCTCAGCCTGATAGGTTACAACAGAATATGTCCAAAGGCTCCAAGAAATCTCGGTGAAAGGCTCCAATTTGACGAAATAATCACAGAATTGACATTACAAGCAAATTCTAAGCATTTCTGTGCATTTGTCGCAAAAATCGGTACTTACCACTGAATTGCTTGATGCCCTTGAGCATTTTTTTGCTCAGCCTGACAGGATACAACAGAATATGGCCAAGGGATCCAATGGGAGTCGGTGAAAGCCTCGAATTTGGCCACATTTGGCGCAAATTTCGACGTTTTGTATGGAAATTGAGCCAAAAACGGGGTTTTGTCGCCAAATCCGGTACTTGCCAGCCTCTCTGTTGATTGTCTTTGTCATTTTCGTGCTCAGCCTGACAGGATACAACAAAATAGGGCCAAGGGATCCAAGAGGAGTCGGTGAAAGCCTCGAATTTGGCCACATTTTGCCCAAATTTCGACGTTTTGTATGGAAATTGAGCCAAAAACGGGGTTTTGTCGCCAAATCCGGTACTTGCCAGCCTCTCTGTTGATTGTCTTTGTCATTTTCGTGCTCAGCCTGATAGGTTACAACAGAATATGTCCAAAGGCTCCAAGAAATCTCGGTGAAAGGCTCCAATTTGACGAAATAATCACAGAATTGACATTACAAGCAAATTCTAAGCATTTCTGTGCATTTGTCGCAAAAATCGGTACTTACCACTGAATTGCTTGATGCCCTTGGGCATTTTTTTGCTCAGCCTGACAGAATACAACAAAATAGGGCCAAGGGATCCAAGAGGAGTCGGTGAAAGCCTTGAATTTGGCCACATTTTGCCCAAATTTCGACGTTTTGTATGGAAATTGAGCCAAAAACGGGGTTTTGTCGCCAAATCCGGTACTTGCCAGCCTCTCTGTTGATTGTCTTTGTCATTTTCGTGCTCAGCCTGATAGGTTACAACAGAATATGTCCAAAGGCTCCAAGAAATCTCGGTGAAAGGCTCCAATTTGACGAAATAATCACAGAATTGACATTACAAGCAAATTCTAAGCATTTCTGTGCATTTGTCGCAAAAATCGGTACTTACCACTAAATTGCTTGATGCCCTTGGGCATTTTTTTGCTCAGCCTGACAGGATAAAACAGAATATGGCCAAGGGATCCAATGGGAGTCGGTGAAAGCCTCGAATTTGGCCACATTTGGCGCAAATTTCGACGTTTTGTATGGAAATTGAGCCAAAAACGGGGTTTTGTCGCCAAATCCGGTACTTGCCAGCCTCTCTGTTGATTGTCTTTGTCATTTTCGTGCTCAGCCTGACAGGATACAACAAAATAGGGCCAAGGGATCCAAGAGGAGTCGGTGAAAGCCTCGAATTTGGCCACATTTGGCCCAAATTTCGACGTTTTGTATGGAAATTGAGCCAAAAACGAGGTTTTGTCGCCAAATCCGGTACTTGCCAGCGTCTCTGTTGATTGTCTTTGTCATTTTCGTGCTCAGCCTGATAGGTTACAACAGAATATGTCCAAAGGCTCCAAGAAATCTCGGTGAAAGGCTCCAATTTGACGAAATAATCACAGAATTGACATTACAAGCAAATTCTAAGCATTTCTGTGCATTTGTCGCAAAAATCGGTACTTACCACTGAATTGCTTGATGCCCTTGGGCATTTTTTTGCTCAGCCTGACAGGATACAACAGAATATGGCCAAGGGATCCAATGGGAGTCGGTGAAAGCCTCGAATTTGGTCACATTTGGCCCAAATTTCGACGTTTTGTATGGAAATTGAGCCATAAACGGGGTTTTGTCGCCAAATCCGGTACTTGCCAGCCTCTCTGTTGATTGTCTTTGTCATTTTCGTGCTCAGCCTGACAGGATACAACAAAATAGGGCCAAGGGATCCAAGAGGAGTCGGTGAAAGCCTCGAATTTGGCCACATTTGGCCCAAATTTCGACGTTTTGTATGGATATTGAGCCAAAAACGGGGTTTTGTCGCCAAATCCGGTACTTGCCAGCGTCTCTGTTGATTGTCTTTGTCATTTTCGTGCTCAGCCTGATAGGTTACAACAGAATATGTCCAAAGGCTCCAAGAAATCTCGGTGAAAGGCTCCAATTTGACGAAATAATCACAGAATTGACATTACAAGCAAATTCTAAGCATTTCTGTGCATTTGTCGCAAAAATCGGTACTTACCACTGAATTGCTTGATGCCCTTGAGCATTTTTTTGCTCAGTTTGACAGGATACAACAGAATATGGCCAAGGGATCCAATGGGAGTCGGTGAAAGCCTCGAATTTGGCCACATTTGGCCCAAATTTCGACGTTTTGTATGGAAATTGAGCCAAAAACGGGGTTTTGTCGCCAAATCCGGTACTTGCCAGCCTCTCTGTTGATTGTCTTTGTCATTTTCGTGCTCAGCCTGACAGGATACAACAAAATAGGGCCAAGGGATCCAAGAGGAGTCGGTGAAAGCCTCGAATTTGGCCACATTTTGCCCAAATTTCGACGTTTTGTATGGAAATTGAGCCAAAAACGGGGTTTTGTCGCCAAATCCGGTACTTGCCAGCGTCTCTGTTGATTGTCTTTGTCATTTTCGTGCTCAGCCTGATAGGTTACAACAGAATATGTCCAAAGGCTCCAAGAAATCTCGGTGAAAGGCTCCAATTTGACGAAATAATCACAGAATTGACATTACAAGCAAATTTAAAGCATTTCTGTGCATTTGTCGCAAAAATCGGTACTTACCACTGAATTGCTTGATGCCCTTGGGCATTTTTTTGCTCAGCCTGACAGGATACAACAGAATATGGCCAAGGGATCCAATGGGAGTCGGTGAAAGCCTCGAATTTGGCCACATTTGGCGCAAATTTCGACGTTTTGTATGGAAATTGAGCCAAAAACGGGGTTTTGTCGCCAAATCCGGTACTTGCCAGCCTCTCTGTTGATTGTCTTTGTCATTTTCGTGCTCAGCCTGACAGGATACAACAAAATAGGGCCAAGGGATCCAAGTGGAGTCGGTGAAAGCCTCGAATTTGGCCACATTTGGCCCAAATTTCGACGTTTTGTATGGAAATTGAGCCAAAAACGGGGTTTTGTCGCCAAATCCGGTACTTGCCAGCCTCTCTGTTGATTGTCTTTGTCATTTTCGTGCTCAGCCTGACAGGATACAACAAAATAGGGCCAAGGGATCCAAGAGGAGTCGGTGAAAGCCTCGAATTTGGCCTCATTTTGCCCAAATTTCGACGTTTTGTATGGAAATTGAGCCAAAAACGGGGTTTTGTCGCCAAATCCGGTACTTGCCAGCCTCTCTGTTGATTGTCTTTGTCATTTTCGTGCTCAGCCTGATAGGTTACAACAGAATATGTCCAAAGGCTCCAAGAAATCTCGGTGAAAGGCTCCAATTTGACGAAATAATCACAGAATTGACATTACAAGCAAATTCTATGCATTTCTGTGCATTTGTCGCAAAAATCGGTACTTACCACTGAATTGCTTGATGCCCTTGGGCATTTTTTTGCTCAGCCTGACAGGATACAACAGAATATGGCCAAGGGATCCAATGGGAGTCGGTGAAAGCCTCGAATTTGGCCACATTTGGCGCAAATTTCGACGTTTTGTATGGAAATTGAGCCAAAAACGGGGTTTTGTCGATAAATCCGGTACTTGCCAGCCTCTCTGTTGATTGTCTTTGTCATTTTCGTGCTCAGCCTGACAGGATACAACAAAATAGGGCCAAGGGATCGAAGAGGAGTCGGTGAAAGCCTCGAATTTGGCCACATTTGGCCCAAATTTCGACGTTTTGTATGGAAATTGAGCCAAAAACGGGGTTTTGTCGCCAAATCCGGTACTTGCCAGCGTCTCTGTTGATTGTCTTTGTCATTTTCGTGCTCAGCCTGATAGGTTACAACAGAATATGTCCAAAGGCTCCAAGAAATCTCGGTGAAAGGCTCCAATTTGACGAAATAATCACAGAATTGACATTACAAGCAAATTCTAAGCATTTCTGTGCATTTGTCGCAAAAATCGGTACTTACCACTGAATTGCTTGATGCCCTTGGGCATTTTTTTGCTCAGCCTGACAGGATACAACAGAATATGGCCAAGGGATCCAATGGGAGTCGGTGAAAGCCTCGAATTTGGTCACATTTGGCCCAAATTTCGACGTTTTGTATGGAAATTGAGCCAAAAACGGGGTTTTGTCGCCAAATCCGGTACTTGCCAGCCTCTCTGTTGATTGTCTTTGTCATTTTCGTGCTCAGCCTGACAGGATACAACAAAATAGGGCCAAGGGATCCAAGAGGAGTCGGTGAAAGCCTCGAATTTGGCCACATTTGGCCCAAATTTCGACGTTTTGTATGGAAATTGAGCCAAAAACGGGGTTTTGTCGCCAAATCCGGTACTTGCCAGCGTCTCTGTTGATTGTCTTTGTCATTTTCGTGCTCAGCCTGATAGGTTACAACAGAATATGTCCAAAGGCTCCAAGAAATCTCGGTGAAAGGCTCCAATTTGACGAAATAATCACAGAATTGACATTACAAGCAAATTCTAAGCATTTCTGTGCATTTGTCGCAAAAATCGGTACTTACCACTGAATTGCTTGATGCCCTTGGGCATTTTTTTGCTCAGCCTGACAGGATACAACAGAATATGGCCAAGGGATCCAATGGGAGTCGGTGAAAGCCTCGAATTTGGTCACATTTGGCCCAAATTTCGACGTTTTGTATGGAAATTGAGCCAAAAACGGGGTTTTGTCGCCAAATCCGGTACTTGCCAGCCTCTCTGTTGATTGTCTTTGTCATTTTCGTGCTCAGCCTGACAGGATACAACAAAATAGGGCCAAGGGATCGAAGAGGAGTCGGTGAAAGCCTCGAATTTGGCCACATTTGGCCCAAATTTCGACGTTTTGTATGGAAATTGAGCCAAAAACGGGGTTTTGTCGCCAAATCCGGTACTTGCCAGCGTCTCTGTTGATTGTCTTTGTCATTTTCGTGCTCAGCCTGATAGGTTACAACAGAATATGTCCAAAGGCTCCAAGAAATCTCGGTGAAAGGCTCCAATTTGACGAAATAATCACAGAATTGACATTACAAGCAAATTCTAAGCATTTCTGTGCATTTGTCGCAAAAATCGGTACTTACCACTGAATTGCTTGATGCCCTTGGGCATTTTTTTGCTCAGCCTGACAGGATACAACAGAATATGGCCAAGGGATCCAATGGGAGTCGGTGAAAGCCTCGAATTTGGCCACATTTGGCCCAAATTTCGACGTTTTGTATGGAAATTGAGCCAAAAACGGGGTTTTGTCGCCAAATCCGGTACTTGCCAGCCTCTCTGTTGATTGTCTTTGTCATTTTCGTGCTCAGCCTGACAGGATACAACAAAATAGGGCCAAGGGATCCAAGAGGAGTCGGTGAAAGCCTCGAATTTGGCCACATTTGGCCCAAATTTCGACGTTTTGTATGGAAATTGAGCCAAAAACGGGGTTTTGTCGCCAAATCCGGTACTTGCCAGCGTCTCTGTTGATTGTCTTTGTCATTTTCGTGCTCAGCCTGATAGGTTACAACAGAATATGTCCAAAGGCTCCAAGAAATCTCGGTGAAAGGCTCCAATTTGACGAAATAATCACAGAATTGACATTACAAGCAAATTCTAAGCATTTCTGTGCATTTGTCGCAAAAATCGGTACTTACCACTAAATTGCTTGATGCCCTTGGGCATTTTTTTGCTCAGCCTGACAGGATACAACAGAATATGGCCAAGGGATCCAATGGGAGTCGGTGAAAGCCTCGAATTTGGCCACATTTGGCCCAAATTTCGACGTTTTGTATGGAAATTGAGCCAAAAACGGGGTTTTGTCGCCAAATCCGGTACTTGCCAGCCTCTCTGTTGATTGTCTTTGTCATTTTCGTGCTCAGCCTGACAGGATACAACAAAATAGGGCCAAGGGATCCAAGAGGAGTCGGTGAAAGCCTCGAATTTGGCCACATTTGGCCCAAATTTCGACGTTTTGTATGGAAATTGAGCCAAAAACGGGGTTTTGTCGCCAAATCCGGTACTTGCCAGCGTCTCTGTTGATTGTCTTTGTCATTTTCGTGCTCAGCCTGATAGGTTACAACAGAATATGTCCAAAGGCTCCAAGAAATCTCGGTGAAAGGCTCCAATTTGACGAAATAATCACAGAATTGACATTACAAGCAAATTTAAAGCATTTCTGTGCATTTGTCGCAAAAATCGGTACTTACCACTGAATTGCTTGATGCCCTTGGGCATTTTTTTGCTCAGCCTGACAGGATACAACAGAATATGGCCAAGGGATCCAATGGGAGTCGGTGAAAGCCTCGAATTTGGCCACATTTGGCGCAAATTTCGACGTTTTGTATGGAAATTGAGCCAAAAACGGGGTTTTGTCGCCAAATCCGGTACTTGCCAGCCTCTCTGTTGATTGTCTTTGTCATTTTCGTGCTCAGCCTGACAGGATACAACAAAATAGGGCCAAGGGATCCAAGAGGAGTTGGTGAAAGCCTCGAATTTGGCCACATTTTGCCCAAATTTCGACGTTTTGTATGGAAATTGAGCCAAAAACGGGGTTTTGTCGCCAAATCCGGTACTTGCCAGCCTCTCTGTTGATTGTCTTTGTCATTTTCGTGCTCAGCCTGATAGGTTACAACAGAATATGTCCAAAGGCTCCAAGAAATCTCGGTGAAAGGCTCCAATTTGACGAAATAATCACAGAATTGACATTACAAGCAAATTCTAAGCATTTCTGTGCATTTGTCGCAAAAATCGGTACTTACCACTGAATTGCTTGATGCCCTTGGGCATTTTTTTGCTCAGCCTGACAGAATACAACAAAATAGGGCCAAGGGATCCAAGAGGAGTCGGTGAAAGCCTTGAATTTGGCCACATTTTGCCCAAATTTCGACGTTTTGTATGGAAATTGAGCCAAAAACGGGGTTTTGTCGCCAAATCCGGTACTTGCCAGCCTCTCTGTTGATTGTCTTTGTCATTTTCGTGCTCAGCCTGATAGGTTACAACAGAATATGTCCAAAGGCTCCAAGAAATCTCGGTGAAAGGCTCCAATTTGACGAAATAATCACAGAATTGACATTACAAGCAAATTCTAAGCATTTCTGTGCATTTGTCGCAAAAATCGGTACTTACCACTAAATTGCTTGATGCCCTTGGGCATTTTTTTGCTCAGCCTGACAGGATAAAACAGAATATGGCCAAGGGATCCAATGGGAGTCGGTGAAAGCCTCGAATTTGGCCACATTTGGCGCAAATTTCGACGTTTTGTATGGAAATTGAGCCAAAAACGGGGTTTTGTCGCCAAATCCGGTACTTGCCAGCCTCTCTGTTGATTGTCTTTGTCATTTTCGTGCTCAGCCTGACAGGATACAACAAAATAGGGCCAAGGGATCCAAGAGGAGTCGGTGAAAGCCTCGAATTTGGCCACATTTGGCCCAAATTTCGACGTTTTGTATGGAAATTGAGCCAAAAACGGGGTTTTGTCGCCAAATCCGGTACTTGCCAGCGTCTCTGTTGATTGTTTTTGTCATTTTCGTGCTCAGCCTGATAGGTTACAACAGAATATGTCCAAAGGCTCCAAGAAATCTCGGTGAAAGGCTCCAATTTGACGAAATAATCACAGAATTGACATTACAAGCAAATTCTAAGCATTTCTGTGCATTTGTCGCAAAAATCGGTACTTACCACTGAATTGCTTGATGCCCTTGAGCATTTTTTTGCTCAGCCTGACAGGATACAACAGAATATGGCCAAGGGATCCAATGGGAGTCGGTGAAAGCCTCGAATTTGGCCACATTTGGCCCAAATTTCGACGTTTTGTATGGAAATTGAGCCAAAAACGGGGTTTTGTGGCCAAATCCGGTACTTGCCAGCCTCTCTGTTGATTGTCTTTGTCATTTTCGTGCTCAGCCTGACAGGATACAACAAAATAGGGCCAAGGGATCCAAGAGGAGTCGGTGAAAGCCTCGAATTTGGCCACATTTGGCCCAAATTTCGACGTTTTGTATGGAAATTGAGCCAAAAACGAGGTTTTGTCGCCAAATCCGGTACTTGCCAGCGTCTCTGTTGATTGTCTTTGTCATTTTCGTGCTCAGCCTGATAGGTTACAACAGAATATGTCCAAAGGCTCCAAGAAATCTCGGTGAAAGGCTCCAATTTGACGAAATAATCACAGAATTGACATTACAAGCAAATTCTAAGCATTTCTGTGCATTTGTCGCAAAAATCGGTACTTACCACTGAATTGCTTGATGCCCTTGGGCATTTTTTTGCTCAGCCTGACAGGATACAACAGAATATGGCCAAGGGATCCAATGGGAGTCGGTGAAAGCCTCGAATTTGGTCACATTTGGCCCAAATTTCGACGTTTTGTATGGAAATTGAGCCAAAAACGGGGTTTTGTCGCCAAATCCGGTACTTGCCAGCCTCTCTGTTGATTGTCTTTGTCATTTTCGTGCTCAGCCTGACAGGATACAACAAAATAGGGCCAAGGGATCCAAGAGGAGTCGGTGAAAGCCTCGAATTTGGCCACATTTGGCCCAAATTTCGACGTTTTGTATGGATATTGAGCCAAAAACGGGGTTTTGTCGCCAAATCCGGTACTTGCCAGCGTCTCTGTTGATTGTCTTTGTCATTTTCGTGCTCAGCCTGATAGGTTACAACAGAATATGTCCAAAGGCTCCAAGAAATCTCGGTGAAAGGCTCCAATTTGACGAAATAATCACAGAATTGACATTACAAGCAAATTCTAAGCATTTCTGTGCATTTGTCGCAAAAATCGGTACTTACCACTGAATTGCTTGATGCCCTTGAGCATTTTTTTGCTCAGCCTGACAGGATACAACAGAATATGGCCAAGGGATCCAATGGGAGTCGGTGAAAGCCTCGAATTTGGCCACATTTGGCCCAAATTTCGACGTTTTGTATGGAAATTGAGCCAAAAACGGGGTTTTGTCGCCAAATCCGGTACTTGCCAGCCTCTCTGTTGATTGTCTTTGTCATTTTCGTGCTCAGCCTGACAGGATACAACAAAATAGGGCCAAGGGATCCAAGAGGAGTCGGTGAAAGCCTCGAATTTGGCCACATTTTGCCCAAATTTCGACGTTTTGTATGGAAATTGAGCCAAAAACGGGGTTTTGTCGCCAAATCCGGTACTTGCCAGCGTCTCTGTTGATTGTCTTTGTCATTTTCGTGCTCAGCCTGATAGGTTACAACAGAATATGTCCAAAGGCTCCAAGAAATCTCGGTGAAAGGCTCCAATTTGACGAAATAATCACAGAATTGACATTACAAGCAAATTCTAAGCATTTCTGTGCATTTGTCGCAAAAATCGGTACTTACCACTGAATTGCTTGATGCCCTTGGGCATTTTTTTGCTCAGCCTGACAGGATACAACAGAATATGGCCAAGGGATCCAATGGGAGTCGGTGAAAGCCTCGAATTTGGCCACATTTGGCGCAAATTTCGACGTTTTGTATGGAAATTGAGCCAAAAACGGGGTTTTGTCGCCAAATCCGGTACTTGCCAGCCTCTCTGTTGATTGTCTTTGTCATTTTCGTGCTCAGCCTGACAGGATACAACAAAATAGGGCCAAGGGATCCAAGAGGAGTCGGTGAAAGCCTCGAATTTGGCCACATTTGGCCCAAATTTCGACGTTTTGTATGGAAATTGAGCCAAAAACGGGGTTTTGTCGCCAAATCCGGTACTTGCCAGCGTCTCTGTTGATTGTCTTTGTCATTTTCGTGCTCAGCCTGATAGGTTACAACAGAATATGTCCAAAGGCTCCAAGAAATCTTGGTGAAAGGCTCCAATTTGACGAAATAATCACAGAATTGACATTACAAGCAAATTTAAAGCATTTCTGTGCATTTGTCGCAAAAATCGGTACTTACCACTGAATTGCTTGATGCCCTTGGGCATTTTTTTGCTCAGCCTGACAGGATACAACAGAATATGGCCAAGGGATCCAATGGGAGTCGGTGAAAGCCTCGAATTTGGCCACATTTGGCGCAAATTTCGACGTTTTGTATGGAAATTGAGCCAAAAACGGGGTTTTGTCGCCAAATCCGGTACTTGCCAGCCTCTCTGTTGATTGTCTTTGTCATTTTCGTGCTCAGCCTGACAGGATACAACAAAATAGGGCCAAGGGATCCAAGAGGAGTCGGTGAAAGCCTCGAATTTGGCCACATTTTGCCCAAATTTCGACGTTTTGTATGGAAATTGAGCAAAAAACGGGGTTTTGTCGCCAAATCCGGTACTTGCCAGCCTCTCTGTTGATTGTCTTTGTCATTTTCGTGCTCAGCCTGATTGGTTACAACAGAATATGTCCAAAGGCTCCAAGAAATCTCGGTGAAAGGCTCCAATTTGACGAAATAATCACAGAATTGACATTACAAGCAAATTCTAAGCATTTCTGTGCATTTGTCGCAAAAATCGGTACTTACCACTGAATTGCTTGATGCCCTTGGGCATTTTTTTGCTCAGCCTGACAGAATACAACAAAATAGGGCCAAGGGATCCAAGAGGAGTCGGTGAAAGCCTTGAATTTGGCCACATTTTGCCCAAATTTCGACGTTTTGTATGGAAATTGAGCCAAAAACGGGGTTTTGTCGCCAAATCCGGTACTTGCCAGCCTCTCTGTTGATTGTCTTTGTCATTTTCGTGCTCAGCCTGATAGGTTACAACAGAATATGTCCAAAGGCTCCAAGAAATCTCGGTGAAAGGCTCCAATTTGACGAAATAATCACAGAATTGACATTACAAGCAAATTCTAAGCATTTCTGTGCATTTGTCGCAAAAATCGGTACTTACCACTAAATTGCTTGATGCCCTTGGGCATTTTTTTGCTCAGCCTGACAGGATAAAACAGAATATGGCCAAGGGATCCAATGGGAGTCGGTGAAAGCCTCGAATTTGGCCACATTTGGCGCAAATTTCGACGTTTTGTATGGAAATTGAGCCAAAAACGGGGTTTTGTCGCCAAATCCGGTACTTGCCAGCCTCTCTGTTGATTGTCTTTGTCATTTTCGTGCTCAGCCTGACAGGATACAACAAAATAGGGCCAAGGGATCCAAGAGGAGTCGGTGAAAGCCTCGAATTTGGCCACATTTGGCCCAAATTTCGACGTTTTGTATGGAAATTGAGCCAAAAACGGGGTTTTGTCGCCAAATCCGGTACTTGCCAGCGTCTCTGTTGATTGTTTTTGTCATTTTCGTGCTCAGCCTGATAGGTTACAACAGAATATGTCCAAAGGCTCCAAGAAATCTCGGTGAAAGGCTCCAATTTGACGAAATAATCACAGAATTGACATTACAAGCAAATTCTAAGCATTTCTGTGCATTTGTCGCAAAAATCGGTACTTACCACTGAATTGCTTGATGCCCTTGAGCATTTTTTTGCTCAGCCTGACAGGATACAACAGAATATGGCCAAGGGATCCAATGGGAGTCGGTGAAAGCCTCGAATTTGGCCACATTTGGCCCAAATTTCGACGTTTTGTATGGAAATTGAGCCAAAAACGGGGTTTTGTCGCCAAATCCGGTACTTGCCAGCCTCTCTGTTGATTGTCTTTGTCATTTTCGTGCTCAGCCTGACAGGATACAACAAAATAGGGCCAAGGGATCCAAGAGGAGTCGGTGAAAGCCTCGAATTTGGCCACATTTGGCCCAAATTTCGACGTTTTGTATGGAAATTGAGCCAAAAACGAGGTTTTGTCGCCAAATCCGGTACTTGCCAGCGTCTCTGTTGATTGTCTTTGTCATTTTCGTGCTCAGCCTGATAGGTTACAACAGAATATGTCCAAAGGCTCCAAGAAATCTCGGTGAAAGGCTCCAATTTGACGAAATAATCACAGAATTGACATTACAAGCAAATTCTAAGCATTTCTGTGCATTTGTCGCAAAAATCGGTACATACCACTGAATTGCTTGATGCCCTTGGGCATTTTTTTGCTCAGCCTGACAGGATACAACAGAATATGGCCAAGGGATCCAATGGGAGTCGGTGAAAGCCTCGAATTTGGTCACATTTGGCCCAAATTTCGACGTTTTGTATGGAAATTGAGCCAAAAACGGGGTTTTGTCGCCAAATCCGGTACTTGCCAGCCTCTCTGTTGATTGTCTTTGTCATTTTCGTGCTCAGCCTGACAGGATACAACAAAATAGGGCCAAGGGATCCAAGAGGAGTCGGTGAAAGCCTCGAATTTGGCCACATTTGGCCCAAATTTCGACGTTTTGTATGGAAATTGAGCCAAAAACGGGGTTTTGTCGCCAAATCCGGTACTTGCCAGCGTCTCTGTTGATTGTCTTTGTCATTTTCGTGCTCAGCCTGATAGGTTACAACAGAATATGTCCAAAGGCTCCAAGAAATCTCGGTGAAAGGCTCCAATTTGACGAAATAATCACAGAATTGACATTACAAGCAAATTCTAAGCATTTCTGTGCATTTGTCGCAAAAATCGGTACTTACCACTAAATTGCTTGATGCCCTTGGGCATTTTTTTGCTCAGCCTGACAGGATACAACAGAATATGGCCAAGGGATCCAATGGGAGTCGGTGAAAGCCTCGAATTTGGCCACATTTGGCGCAAATTTCGACGTTTTGTATGGAAATTGAGCCAAAAACGGGGTTTTGTCGCCAAATCCGGTACTTGCCAGCCTCTCTGTTGATTGTCTTTGTCATTTTCGTGCTCAGCCTGACAGGATACAACAAAATAGGGCCAAGGGATCCAAGAGGAGTCGGTGAAAGCCTCGAATTTGGCCACATTTGGCCCAAATTTCGACGTTTTGTATGGAAATTGAGCCAAAAACGGGGTTTTGTCGCCAAATCCGGTACTTGCCAGCGTCTCTGTTGATTGTCTTTGTCATTTTCGTGCTCAGCCTGATAGGTTACAACAGAATATGTCCAAAGGCTCCAAGAAATCTCGGTGAAAGGCTCCAATTTGACGAAATAATCACAGAATTGACATTACAAGCAAATTTAAAGCATTTCTGTGCATTTGTCGCAAAAATCGGTACTTACCACTGAATTGCTTGATGCCCTTGGGCATTTTTTTGCTCAGCCTGACAGGATACAACAGAATATGGCCAAGGGATCCAATGGGAGTCGGTGAAAGCCTCGAATTTGGCCACATTTGGCGCAAATTTCGACGTTTTGTATGGAAATTGAGCCAAAAACGGGGTTTTGTCGCCAAATCCGGTACTTGCCAGCCTCTCTGTTGATTGTCTTTGTCATTTTCGTGCTCAGCCTGACAGGATACAACAAAATAGGGCCAAGGGATCCAAGTGGAGTCGGTGAAAGCCTCGAATTTGGCCACATTTTGCCCAAATTTCGACGTTTTGTATGGAAATTGAGCCAAAAACGGGGTTTTGTCGCCAAATCCGGTACTTGCCAGCCTCTCTGTTGATTGTCTTTGTCATTTTCGTGCTCAGCCTGATAGGTTACAACAGAATATGTCCAAAGGCTACAAGAAATCTCGGTGAAAGGCTCCAATTTGACGAAATAATCACAGAATTGACATTACAAGCAAATTCTAAGCATTTCTGTGCATTTGTCGCAAAAATCGGTACTTACCACTGAATTGCTTGATGCCCTTGGGCATTTTTTTGCTCAGCCTGACAGAATACAACAAAATAGGGCCAAGGGATCCAAGAGGAGTCGGTGAAAGCCTTGAATTTGGCCACATTTTGCCCAAATTTCGACGTTTTGTATGGAAATTGAGCCAAAAACGGGGTTTTGTCGCCAAATCCGGTACTTGCCAGCCTCTCTGTTGATTGTCTTTGTCATTTTCGTGCTCAGCCTGATAGGTTACAACAGAATATGTCCAAAGGCTCCAAGAAATCTCGGTGAAAGGCTCCAATTTGACGAAATAATCACAGAATTGACATTACAAGCAAATTCTAAGCATTTCTGTGCATTTGTCGCAAAAATCGGTACTTACCACTGAATTGCTTGATGCCCTTGGGCATTTTTTTGCTCAGCCTGACAGGATACAACAGAATATGGCCAAGGGATCCAATGGGAGTCGGTGAAAGCCTCGAATTTGGTCACATTTGGCCCAAATTTCGACGTTTTGTATGGAAATTGAGCCAAAAACGGGGTTTTGTCGCCAAATCCGGTACTTGCCAGCCTCTCTGTTGATTGTCTTTGTCATTTTCGTGCTCAGCCTGACAGGATACAACAAAATAGGGCCAAGGGATCCAAGAGGAGTCGGTGAAAGCCTCGAATTTGGCCACATTTGGCCCAAATTTCGACGTTTTGTATGGATATTGAGTCAAAAACGGGGTTTTGTCGCCAAATCCGGTACTTGCCAGCGTCTCTGTTGATTGTCTTTGTCATTTTCGTGCTCAGCCTGATAGGTTACAACAGAATATGTCCAAAGGCTCCAAGAAATCTCGGTGAAAGGCTCCAATTTGACGAAATAATCACAGAATTGACATTACAAGCAAATTCTAAGCATTTCTGTGCATTTGTCGCAAAAATCGGTACTTACCACTGAATTGCTTGATGCCCTTGGGCATTTTTTTGCTCAGCCTGACAGGATACAACAGAATATGGCCAAGGGATCCAATGGGAGTCGGTGAAAGCCTCGAATTTGGCCACATTTGGCGCAAATTTCGACGTTTTGTATGGAAATTGAGCCAAAAACGGGGTTTTGTCGCCAAATCCGGTACTTGCCAGCCTCTCTGTTGATTGTCTTTGTCATTTTCGTGCTCAGCCTGACAGGATACAACAAAATAGGGCCAAGGGATCCAAGTGGAGTCGGTGAAAGCCTCGAATTTGGCCACATTTGGCCCAAATTTCGACGTTTTGTATGGAAATTGAGCCAAAAACGGGGTTTTGTCGCCAAATCCGGTACTTGCCAGCCTCTCTGTTGATTGTCTTTGTCATTTTCGTGCTCAGCCTGACAGGATACAACAAAATAGGGCCAAGGGATCCAAGAGGAGTCGGTGAAAGCCTCGAATTTGGCCTCATTTTGCCCAAATTTCGACGTTTTGTATGGAAATTGAGCCAAAAACGGGGTTTTGTCGCCAAATCCGGTACTTGCCAGCCTCTCTGTTGATTGTCTTTGTCATTTTCGTGCTCAGCCTGATAGGTTACAACAGAATATGTCCAAAGGCTCCAAGAAATCTCGGTGAAAGGCTCCAATTTGACGAAATAATCACAGAATTGACATTACAAGCAAATTCTAAGCATTTCTGTGCATTTGTCGCAAAAATCGGTACTTACCACTGAATTGCTTGATGCCCTTGGGCATTTTTTTGCTCAGCCTGACAGGATACAACAGAATATGGCCAAGGGATCCAATGGGAGTCGGTGAAAGCCTCGAATTTGGCCACATTTGGCGCAAATTTCGACGTTTTGTATGGAAATTGAGCCAAAAACGGGGTTTTGTCGCCAAATCCGGTACTTGCCAGCCTCTCTGTTGATTGTCTTTGTCATTTTCGTGCTCAGCCTGACAGGATACAACAAAATAGGGCCAAGGGATCGAAGAGGAGTCGGTGAAAGCCTCGAATTTGGCCACATTTGGCCCAAATTTCGACGTTTTGTATGGAAATTGAGCCAAAAACGGGGTTTTGTCGCCAAATCCGGTACTTGCCAGCGTCTCTGTTGATTGTCTTTGTCATTTTCGTGCTCAGCCTGATAGGTTACAACAGAATATGTCCAAAGGCTCCAAGAAATCTCGGTGAAAGGCTCCAATTTGACGAAATAATCACAGAATTGACATTACAAGCAAATTCTAAGCATTTCTGTGCATTTGTCGCAAAAATCGGTACTTACCACTGAATTGCTTGATGCCCTTGGGCATTTTTTTGCTCAGCCTGACAGGATACAACAGAATATGGCCAAGGGATCCAATGGGAGTCGGTGAAAGCCTCGAATTTGGTCACATTTGGCCCAAATTTCGACGTTTTGTATGGAAATTGAGCCAAAAACGGGGTTTTGTCGCCAAATCCGGTACTTGCCAGCCTCTCTGTTGATTGTCTTTGTCATTTTCGTGCTCAGCCTGACAGGATACAACAAAATAGGGCCAAGGGATCCAAGAGGAGTCGGTGAAAGCCTCGAATTTGGCCACATTTTTTCCCAAATTTCGACGTTTTGTATGGAAATTGAGCCAAAAACGGGGTTTTGTCGCCAAATCCGGTACTTGCCAGCCTCTCTGTTGATTGTCTTTGTCATTTTCGTGCTCAGCCTGATAGGTTACAACAGAATATGTCCAAAGGCTCCAAGAAATCTCGGTGAAAGGCTCCAATTTGACGAAATAATCACAGAATTGACATTACAAGCAAATTCTAAGCATTTCTGTGCATTTGTCGCAAAAATCGGTACTTACCACTGAATTGCTTGATGCCCTTGGGCATTTTTTTGCTCAGCCTGACAGGATACAACAGAATATGGCCAAGGGATCCAATGGGAGTCGGTGAAAGCCTCGAATTTGGCCACATTTGGCGCAAATTTCGACGTTTTGTATGGAAATTGAGCCAAAAACGGGGTTTTGTCGCCAAATCCGGTACTTGCCAGCCTCTCTGTTGATTGTCTTTGTCATTTTCGTGCTCAGCCTGACAGGATACAACAAAATAGGGCCAAGGGATCGAAGAGGAGTCGGTGAAAGCCTCGAATTTGGCCACATTTGGCCCAAATTTCGACGTTTTGTATGGAAATTGAGCCAAAAACGGGGTTTTGTCGCCAAATCCGGTACTTGCCAGCGTCTCTGTTGATTGTCTTTGTCATTTTCGTGCTCAGCCTGATAGGTTACAACAGAATATGTCCAAAGGCTCCAAGAAATCTCGGTGAAAGGCTCCAATTTGACGAAATAATCACAGAATTGACATTACAAGCAAATTCTAAGCATTTCTGTGCATTTGTCGCAAAAATCGGTACTTACCACTGAATTGCTTGATGCCCTTGGGCATTTTTTTGCTCAGCCTGACAGGATACAACAGAATATGGCCAAGGGATCCAATGGGAGTCGGTGAAAGCCTCGAATTTGGCCACATTTGGCCCAAATTTCGACGTTTTGTATGGAAATTGAGCCAAAAACGGGGTTTTGTCGCCAAATCCGGTACTTGCCAGCCTCTCTGTTGATTGTCTTTGTCATTTTCGTGCTCAGCCTGACAGGATACAACAAAATAGGGCCAAGGGATCCAAGAGGAGTCGGTGAAAGCCTCGAATTTGGCCACATTTGGCCCAAATTTCGACGTTTTGTATGGAAATTGAGCCAAAAACGGGGTTTTGTCGCCAAATCCGGTACTTGCCAGCGTCTCTGTTGATTGTCTTTGTCATTTTCGTGCTCAGCCTGATAGGTTACAACAGAATATGTCCAAAGGCTCCAAGAAATCTCGGTGAAAGGCTCCAATTTGACGAAATAATCACAGAATTGACATTACAAGCAAATTCTAAGCATTTCTGTGCATTTGTCGCAAAAATCGGTACTTACCACTAAATTGCTTGATGCCCTTGGGCATTTTTTTGCTCAGCCTGACAGGATACAACAGAATATGGCCAAGGGATCCAATGGGAGTCGGTGAAAGCCTCGAATTTGGCCACATTTGGCGCAAATTTCGACGTTTTGTATGGAAATTGAGCCAAAAACGGGGTTTTGTCGCCAAATCCGGTACTTGCCAGCCTCTCTGTTGATTGTCTTTGTCATTTTCGTGCTCAGCCTGACAGGATACAACAAAATAGGGCCAAGGGATCCAAGAGGAGTCGGTGAAAGCCTCGAATTTGGCCACATTTGGCCCAAATTTCGACGTTTTGTATGGAAATTGAGCCAAAAACGGGGTTTTGTCGCCAAATCCGGTACTTGCCAGCGTCTCTGTTGATTGTCTTTGTCATTTTCGTGCTCAGCCTGATAGGTTACAACAGAATATGTCCAAAGGCTCCAAGAAATCTCGGTGAAAGGCTCCAATTTGACGAAATAATCACAGAATTGACATTACAAGCAAATTTAAAGCATTTCTGTGCATTTGTCGCAAAAATCGGTACTTACCACTGAATTGCTTGATGCCCTTGGGCATTTTTTTGCTCAGCCTGACAGGATACAACAGAATATGGCCAAGGGATCCAATGGGAGTTGGTGAAAGCCTCGAATTTGGCCACATTTGGCGCAAATTTCGACGTTTTGTATGGAAATTGAGCCAAAAACGGGGTTTTGTCGCCAAATCCGGTACTTGCCAGCCTCTCTGTTGATTGTCTTTGTCATTTTCGTGCTCAGCCTGACAGGATACAACAAAATAGGGCCAAGGGATCCAAGAGGAGTCGGTGAAAGCCTCGAATTTGGCCACATTTTGCCCAAATTTCGACGTTTTGTATGGAAATTGAGCCAAAAACGGGGTTTTGTCGCCAAATCCGGTACTTGCCAGCCTCTCTGTTGATTGTCTTTGTCATTTTCGTGCTCAGCCTGATAGGTTACAACAGAATATGTCCAAAGGCTCCAAGAAATCTCGGTGAAAGGCTCCAATTTGACGAAATAATCACAGAATTGACATTACAAGCAAATTCTAAGCATTTCTGTGCATTTGTCGCAAAAATCGGTACTTACCACTGAATTGCTTGATGCCCTTGGGCATTTTTTTGCTCAGCCTGACAGGATACAACAGAATATGGCCAAGGGATCCAATGGGAGTCGGTGAAAGCCTCGAATTTGGCCACATTTGGCGCAAATTTCGACGTTTTGTATGGAAATTGAGCCAAAAACGGGGTTTTGTCGCCAAATCCGGTACTTGCCAGCCTCTCTGTTGATTGTCTTTGTCATTTTCGTGCTCAGCCTGACAGGATACAACAAAATAGGGCCAAGGGATCCAAGAGGAGTCGGTGAAAGCCTCGAATTTGGCCACATTTGGCCCAAATTTCGACGTTTTGTATGGAAATTGAGCCAAAAACGGGGTTTTGTCGCCAAATCCGGTACTTGCCAGCGTCTCTGTTGATTGTCTTTGTCATTTTCGTGCTCAGCCTGATAGGTTACAACAGAATATGTCCAAAGGCTCCAAGAAATCTCGGTGAAAGGCTCCAATTTGACGAAATAATCACAGAATTGACATTACAAGCAAATTCTAAGCATTTCTGTGCATTTGTCGCAAAAATCGGTACTTACCACTAAATTGCTTGATGCCCTTGGGCATTTTTTTGCTCAGCCTGACAGAATACAACAAAATAGGGCCAAGGGATCCAAGAGGAGTCGGTGAAAGCCTTGAATTTGGCCACATTTTGCCCAAATTTCGACGTTTTGTATGGAAATTGAGCCAAAAACGGGGTTTTGTCGCCAAATCCGGTACTTGCCAGCCTCTCTGTTGATTGTCTTTGTCATTTTCGTGCTCAGCCTGATAGGTTACAACAGAATATGTCCAAAGGCTCCAAGAAATCTCGGTGAAAGGCTCCAATTTGACGAAATAATCACAGAATTGACATTACAAGCAAATTCTAAGCATTTCTGTGCATTTGTCGCAAAAATCGGTACTTACCACTGAATTGCTTGATGCCCTTGGGCATTTTTTTGCTCAGCCTGACAGAATACAACAAAATAGGGCCAAGGGATCCAAGTGGAGTCGGTGAAAGCCTCGAATTTGGCCACATTTGGCCCAAATTTCGACGTTTTGTATGGAAATTGAGCCAAAAACGGGGTTTTGTCGCCAAATCCGGTACTTGCCAGCCTCTCTGTTGATTGTCTTTGTCATTTTCGTGCTCAGCCTGACAGGATACAACAAAATAGGGCCAAGGGATCCAAGAGGAGTCGGTGAAAGCCTCGAATTTGGCCTCATTTTGCCCAAATTTCGACGTTTTGTATGGAAATTGAGCCAAAATCGGGGTTTTGTCGCCAAATCCGGTACTTGCCAGCCTCTCTGTTGATTGTCTTTGTCATTTTCGTGCTCAGCCTGATAGGTTACAACAGAATATGTCCAAAGGCTCCAAGAAATCTCGGTGAAAGGCTCCAATTTGACGAAATAATCACAGAATTGACATTACAAGCAAATTCTAAGCATTTCTGTGCATTTGTCGCAAAAATCGGTACTTACCACTGAATTGCTTGATGCCCTTGGGCATTTTTTTGCTCAGCCTGACAGGATACAACAGAATATGGCCAAGGGATCCAATGGGAGTCGGTGAAAGCCTCGAATTTGGCCACATTTGGCGCAAATTTCGACGTTTTGTATGGAAATTGAGCCAAAAACGGGGTTTTGTCGCCAAATCCGGTACTTGCCAGCCTCTCTGTTGATTGTCTTTGTCATTTTCGTGCTCAGCCTGACAGGATACAACAAAATAGGGCCAAGGGATCCAAGAGGAGTCGGTGAAAGCCTCGAATTTGGCCACATTTGGCCCAAATTTCGACGTTTTGTATGGAAATTGAGCCAAAAACGGGGTTTTGTCGCCAAATCCGGTACTTGCCAGCGTCTCTGTTGATTGTCTTTGTCATTTTCGTGCTCAGCCTGATAGGTTACAACAGAATATGTCCAAAGGCTCCAAGAAATCTCGGTGAAAGGCTCCAATTTGACGAAATAATCACAGAATTGACATTACAAGCAAATTCTAAGCATTTCTGTGCATTTGTCGCAAAAATCGGTACTTACCACTGAATTGCTTGATGCCCTTGGGCATTTTTTTGCTCAGCCTGACAGGATACAACAGAATATGGCCAAGGGATCCAATGGGAGTCGGTGAAAGCCTCGAATTTGGTCACATTTGGCCCAAATTTCGACGTTTTGTATGGAAATTGAGCCAAAAACGGGGTTTTGTCGCCAAATCCGGTACTTGCCAGCCTCTCTGTTGATTGTCTTTGTCATTTTCGTGCTCAGCCTGACAGGATACAACAAAATAGGGCCAAGGGATCCAAGAGGAGTCGGTGAAAGCCTCGAATTTGGCCACATTTTTTCCCAAATTTCGACGTTTTGTATGGAAATTGAGCCAAAAACGGGGTTTTGTCGCCAAATCCGGTACTTGCCAGCCTCTCTGTTGATTGTCTTTGTCATTTTCGTGCTCAGCCTGATAGGTTACAACAGAATATGTCCAAAGGCTCCAAGAAATCTCGGTGAAAGGCTCCAATTTGACGAAATAATCACAGAATTGACATTACAAGCAAATTCTAAGCATTTCTGTGCATTTGTCGCAAAAATCGGTACTTACCACTGAATTGCTTGATGCCCTTGGGCATTTTTTTGCTCAGCCTGACAGGATACAACAGAATATGGCCAAGGGATCCAATGGGAGTCGGTGAAAGCCTCGAATTTGGCCACATTTGGCGCAAATTTCGACGTTTTGTATGGAAATTGAGCCAAAAACGGGGTTTTGTCGCCAAATCCGGTACTTGCCAGCCTCTCTGTTGATTGTCTTTGTCATTTTCGTGCTCAGCCTGACA
This sequence comes from Hydra viridissima, assembly GCF_058129835.1. NCBI lineage: Eukaryota > Metazoa > Cnidaria > Hydrozoa > Anthoathecata > Hydridae > Hydra > Hydra viridissima. Next base: position 10,615,012 of record NW_028324302.1, on the reverse strand, counting down.
GGATACAACAAAATAGGGCCAAGGGATCCAAGAGGAGTCGGTGAAAGCCTCGAATTTGGCCACATTTGGCCCAAATTTCGACGTTTTGTATGGAAATTGAGCCAAAAACGGGGTTTTGTCGCCAAATCCGGTACTTGCCAGCGTCTCTGTTGATTGTCTTTGTCATTTTCGTGCTCAGCCTGATAGGTTACAACAGAATATGTCCAAAGGCTCCAAGAAATCTCGGTGAAAGGCTCCAATTTGACGAAATAATCACAGAATTGACATTACAAGCAAATTCTAAGCATTTCTGTGCATTTGTCGCAAAAATCGGTACTTACCACTGAATTGCTTGATGCCCTTGGGCATTTTTTTGCTCAGCCTGACAGGATACAACAGAATATGGCCAAGGGATCCAATGGGAGTCGGTGAAAGCCTCGAATTTGGCCACATTTGGCGCAAATTTCGACGTTTTGTATGGAAATTGAGCAAAAAACGGGGTTTTGTCGCCAAATCCGGTACTTGCCAGCCTCTCTGTTGATTGTCTTTGTCATTTTCGTGCTCAGCCTGAATGGATACAACAAAATAGGGCCAAGGGATCCAAGAGGAGTTGGTGAAAGCCTCGAATTTGGCCACATTTGGCCCAAATTTCGACGTTTTGAATGGAAATTGAGCCAAAAACGGGGTTTTGTCGCCAAATCCGGTACTTGCCAGCGTCTCTGTTGATTGTCTTTGTCATTTTCGTGCTCAGCCTGATAGGTTACAACAGAATATGTCCAAAGGCTCCAAGAAATCTCGGTGAAAGGCTCCAATTTGACGAAATAATCACAGAATTGACATTACAAGCAAATTCTAAGCATTTCTGTGCATTTGTCGCAAAAATCGGTACTTACCACTAAATTGCTTGATGCCCTTGGGCATTTTTTTGCTCAGCCTGACAGGATACAACAGAATATGGCCAAGGGATCCAATGGGAGTCGGTGAAAGCCTCGAATTTGGCCACATTTGGCGCAAATTTCGACGTTTTGTATGGAAATTGAGCCAAAAACGGGGTTTTGTCGCCAAATCCGGTACTTGCCAGCCTCTCTGTTGATTGTCTTTGTCATTTTCGTGCTCAGCCTGACAGGATACAACAAAATAGGGCCAAGGGATCCAAGAGGAGTCGGTGAAAGCCTCGAATTTGGCCACATTTGGCCCAAATTTCGACGTTTTGTATGGAAATTGAGCCAAAAACGGGGTTTTGTCGCCAAATCCGGTACTTGCCAGCGTCTCTGTTGATTGTCTTTGTCATTTTCGTGCTCAGCCTGATAGGTTACAACAGAATATGTCCAAAGGCTCCAAGAAATCTCGGTGAAAGGCTCCAATTTGACGAAATAATCACAGAATTGACATTACAAGCAAATTTAAAGCATTTCTGTGCATTTGTCGCAAAAATCGGTACTTACCACTGAATTGCTTGATGCCCTTGGGCATTTTTTTGCTCAGCCTGACAGGATACAACAGAATATGGCCAAGGGATCCAATGGGAGTCGGTGAAAGCCTCGAATTTGGCCACATTTGGCGCAAATTTCGACGTTTTGTATGGAAATTGAGCCAAAAACGGGGTTTTGTCGCCAAATCCGGTACTTGCCAGCCTCTCTGTTGATTGTCTTTGTCATTTTCGTGCTCAGCCTGACAGGATACAACAAAATAGGGCCAAGGGATCCAAGAGGAGTCGGTGAAAGCCTCGAATTTGGCCACATTTTGCCCAAATTTCGACGTTTTGTATGGAAATTGAGCCAAAAACGGGGTTTTGTCGCCAAATCCGGTACTTGCCAGCCTCTCTGTTGATTGTCTTTGTCATTTTCGTGCTCAGCCTGATAGGTTACAACAGAATATGTCCAAAGGCTCCAAGAAATCTCGGTGAAAGGCTCCAATTTGACGAAATAATCACAGAATTGACATTACAAGCAAATTCTAAGCATTTCTGTGCATTTGTCGCAAAAATCGGTACTTACCACTGAATTGCTTGATGCCCTTGGGCATTTTTTTGCTCAGCCTGACAGAATACAACAAAATAGGGCCAAGGGATCCAAGAGGAGTCGGTGAAAGCCTTGAATTTGGCCACATTTTGCCCAAATTTCGACGTTTTGTATGGAAATTGAGCCAAAAACGGGGTTTTGTCGCCAAATCCGGTACTTGCCAGCCTCTCTGTTGATTGTCTTTGTCATTTTCGTGCTCAGCCTGATAGGTTACAACAGAATATGTCCAAAGGCTCCAAGAAATCTCGGTGAAAGGCTCCAATTTGACGAAATAATCACAGAATTGACATTACAAGCAAATTCTAAGCATTTCTGTGCATTTGTCGCAAAAATCGGTACTTACCACTAAATTGCTTGATGCCCTTGGGCATTTTTTTGCTCAGCCTGACAGGATAAAACAGAATATGGCCAAGGGATCCAATGGGAGTCGGTGAAAGCCTCGAATTTGGCCACATTTGGCGCAAATTTCGACGTTTTGTATGGAAATTGAGCCAAAAACGGGGTTTTGTCGCCAAATCCGGTACTTGCCAGCCTCTCTGTTGATTGTCTTTGTCATTTTCGTGCTCAGCCTGACAGGATACAACAAAATAGGGCCAAGGGATCCAAGAGGAGTCGGTGAAAGCCTCGAAATTGGCCACATTTGGCCCAAATTTCGACGTTTTGTATGGAAATTGAGCCAAAAACGGGGTTTTGTCGCCAAATCCGGTACTTGCCAGCGTCTCTGTTGATTGTTTTTGTCATTTTCGTGCTCAGCCTGATAGGTTACAACAGAATATGTCCAAAGTCTCCAAGAAATCTCGGTGAAAGGCTCCAATTTGACGAAATAATCACAGAATTGACATTACAAGCAAATTCTAAGCATTTCTGTGCATTTGTCGCAAAAATCGGTACTTACCACTGAATTGCTTGATGCCCTTGAGCATTTTTTTGCTCAGCCTGACAGGATACAACAGAATATGGCCAAGGGATCCAATGGGAGTCGGTGAAAGCCTCGAATTTGGCCACATTTGGCCCAAATTTCGACGTTTTGTATGGAAATTGAGCCAAAAACGGGGTTTTGTGGCCAAATCCGGTACTTGCCAGCCTCTCTGTTGATTGTCTTTGTCATTTTCGTGCTCAGCCTGACAGGATACAACAAAATAGGGCCAAGGGATCCAAGAGGAGTCGGTGAAAGCCTCGAATTTGGCCACATTTGGCCCAAATTTCGACGTTTTGTATGGAAATTGAGCCAAAAACGAGGTTTTGTCGCCAAATCCGGTACTTGCCAGCGTCTCTGTTGATTGTCTTTGTCATTTTCGTGCTCAGCCTGAGAGGTTACAACAGAATATGTCCAAAGGCTCCAAGAAATCTCGGTGAAAGGCTCCAATTTGACGAAATAATCACAGAATTGACATTACAAGCAAATTCTAAGCATTTCTGTGCATTTGTCGCAAAAATCGGTACTTACCACTGAATTGCTTGATGCCCTTGGGCATTTTTTTGCTCAGCCTGACAGGATACAACAGAATATGGCCAAGGGATCCAATGGGAGTCGGTGAAAGCCTCGAATTTGGTCACATTTGGCCCAAATTTCGACGTTTTGTATGGAAATTGAGCCAAAAACGGGGTTTTGTCGCCAAATCCGGTACTTGCCAGCCTCTCTGTTGATTGTCTTTGTCATTTTCGTGCTCAGCCTGACAGGATACAACAAAATAGGGCCAAGGGATCCAAGAGGAGTCGGTGAAAGCCTCGAATTTGGCCACATTTGGCCCAAATTTCGACGTTTTGTATGGATATTGAGCCAAAAACGGGGTTTTGTCGCCAAATCCGGTACTTGCCAGCGTCTCTGTTGATTGTCTTTGTCATTTTCGTGCTCAGCCTGATAGGTTACAACAGAATATGTCCAAAGGCTCCAAGAAATCTTGGTGAAAGGCTCCAATTTGACGAAATAATCACAGAATTGACATTACAAGCAAATTCTAAGCATTTCTGTGCATTTGTCGCAAAAATCGGTACTTACCACTGAATTGCTTGATGCCCTTGGGCATTTTTTTGCTCAGTTTGACAGGATACAACAGAATATGGCCAAGGGATCCAATGGGAGTCGGTGAAAGCCTCGAATTTGGCCACATTTGGCCCAAATTTCGACGTTTTGTATGGAAATTGAGCCAAAAACGGGGTTTTGTCGCCAAATCCGGTACTTGCCAGCCTCTCTGTTGATTGTCTTTGTCATTTTCGTGCTCAGCCTGACAGGATACAACGAAATAGGGCCAAGGGATCCAAGAGGAGTCGGTGAAAGCCTCGAATTTGGCCACATTTTGCCCAAATTTCGACGTTTTGTATGGAAATTGAGCCAAAAACGGGGTTTTGTCGCCAAATCCGGTACTTGCCAGCGTCTCTGTTGATTGTCTTTGTCATTTTCGTGCTCAGCCTGATAGGTTACAACAGAATATGTCCAAAGGCTCCAAGAAATCTCGGTGAAAGGCTCCAATTTGACGAAATAATCACAGAATTGACATTACAAGCAAATTTAAAGCATTTCTGTGCATTTGTCGCAAAAATCGGTACTTACCACTGAATTGCTTGATGCCCTTGGGCATTTTTTTGCTCAGCCTGACAGGATACAACAGAATATGGCCAAGGGATCCAATGGGAGTCGGTGAAAGCCTCGAATTTGGCCACATTTGGCGCAAATTTCGACGTTTTGTATGGAAATTGAGCCAAAAACGGGGTTTTGTCGCCAAATCCGGTACTTGCCAGCCTCTCTGTTGATTGTCTTTGTCATTTTCGTGCTCAGCCTGACAGGATACAACAAAATAGGGCCAAGGGATCGAAGAGGAGTCGGTGAAAGCCTCGAATTTGGCCACATTTGGTCCAAATTTCGACGTTTTGTATGGAAATTGAGCCAAAAACGGGGTTTTGTCGCCAAATCCGGTACTTGCCAGCGTCTCTGTTGATTGTCTTTGTCATTTTCGTGCTCAGCCTGATAGGTTACAACAGAATATGTCCAAAGGCTCCAAGAAATCTCGGTGAAAGGCTCCAATTTGACGAAATAATCACAGAATTGACATTACAAGCAAATTCTAAGCATTTCTGTGCATTTGTCGCAAAAATCGGTACTTACCACTGAATTGCTTGATGCCCTTGGGCATTTTTTTGCTCAGCCTGACAGGATACAACAGAATATGGCCAAGGGATCCAATGGGAGTCGGTGAAAGCCTCGAATTTGGTCACATTTGGCCCAAATTTCGACGTTTTGTATGGAAATTGAGCCAAAAACGGGGTTTTGTCGCCAAATCCGGTACTTGCCAGCCTCTCTGTTGATTGTCTTTGTCATTTTCGTGCTCAGCCTGACAGGATACAACAAAATAGGGCCAAGGGATCCAAGAGGAGTCGGTGAAAGCCTCGAATTTGGCCACATTTTTTCCCAAATTTCGACGTTTTGTATGGAAATTGAGCCAAAAACGGGGTTTTGTCGCCAAATCCGGTACTTGCCAGCCTCTCTGTTGATTGTCTTTGTCATTTTCGTGCTCAGCCTGATAGGTTACAACAGAATATGTCCAAAGGCTCCAAGAAATCTCGGTGAAAGGCTCCAATTTGACGAAATAATCACAGAATTGACATTACAAGCAAATTCTAAGCATTTCTGTGCATTTGTCGCAAAAATCGGTACTTACCACTGAATTGCTTGATGCCCTTGGGCATTTTTTTGCTCAGCCTGACAGGATACAACAGAATATGGCCAAGGGATCCAATGGGAGTCGGTGAAAGCCTCGAATTTGGCCACATTTGGCGCAAATTTCGACGTTTTGTATGGAAATTGAGCAAAAAACGGGGTTTTGTCGCCAAATCCGGTACTTGCCAGCCTCTCTGTTGATTGTCTTTGTCATTTTCGTGCTCAGCCTGACAGGATACAACAAAATAGGGCCAAGGGATCCAAGAGGAGTTGGTGAAAGCCTCGAATTTGGCCACATTTGGCCCAAATTTCGACGTTTTGTATGGAAATTGAGCCAAAAACGGGGTTTTGTCGCCAAATCCGGTACTTGCCAGCGTCTCTGTTGATTGTCTTTGTCATTTTCGTGCTCAGCCTGATAGGTTACAACAGAATATGTCCAAAGGCTCCAAGAAATCTCGGTGAAAGGCTCCAATTTGACGAAATAATCACAGAATTGACATTACAAGCAAATTCTAAGCATTTCTGTGCATTTGTCGCAAAAATCGGTACTTACCACTAAATTGCTTGATGCCCTTGGGCATTTTTTTGCTCAGCCTGACAGGATACAACAGAATATGGCCAAGGGATCCAATGGGAGTCGGTGAAAGCCTCGAATTTGGCCACATTTGGCGCAAATTTCGACGTTTTGTATGGAAATTGAGCCAAAAACGGGGTTTTGTCGCCAAATCCGGTACTTGCCAGCCTCTCTGTTGATTGTCTTTGTCATTTTCGTGCTCAGCCTGACAGGATACAACAAAATAGGGCCAAGGGATCCAAGAGGAGTCGGTGAAAGCCTCGAATTTGGCCACATTTTGCCCAAATTTCGACGTTTTGTATGGAAATTGAGCCAAAAACGGGGTTTTGTCGCCAAATCCGGTACTTGCCAGCCTCTCTGTTGATTGTCTTTGTCATTTTCGTGCTCAGCCTGATAGGTTACAACAGAATATGTCCAAAGGCTCCAAGAAATCTCGGTGAAAGGCTCCAATTTGACGAAATAATCACAGAATTGACATTACAAGCAAATTCTAAGCATTTCTGTGCATTTGTCGCAAAAATCGGTACTTACCACTGAATTGCTTGATGCCCTTGAGCATTTTTTTGCTCAGCCTGACAGGATACAACAGAATATGGCCAAGGGATCCAATGGGAGTCGGTGAAAGCCTCGAATTTGGCCACATTTGGCCCAAATTTCGACGTTTTGTATGGAAATTGAGCCAAAAACGGGGTTTTGTGGCCAAATCCGGTACTTGCCAGCCTCTCTGTTGATTGTCTTTGTCATTTTCGTGCTCAGCCTGACAGGATACAACAAAATAGGGCCAAGGGATCCAAGAGGAGTCGGTGAAAGCCTCGAATTTGGCCACATTTGGCCCAAATTTCGACGTTTTGTATGGAAATTGAGCCAAAAACGAGGTTTTGTCGCCAAATCCGGTACTTGCCAGCGTCTCTGTTGATTGTCTTTGTCATTTTCGTGCTCAGCCTGATAGGTTACAACAGAATATGTCCAAAGGCTCCAAGAAATCTCGGTGAAAGGCTCCAATTTGACGAAATAATCACAGAATTGACATTACAAGCAAATTCTAAGCATTTCTGTGCATTTGTCGCAAAAATCGGTACTTACCACTGAATTGCTTGATGCCCTTGGGCATTTTTTTGCTCAGCCTGACAGGATACAACAGAATATGGCCAAGGGATCCAATGGGAGTCGGTGAAAGCCTCGAATTTGGCCACATTTGGCGCAAATTTCGACGTTTTGTATGGAAATTGAGCCAAAAACGGGGTTTTGTCGCCAAATCCGGTACTTGCCAGCCTCTCTGTTGATTGTCTTTGTCATTTTCGTGCTCAGCCTGACAGGATACAACAAAATAGTGCCAAGGGATCCAAGAGGAGTCGGTGAAAGCCTCGAATTTGGCCACATTTGGCCCAAATTTCGACGTTTTGTATGGAAATTGAGCCAAAAACGAGGTTTTGTCGCCAAATCCGGTACTTGCCAGCGTCTCTGTTGATTGTCTTTGTCATTTTCGTGCTCAGCCTGATAGGTTACAACAGAATATGTCCAAAGGCTCCAAGAAATCTCGGTGAAAGGCTCCAATTTGACGAAATAATCACAGAATTGACATTACAAGCAAATTCTAAGCATTTCTGTGCATTTGTCGCAAAAATCGGTACTTACCACTGAATTGCTTGATGCCCTTGGGCATTTTTTTGCTCAGCCTGACAGGATACAACAGAATATGGCCAAGGGATCCAATGGGAGTCGGTGAAAGCCTCGAATTTGGCCACATTTGGCGCAAATTTCGACGTTTTGTATGGAAATTGAGCCAAAAACGGGGTTTTGTGGCCAAATCCGGTACTTGCCAGCCTCTCTGTTGATTGTCTTTGTCATTTTCGTGCTCAGCCTGACAGGATACAACAAAATAGGGCCAAGGGATCCAAGAGGAGTCGGTGAAAGCCTCGAATTTGGCCACATTTGGCCCAAATTTCGACGTTTTGTATGGAAATTGAGCCAAAAACGAGGTTTTGTCGCCAAATCCGGTACTTGCCAGCGTCTCTGTTGATTGTCTTTGTCATTTTCGTGCTCAGCCTGATAGGTTACAACAGAATATGTCCAAAGGCTCCGAGAAATCTCGGTGAAAGGCTCCAATTTGACGAAATAATCACAGAATTGACATTACAAGCAAATTCTAAGCATTTCTGTGCATTTGTCGCAAAAATCGGTACTTACCACTGAATTGCTTGATGCCCTTGAGCATTTTTTTGCTCAGCCTGACAGGATACAACAGAATATGGCCAAGGGATCCAATGGGAGTCGGTGAAAGCCTCGAATTTGGCCACATTTGGCCCAAATTTCGACGTTTTGTATGGAAATTGAGCCAAAAACGGGGTTTTGTGGCCAAATCCGGTACTTGCCAGCCTCTCTGTTGATTGTCTTTGTCATTTTCGTGCTCAGCCTGACAGGATACAACAAAATAGGGCCAAGGGATCCAAGAGGAGTCGGTGAAAGCCTCGAATTTGGCCACATTTGGCCCAAATTTCGACGTTTTGTATGGAAATTGAGCCAAAAACGAGGTTTTGTCGCCAAATCCGGTACTTGCCAGCGTCTCTGTTGATTGTCTTTGTCATTTTCGTGCTCAGCCTGATAGGTTACAACAGAATATGTCCAAAGGCTCCAAGAAATCTCGGTGAAAGGCTCCAATTTGACGAAATAATCACAGAATTGACATTACAAGCAAATTCTAAGCATTTCTGTGCATTTGTCGCAAAAATCGGTACTTACCACTGAATTGCTTGATGCCCTTGGGCATTTTTTTGCTCAGCCTGACAGGATACAACAGAATATGGCCAAGGGATCCAATGGGAGTCGGTGAAAGCCTCGAATTTGGCCACATTTGGCGCAAATTTCGACGTTTTGTATGGAAATTGAGCCAAAAACGGGGTTTTGTCGCCAAATCCGGTACTTGCCAGCCTCTCTGTTGATTGTCTTTGTCATTTTCGTGCTCAGCCTGACAGGATACAACAAAATAGTGCCAAGGGATCCAAGAGGAGTCGGTGAAAGCCTCGAATTTGGCCACATTTGGCCCAAATTTCGACGTTTTGTATGGAAATTGAGCCAAAAACGAGGTTTTGTCGCCAAATCCGGTACTTGCCAGCGTCTCTGTTGATTGTCTTTGTCATTTTCGTGCTCAGCCTGATAGGTTACAACAGAATATGTCCAAAGGCTCCAAGAAATCTCGGTGAAAGGCTCCAATTTGACGAAATAATCACAGAATTGACATTACAAGCAAATTCTAAGCATTTCTGTGCATTTGTCGCAAAAATCGGTACTTACCACTGAATTGCTTGATGCCCTTGGGCATTTTTTTGCTCAGCCTGACAGGATACAACAGAATATGGCCAAGGGATCCAATGGGAGTCGGTGAAAGCCTCGAATTTGGCCACATTTGGCGCAAATTTCGACGTTTTGTATGGAAATTGAGCCAAAAACGGGGTTTTGTGGCCAAATCCGGTACTTGCCAGCCTCTCTGTTGATTGTCTTTGTCATTTTCGTGCTCAGCCTGACAGGATACAACAAAATAGGGCCAAGGGATCCAAGAGGAGTCGGTGAAAGCCTCGAATTTGGCCACATTTGGCCCAAATTTCGACGTTTTGTATGGAAATTGAGCCAAAAACGAGGTTTTGTCGCCAAATCCGGTACTTGCCAGCGTCTCTGTTGATTGTCTTTGTCATTTTCGTGCTCAGCCTGATAGGTTACAACAGAATATGTCCAAAGGCTCCGAGAAATCTCGGTGAAAGGCTCCAATTTGACGAAATAATCACAGAATTGACATTACAAGCAAATTCTAAGCATTTCTGTGCATTTGTCGCAAAAATCGGTACTTACCACTGAATTGCTTGATGCCCTTGGGCATTTTTTTGCTCAGCCTGACAGGATACAACAGAATATGGCCAAGGGATCCAATGGGAGTCGGTGAAAGCCTCGAATTTGGCCACATTTGGCGCAAATTTCGACGTTTTGTATGGAAATTGAGCCAAAAACGGGGTTTTGTCGCCAAATCCGGTACTTGCCAGCCTCTCTGTTGATTGTCTTTGTCATTTTCGTGCTCAGCCTGACAGGATACAACAAAATAGGGCCAAGGGATCCAAGAGGAGTCGGTGAAAGCCTCGAATTTGGCCACATTTTGCCCAAATTTCGACGTTTTGTATGGAAATTGAGCCAAAAACGGGGTTTTGTCGCCAAATCCGGTACTTGCCAGCCTCTCTGTTGATTGTCTTTGTCATTTTCGTGCTCAGCCTGATAGGTTACAACAGAATATGTCCAAAGGCTCCAAGAAATCTCGGTGAAAGGCTCCAATTTGACGAAATAATCACAGAATTGACATTACAAGCAAATTCTAAGGATTTCTGTGCATTTGTCGCAAAAATCGGTACTTACCACTGAATTGCTTGATGCCCTTGGGCATTTTTTTGCTCAGCCTGACAGAATACAACAAAATAGGGCCAAGGGATCCAAGAGGAGTCGGTGAAAGCCTTGAATTTGGCCACATTTTGCCCAAATTTCGACGTTTTGTATGGAAATTGAGCCAAAAACGGGGTTTTGTCGCCAAATCCGGTACTTGCCAGCCTCTCTGTTGATTGTCTTTGTCATTTTCGTGCTCAGCCTGATAGGTTACAACAGAATATGTCCAAAGGCTCCAAGAAATCTTGGTGAAAGGCTCCAATTTGACGAAATAATCACAGAATTGACATTACAAGCAAATTCTAAGCATTTCTGTGCATTTGTCGCAAAAATCGGTACTTACCACTAAATTGCTTGATGCCCTTGGGCATTTTTTTGCTCAGCCTGACAGGATACAACAGAATATGGCCAAGGGATCCAATGGGAGTCGGTGAAAGCCTCGAATTTGGCCACATTTGGCGCAAATTTCGACGTTTTGTATGGAAATTGAGCCAAAAACGGGGTTTTGTCGCCAAATCCGGTACTTGCCAGCCTCTCTGTTGATTGTCTTTGTCATTTTCGTGCTCAGCCTGACAGGATACAACAAAATAGGGCCAAGGGATCCAAGAGGAGTTGGTGAAAGCCTCGAATTTGGCCACATTTGGCCCAAATTTCGACGTTTTGTATGGAAATTGAGCCAAAAACGGGGTTTTGTCGCCAAATCCGGTACTTGCCAGCGTCTCTGTTGATTGTTTTTGTCATTTTCGTGCTCAGCCTGATAGGTTACAACAGAATATGTCCAAAGGCTCCAAGAAATCTCGGTGAAAGGCTCCAATTTGACGAAATAATCACAGAATTGACATTACAAGCAAATTCTAAGCATTTCTGTGCATTTGTCGCAAAAATCGGTACTTACCACTGAATTGCTTGATGCCCTTGAGCATTTTTTTGCTCAGCCTGACAGGATACAACAGAATATGGCCAAGGGATCCAATGGGAGTCGGTGAAAGCCTCGAATTTGGCCACATTTGGCCCAAATTTCGACGTTTTGTATGGAAATTGAGCCAAAAACGGGGTTTTGTGGCCAAATCCGGTACTTGCCAGCCTCTCTGTTGATTGTCTTTGTCATTTTCGTGCTCAGCCTGACAGGATACAACAAAATAGGGCCAAGGGATCCAAGAGGAGTCGGTGAAAGCCTCGAATTTGGCCACATTTGGCCCAAATTTCGACGTTTTGTATGGAAATTGAGCCAAAAACGAGGTTTTGTCGCCAAATCCGGTACTTGCCAGCGTCTCTGTTGATTGTCTTTGTCATTTTCGTGCTCAGCCTGATAGGTTACAACAGAATATGTCCAAAGGCTCCAAGAAATCTCGGTGAAAGGCTCCAATTTGACGAAATAATCACAGAATTGACATTACAAGCAAATTCTAAGCATTTCTGTGCATTTGTCGCAAAAATCGGTACTTACCACTGAATTGCTTGATGCCCTTGAGCATTTTTTTGCTCAGCCTGACAGGATACAACAGAATATGGCCAAGGGATCCAATGGGAGTCGGTGAAAGCCTCGAATTTGGCCACATTTGGCCCAAATTTCGACGTTTTGTATGGAAATTGAGCCAAAAACGGGGTTTTGTGGCCAAATCCGGTACTTGCCAGCCTCTCTGTTGATTGTCTTTGTCATTTTCGTGCTCAGCCTGACAGGATACAACAAAATAGGGCCAAGGGATCCAAGAGGAGTCGGTGAAAGCCTCGAATTTGGCCACATTTGGCCCAAATTTCGACGTTTTGTATGGAAATTGAGCCAAAAACGAGGTTTTGTCGCCAAATCCGGTACTTGCCAGCGTCTCTGTTGATTGTCTTTGTCATTTTCGTGCTCAGCCTGATAGGTTACAACAGAATATGTCCAAAGGCTCCAAGAAATCTCGGTGAAAGGCTCCAATTTGACGAAATAATCACAGAATTGACATTACAAGCAAATTCTAAGCATTTCTGTGCATTTGTCGCAAAAATCGGTACTTACCACTGAATTGCTTGATGCCCTTGGGCATTTTTTTGCTCAGCCTGACAGGATACAACAGAATATGGCCAAGGGATCCAATGGGAGTCGGTGAAAGCCTCGAATTTGGTCACATTTGGCCCAAATTTCGACGTTTTGTATGGAAATTGAGCCAAAAACGGGGTTTTGTCGCCAAATCCGGTACTTGCCAGCCTCTCTGTTGATTGTCTTTGTCATTTTCGTGCTCAGCCTGACAGGATACAACAAAATAGGGCCAAGGGATCCAAGAGGAGTCGGTGAAAGCCTCGAATTTGGCCACATTTTTTCCCAAATTTCGACGTTTTGTATGGAAATTGAGCCAAAAACGGGGTTTTGTCGCCAAATCCGGTACTTGCCAGCCTCTCTGTTGATTGTCTTTGTCATTTTCGTGCTCAGCCTGATAGGTTACAACAGAATATGTCCAAAGGCTCCAAGAAATCTCGGTGAAAGGCTCCAATTTGACGAAATAATCACAGAATTGACATTACAAGCAAATTCTAAGCATTTCTGTGCATTTGTCGCAAAAATCGGTACTTACCACTGAATTGCTTGATGCCCTTGGGCATTTTTTTGCTCAGCCTGACAGGATACAACAGAATATGGCCAAGGGATCCAATGGGAGTCGGTGAAAGCCTCGAATTTGGCCACATTTGGCGCAAATTTCGACGTTTTGTATGGAAATTGAGCCAAAAACGGGGTTTTGTCGCCAAATCCGGTACTTGCCAGCCTCTCTGTTGATTGTCTTTGTCATTTTCGTGCTCAGCCTGACAGGATACAACAAAATAGGGCCAAGGGATCCAAGAGGAGTCGGTGAAAGCCTCGAATTTGGCCACATTTGGCCCAAATTTCGACGTTTTGTATGGAAATTGAGCCAAAAACGGGGTTTTGTCGCCAAATCCGGTACTTGCCAGCGTCTCTGTTGATTGTCTTTGTCATTTTCGTGCTCAGCCTGATAGGTTACAACAGAATATGTCCAAAGGCTCCAAGAAATCTCGGTGAAAGGCTCCAATTTGACGAAATAATCACAGAATTGACATTACAAGCAAATTCTAAGCATTTCTGTGCATTTGTCGCAAAAATCGGTACTTACCACTAAATTGCTTGATGCCCTTGGGCATTTTTTTGCTCAGCCTGACAGGATACAACAGAATATGGCCAAGGGATCCAATGGGAGTCGGTGAAAGCCTCGAATTTGGCCACATTTTGCCCAAATTTCGACGTTTTGTATGGAAATTGAGCCAAAAACGGGGTTTTGTCGCCAAATCCGGTACTTGCCAGCCTCTCTGTTGATTGTCTTTGTCATTTTCGTGCTCAGCCTGACAGGATACAACAAAATAGGGCCAAGGGATCGAAGAGGAGTCGGTGAAAGCCTCGAATTTGGCCACATTTGGCCCAAATTTCGACGTTTTGTATGGAAATTGAGCCAAAAACGGGGTTTTGTCGCCAAATCCGGTACTTGCCAGCGTCTCTGTTGATTGTCTTTGTCATTTTCGTGCTCAGCCTGATAGGTTACAACAGAATATGTCCAAAGGCTCCAAGAAATCTCGGTGAAAGGCTCCAATTTGACGAAATAATCACAGAATTGACATTACAAGCAAATTTAAAGCATTTCTGTGCATTTGTCGCAAAAATCGGTACTTACCACTGAATTGCTTGATGCCCTTGGGCATTTTTTTGCTCAGCCTGACAGGATACAACAGAATATGGCCAAGGGATCCAATGGGAGTCGGTGAAAGCCTCGAATTTGGCCACATTTGGCGCAAATTTCGACGTTTTGTATGGAAATTGAGCCAAAAACGGGGTTTTGTCGCCAAATCCGGTACTTGCCAGCCTCTCTGTTGATTGTCTTTGTCATTTTCGTGCTCAGCCTGACAGGATACAACAAAATAGGGCCAAGGGATCCAAGAGGAGTCGGTGAAAGCCTCGAATTTGGCCACATTTTGCCCAAATTTCGACGTTTTGTATGGAAATTGAGCCAAAAACGGGGTTTTGTCGCCAAATCCGGTACTTGCCAGCCTCTCTGTTGATTGTCTTTGTCATTTTCGTGCTCAGCCTGATAGGTTACAACAGAATATGTCCAAAGGCTCCAAGAAATCTCGGTGAAAGGCTCCAATTTGACGAAATAATCACAGAATTGACATTACAAGCAAATTCTAAGCATTTCTGTGCATTTGTCGCAAAAATCGGTACTTACCACTGAATTGCTTGATGCCCTTGGGCATTTTTTTGCTCAGCCTGACAGAATACAACAAAATAGGGCCAAGGGATCCAAGAGGAGTCGGTGAAAGCCTTGAATTTGGCCACATTTTGCCCAAATTTCGACGTTTTGTATGGAAATTGAGCCAAAAACGGGGTTTTGTCGCCAAATCCGGTACTTGCCAGCCTCTCTGTTGATTGTCTTTGTCATTTTCGTGCTCAGCCTGATAGGTTACAACAGAATATGTCCAAAGGCTCCAAGAAATCTCGGTGAAAGGCTCCAATTTGACGAAATAATCACAGAATTGACATTACAAGCAAATTCTAAGCATTTCTGTGCATTTGTCGCAAAAATCGGTACTTACCACTAAATTGCTTGATGCCCTTGGGCATTTTTTTGCTCAGCCTGACAGGATAAAACAGAATATGGCCAAGGGATCCAATGGGAGTCGGTGAAAGCCTCGAATTTGGCCACATTTGGCGCAAATTTCGACGTTTTGTATGGAAATTGAGCCAAAAACGGGGTTTTGTCGCCAAATCCGGTACTTGCCAGCCTCTCTGTTGATTGTCTTTGTCATTTTCGTGCTCAGCCTGACAGGATACAACAAAATAGGGCCAAGGGATCGAAGAGGAGTCGGTGAAAGCCTCGAATTTGGCCACATTTGGCCCAAATTTCGACGTTTTGTATGGAAATTGAGCCAAAAACGGGGTTTTGTCGCCAAATCCGGTACTTGCCAGCGTCTCTGTTGATTGTTTTTGTCATTTTCGTGCTCAGCCTGATAGGTTACAACAGAATATGTCCAAAGGCTCCAAGAAATCTCGGTGAAAGGCTCCAATTTGACGAAATAATCACAGAATTGACATTACAAGCAAATTCTAAGCATTTCTGTGCATTTGTCGCAAAAATCGGTACTTACCACTGAATTGCTTGATGCCCTTGAGCATTTTTTTGCTCAGCCTGACAGGATACAACAGAATATGGCCAAGGGATCCAATGGGAGTCGGTGAAAGCCTCGAATTTGGCCACATTTGGCCCAAATTTCGACGTTTTGTATGGAAATTGAGCCAAAAACGGGGTTTTGTCGCCAAATCCGGTACTTGCCAGCCTCTCTGTTGATTGTCTTTGTCATTTTCGTGCTCAGCCTGACAGGATACAACAAAATAGGGCCAAGGGATCCAAGAGGAGTCGGTGAAAGCCTCGAATTTGGCCACATTTGGCCCAAATTTCGACGTTTTGTATGGAAATTGAGCCAAAAACGAGGTTTTGTCGCCAAATCCGGTACTTGCCAGCGTCTCTGTTGATTGTCTTTGTCATTTTCGTGCTCAGCCTGATAGGTTACAACAGAATATGTCCAAAGGCTCCAAGAAATCTCGGTGAAAGGCTCCAATTTGACGAAATAATCACAGAATTGACATTACAAGCAAATTCTAAGCATTTCTGTGCATTTGTCGCAAAAATCGGTACTTACCACTGAATTGCTTGATGCCCTTGGGCATTTTTTTGCTCAGCCTGACAGGATACAACAGAATATGGCCAAGGGATCCAATGGGAGTCGGTGAAAGCCTCGAATTTGGTCACATTTGGCCCAAATTTCGACGTTTTGTATGGAAATTGAGCCAAAAACGGGGTTTTGTCGCCAAATCCGGTACTTGCCAGCCTCTCTGTTGATTGTCTTTGTCATTTTCGTGCTCAGCCTGACAGGATACAACAAAATAGGGCCAAGGGATCCAAGAGGAGTCGGTGAAAGCCTCGAATTTGGCCTCATTTTGCCCAAATTTCGACGTTTTGTATGGAAATTGAGCCAAAAACGAGGTTTTGTCGCCAAATCCGGTACTTGCCAGCGTCTCTGTTGATTGTCTTTGTCATTTTCGTGCTCAGCCTGATAGGTTACAACAGAATATGTCCAAAGGCTCCAAGAAATCTCGGTGAAAGGCTCCAATTTGACGAAATAATCACAGAATTGACATTACAAGCAAATTCTAAGCATTTCTGTGCATTTGTCGCAAAAATCGGTACTTACCACTGAATTGCTTGATGCCCTTGAGCATTTTTTTGCTCAGTTTGACAGGATACAACAGAATATGGCCAAGGGATCCAATGGGAGTCGGTGAAAGCCTCGAATTTGGCCACATTTGGCCCAAATTTCGACGTTTTGTATGGAAATTGAGCCAAAAACGGGGTTTTGTCGCCAAATCCGGTACTTGCCAGCCTCTCTGTTGATTGTCTTTGTCATTTTCGTGCTCAGCCTGACAGGATACAACAAAATAGGGCCAAGGGATCCAAGAGGAGTCGGTGAAAGCCTCGAATTTGGCCACATTTGGCCCAAATTTCGACGTTTTGTATGGAAATTGAGCCAAAAACGGGGTTTTGTCGCCAAATCCGGTACTTGCCAGCGTCTCTGTTGATTGTCTTTGTCATTTTCGTGCTCAGCCTGATAGGTTACAACAGAATATGTCCAAAGGCTCCAAGAAATCTCGGTGAAAGGCTCCAATTTGACGAAATAATCACAGAATTGACATTACAAGCAAATTCTAAGCATTTCTGTGCATTTGTCGCAAAAATCGGTACTTACCACTAAATTGCTTGATGCCCTTGGGCATTTTTTTGCTCAGCCTGACAGGATACAACAGAATATGGCCAAGGGATCCAATGGGAGTCGGTGAAAGCCTCGAATTTGGCCACATTTGGCGCAAATTTCGACGTTTTGTATGGAAATTGAGCCAAAAACGGGGTTTTGTCGCCAAATCCGGTACTTGCCAGCCTCTCTGTTGATTGTCTTTGTCATTTTCGTGCTCAGCCTGACAGGATACAACAAAATAGGGCCAAGGGATCGAAGAGGAGTCGGTGAAAGCCTCGAATTTGGCCACATTTGGCCCAAATTTCGACGTTTTGTATGGAAATTGAGCCAAAAACGGGGTTTTGTCGCCAAATCCGGTACTTGCCAGCGTCTCTGTTGATTGTCTTTGTCATTTTCGTGCTCAGCCTGATAGGTTACAACAGAATATGTCCAAAGGCTCCAAGAAATCTCGGTGAAAGGCTCCAATTTGACGAAATAATCACAGAATTGACATTACAAGCAAATTTAAAGCATTTCTGTGCATTTGTCGCAAAAATCGGTACTTACCACTGAATTGCTTGATGCCCTTGGGCATTTTTTTGCTCAGCCTGACAGGATACAACAGAATATGGCCAAGGGATCCAATGGGAGTCGGTGAAAGCCTCGAATTTGGCCACATTTGGCGCAAATTTCGACGTTTTGTATGGAAATTGAGCCAAAAACGGGGTTTTGTCGCCAAATCCGGTACTTGCCAGCCTCTCTGTTGATTGTCTTTGTCATTTTCGTGCTCAGCCTGACAGGATACAACAAAATAGGGCCAAGGGATCCAAGAGGAGTCGGTGAAAGCCTCGAATTTGGCCACATTTTGCCCAAATTTCGACGTTTTGTATGGAAATTGAGCCAAAAACGGGGTTTTGTCGCCAAATCCGGTACTTGCCAGCCTCTCTGTTGATTGTCTTTGTCATTTTCGTGCTCAGCCTGATAGGTTACAACAGAATATGTCCAAAGGCTCCAAGAAATCTCGGTGAAAGGCTCCAATTTGACGAAATAATCACAGAATTGACATTACAAGCAAATTTTAAGCATTTCTGTGCATTTGTCGCAAAAATCGGTACTTACCACTGAATTGCTTGATGCCCTTGGGCATTTTTTTGCTCAGCCTGACAGAATACAACAAAATAGGGCCAAGGGATCCAAGAGGAGTCGGTGAAAGCCTTGAATTTGGCCACATTTTGCCCAAATTTCGACGTTTTGTATGGAAATTGAGCCAAAAACGGGGTTTTGTCGCCAAATCCGGTACTTGCCAGCCTCTCTGTTGATTGTCTTTGTCATTTTCGTGCTCAGCCTGATAGGTTACAACAGAATATGTCCAAAGGCTCCAAGAAATCTCGGTGAAAGGCTCCAATTTGACGAAATAATCACAGAATTGACATTACAAGCAAATTCTAAGCATTTCTGTGCATTTGTCGCAAAAATCGGTACTTACCACTAAATTGCTTGATGCCCTTGGGCATTTTTTTGCTCAGCCTGGCAGGATAAAACAGAATATGGCCAAGGGATCCAATGGGAGTCGGTGAAAGCCTCGAATTTGGCCACATTTGGCGCAAATTTCGACGTTTTGTATGGAAATTGAGCCAAAAACGGGGTTTTGTCGCCAAATCCGGTACTTGCCAGCCTCTCTGTTGATTGTCTTTGTCATTTTCGTGCTCAGCCTGACAGGATACAACAAAATAGGGCCAAGGGATCCAAGAGGAGTCGGTGAAAGCCTCGAATTTGGCCACATTTGGCCCAAATTTCGACGTTTTGTATGGAAATTGAGCCAAAAACGGGGTTTTGTCGCCAAATCCGGTACTTGCCAGCGTCTCTGTTGATTGTTTTTGTCATTTTCGTGCTCAGCCTGATAGGTTACAACAGAATATGTCCAAAGGCTCCAAGAAATCTCGGTGAAAGGCTCCAATTTGACGAAATAATCACAGAATTGACATTACAAGCAAATTCTAAGCATTTCTGTGCATTTGTCGCAAAAATCGGTACTTACCACTGAATTGCTTGATGCCCTTGAGCATTTTTTTGCTCAGCCTGACAGGATACAACAGAATATGGCCAAGGGATCCAATGGGAGTCGGTGAAAGCCTCGAATTTGGCCACATTTGGCCCAAATTTCGACGTTTTGTATGGAAATTGAGCCAAAAACGGGGTTTTGTGGCCAAATCCGGTACTTGCCAGCCTCTCTGTTGATTGTCTTTGTCATTTTCGTGCTCAGCCTGACAGGATACAAATAATTGGGCCAAGGGATCCAAGAGGAGTCGGTGAAAGCCTCGAATTTGGCCACATTTGGCCCAAATTTCGACGTTTTGTATGGAAATTGAGCCAAAAACGAGGTTTTGTCGCCAAATCCGGTACTTGCCAGCGTCTCTGTTGATTGTCTTTGTCATTTTCGTGCTCAGCCTGATAGGTTACAACAGAATATGTCCAAAGGCTCCAAGAAATCTCGGTGAAAGGCTCCAATTTGACGAAATAATCACAGAATTGACATTACAAGCAAATTCTAAGCATTTCTGTGCATTTGTCGCAAAAATCGGTACTTACCACTGAATTGCTTGATGCCCTTGGGCATTTTTTTGCTCAGCCTGACAGGATACAACAGAATATGGCCAAGGGATCCAATGGGAGTCGGTGAAAGCCTCGAATTTGGCCACATTTGGCGCAAATTTCGACGTTTTGTATGGAAATTGAGCCAAAAACGGGGTTTTGTCGCCAAATCCGGTACTTGCCAGCCTCTCTGTTGATTGTCTTTGTCATTTTCGTGCTCAGCCTGACAGGATACAACAAAATAGGGCCAAGGGATCCAAGAGGAGTCGGTGAAAGCCTCGAATTTGGCCACATTTGGCCCAAATTTCGACGTTTTGTATGGAAATTGAGCCAAAAACGAGGTTTTGTCGCCAAATCCGGTACTTGCCAGCGTCTCTGTTGATTGTCTTTGTCATTTTCGTGCTCAGCCTGATAGGTTACAACAGAATATGTCCAAAGGCTCCAAGAAATCTCGGTGAAAGGCTCCAATTTGACGAAATAATCACAGAATTGACATTACAAGCAAATTCTAAGCATTTCTGTGCATTTGTCGCAAAAATCGGTACTTACCACTGAATTGCTTGATGCCCTTGGGCATTTTTTTGCTCAGCCTGACAGGATACAACAGAATATGGCCAAGGGATCCAATGGGAGTCGGTGAAAGCCTCGAATTTGGCCACATTTGGCGCAAATTTCGACGTTTTGTATGGAAATTGAGCCAAAAACGGGGTTTTGTCGCCAAATCCGGTACTTGCCAGCCTCTCTGTTGATTGTCTTTGTCATTTTCGTGCTCAGCCTGACAGGATACAACAAAATAGGGCCAAGGGATCCAAGAGGAGTCGGTGAAAGCCTCGAATTTGGCCACATTTTGCCCAAATTTCGACGTTTTGTATGGAAATTGAGCCAAAAACGGGGTTTTGTCGCCAAATCCGGTACTTGCCAGCCTCTCTGTTGATTGTCTTTGTCATTTTCGTGCTCAGCCTGATAGGTTACAACAGAATATGTCCAAAGGCTCCAAGAAATCTCGGTGAAAGGCTCCAATTTGACGAAATAATCACAGAATTGACATTACAAGCAAATTCTAAGCATTTCTGTGCATTTGTCGCAAAAATCGGTACTTACCACTGAATTGCTTGATGCCCTTGGGCATTTTTTTGCTCAGCCTGACAGAATACAACAAAATAGGGCCAAGGGATCCAAGAGGAGTCGGTGAAAGCCTTGAATTTGGCCACATTTTGCCCAAATTTCGACGTTTTGTATGGAAATTGAGCCAAAAACGGGGTTTTGTCGCCAAATCCGGTACTTGCCAGCCTCTCTGTTGATTGTCTTTGTCATTTTCGTGCTCAGCCTGATAGGTTACAACAGAATATGTCCAAAGGCTCCAAGAAATCTCGGTGAAAGGCTCCAATTTGACGAAATAATCACAGAATTGACATTACAAGCAAATTCTAAGCATTTCTGTGCATTTGTCGCAAAAATCGGTACTTACCACTTAATTGCTTGATGCCCTTGGGCATTTTTTTGCTCAGCCTGACAGGATAAAACAGAATATGGCCAAGGGATCCAATGGGAGTCGGTGAAAGCCTCGAATTTGGCCACATTTGGCGCAAATTTCGACGTTTTGTATGGAAATTGAGCCAAAAACGGGGTTTTGTCGCCAAATCCGGTACTTGCCAGCCTCTCTGTTGATTGTCTTTGTCATTTTCGTGCTCAGCCTGACAGGATACAACAAAATAGGGCCAAGGGATCCAAGAGGAGTCGGTGAAAGCCTCGAATTTGGCCACATTTGGCCCAAATTTCGACGTTTTGTATGGAAATTGAGCCAAAAACGGGGTTTTGTCGCCAAATCCGGTACTTGCCAGCGTCTCTGTTGATTGTTTTTGTCATTTTCGTGCTCAGCCTGATAGGTTACAACAGAATATGTCCAAAGGCTCCAAGAAATCTCGGTGAAAGGCTCCAATTTGACGAAATAATCACAGAATTGACATTACAAGCAAATTCTAAGCATTTCTGTGCATTTGTCGCAAAAATCGGTACTTACCACTGAATTGCTTGATGCCCTTGAGCATTTTTTTGCTCAGCCTGACAGGATACAACAGAATATGGCCAAGGGATCCAATGGGAGTCGGTGAAAGCCTCGAATTTGGCCACATTTGGCCCAAATTTCGACGTTTTGTATGGAAATTGAGCCAAAAACGGGGTTTTGTGGCCAAATCCGGTACTTGCCAGCCTCTCTGTTAATTGTCTTTGTCATTTTCGTGCTCAGCCTGACAGGATACAACAAAATAGGGCCAAGGGATCCAAGAGGAGTCGGTGAAAGCCTCGAATTTGGCCACATTTGGCCCAAATTTCGACGTTTTGTATGGAAATTGAGCCAAAAACGAGGTTTTGTCGCCAAATCCGGTACTTGCCAGCGTCTCTGTTGATTGTCTTTGTCATTTTCGTGCTCAGCCTGATAGGTTACAACAGAATATGTCCAAAGGCTCCAAGAAATCTCGGTGAAAGGCTCCAATTTGACGAAATAATCACAGAATTGACATTACAAGCAAATTTAAAGCATTTCTGTGCATTTGTCGCAAAAATCGGTACTTACCACTGAATTGCTTGATGCCCTTGAGCATTTTTTTGCTCAGCCTGACAGGATACAACAGAATATGGCCAAGGGATCCAATGGGAGTCGGTGAAAGCCTCGAATTTGGCCACATTTGGCCCAAATTTCGACGTTTTGTATGGAAATTGAGCCAAAAACGGGGTTTTGTGGCCAAATCCGGTACTTGCCAGCCTCTCTGTTGATTGTCTTTGTCATTTTCGTGCTCAGCCTGACAGGATACAACAAAATAGGGCCAAGGGATCCAAGAGGAGTCGGTGAAAGCCTCGAATTTGGCCACATTTGGCCCAAATTTCGACGTTTTGTATGGAAATTGAGCCAAAAACGAGGTTTTGTCGCCAAATCCGGTACTTGCCAGCGTCTCTGTTGATTGTCTTTGTCATTTTCGTGCTCAGCCTGATAGGTTACAACAGAATATGTCCAAAGGCTCCAAGAAATCTCGGTGAAAGGCTCCAATTTGACGAAATAATCACAGAATTGACATTACAAGCAAATTCTAAGCATTTCTGTGCATTTGTCGCAAAAATCGGTACTTACCACTGAATTGCTTGATGCCCTTGGGCATTTTTTTGCTCAGCCTGACAGGATACAACAGAATATGGCCAAGGGATCCAATGGGAGTCGGTGAAAGCCTCGAATTTGGTCACATTTGGCCCAAATTTCGACGTTTTGTATGGAAATTGAGCCATAAACGGGGTTTTGTCGCCAAATCCGGTACTTGCCAGCCTCTCTGTTGATTGTCTTTGTCATTTTCGTGCTCAGCCTGACAGGATACAACAAAATAGGGCCAAGGGATCCAAGAGGAGTCGGTGAAAGCCTCGAATTTGGCCACATTTGGCCCAAATTTCGACGTTTTGTATGGATATTGAGCCAAAAACGGGGTTTTGTCGCCAAATCCGGTACTTGCCAGCGTCTCTGTTGATTGTCTTTGTCATTTTCGTGCTCAGCCTGATAGGTTACAACAGAATATGTCCAAAGGCTCCAAGAAATCTCGGTGAAAGGCTCCAATTTGACGAAATAATCACAGAATTGACATTACAAGCAAATTCTAAGCATTTCTGTGCATTTGTCGCAAAAATCGGTACTTACCACTGAATTGCTTGATGCCCTTGAGCATTTTTTTGCTCAGTTTGACAGGATACAACAGAATATGGCCAAGGGATCCAATGGGAGTCGGTGAAAGCCTCGAATTTGGCCACATTTGGCCCAAATTTCGACGTTTTGTATGGAAATTGAGCCAAAAACGGGGTTTTGTCGCCAAATCCGGTACTTGCCAGCCTCTCTGTTGATTGTCTTTGTCATTTTCGTGCTCAGCCTGACAGGATACAACAAAATAGGGCCAAGGGATCCAAGAGGAGTCGGTGAAAGCCTCGAATTTGGCCACATTTTGCCCAAATTTCGACGTTTTGTATGGAAATTGAGCCAAAAACGGGGTTTTGTCGCCAAATCCGGTACTTGCCAGCGTCTCTGTTGATTGTCTTTGTCATTTTCGTGCTCAGCCTGATAGGTTACAACAGAATATGTCCAAAGGCTCCAAGAAATCTCGGTGAAAGGCTCCAATTTGACGAAATAATCACAGAATTGACATTACAAGCAAATTTAAAGCATTTCTGTGCATTTGTCGCAAAAATCGGTACTTACCACTGAATTGCTTGATGCCCTTGGGCATTTTTTTGCTCAGCCTGACAGGATACAACAGAATATGGCCAAGGGATCCAATGGGAGTCGGTGAAAGCCTCGAATTTGGCCACATTTGGCGCAAATTTCGACGTTTTGTATGGAAATTGAGCCAAAAACGGGGTTTTGTCGCCAAATCCGGTACTTGCCAGCCTCTCTGTTGATTGTCTTTGTCATTTTCGTGCTCAGCCTGACAGGATACAACAAAATAGGGCCAAGGGATCCAAGTGGAGTCGGTGAAAGCCTCGAATTTGGCCACATTTGGCCCAAATTTCGACGTTTTGTATGGAAATTGAGCCAAAAACGGGGTTTTGTCGCCAAATCCGGTACTTGCCAGCCTCTCTGTTGATTGTCTTTGTCATTTTCGTGCTCAGCCTGACAGGATACAACAAAATAGGGCCAAGGGATCCAAGAGGAGTCGGTGAAAGCCTCGAATTTGGCCTCATTTTGCCCAAATTTCGACGTTTTGTATGGAAATTGAGCCAAAAACGGGGTTTTGTCGCCAAATCCGGTACTTGCCAGCCTCTCTGTTGATTGTCTTTGTCATTTTCGTGCTCAGCCTGATAGGTTACAACAGAATATGTCCAAAGGCTCCAAGAAATCTCGGTGAAAGGCTCCAATTTGACGAAATAATCACAGAATTGACATTACAAGCAAATTCTAAGCATTTCTGTGCATTTGTCGCAAAAATCGGTACTTACCACTGAATTGCTTGATGCCCTTGGGCATTTTTTTGCTCAGCCTGACAGGATACAACAGAATATGGCCAAGGGATCCAATGGGAGTCGGTGAAAGCCTCGAATTTGGCCACATTTGGCGCAAATTTCGACGTTTTGTATGGAAATTGAGCCAAAAACGGGGTTTTGTCGCCAAATCCGGTACTTGCCAGCCTCTCTGTTGATTGTCTTTGTCATTTTCGTGCTCAGCCTGACAGGATACAACTAAATAGGGCCAAGGGATCGAAGAGGAGTCGGTGAAAGCCTCGAATTTGGCCACATTTGGCCCAAATTTCGACGTTTTGTATGGAAATTGAGCCAAAAACGGGGTTTTGTCGCCAAATCCGGTACTTGCCAGCGTCTCTGTTGATTGTCTTTGTCATTTTCGTGCTCAGCCTGATAGGTTACAACAGAATATGTCCAAAGGCTCCAAGAAATCTCGGTGAAAGGCTCCAATTTGACGAAATAATCACAGAATTGACATTACAAGCAAATTCTAAGCATTTCTGTGCATTTGTCGCAAAAATCGGTACTTACCACTGAATTGCTTGATGCCCTTGGGCATTTTTTTGCTCAGCCTGACAGGATACAACAGAATATGGCCAAGGGATCCAATGGGAGTCGGTGAAAGCCTCGAATTTGGTCACATTTGGCCCAAATTTCGACGTTTTGTATGGAAATTGAGCCAAAAACGGGGTTTTGTCGCCAAATCCGGTACTTGCCAGCCTCTCTGTTGATTGTCTTTGTCATTTTCGTGCTCAGCCTGACAGGATACAACAAAATAGGGCCAAGGGATCCAAGAGGAGTCGGTGAAAGCCTCGAATTTGGCCACATTTTTTCCCAAATTTCGACGTTTTGTATGGAAATTGAGCCAAAAACGGGGTTTTGTCGCCAAATCCGGTACTTGCCAGCCTCTCTGTTGATTGTCTTTGTCATTTTCGTGCTCAGCCTGATAGGTTACAACAGAATATGTCCAAAGGCTCCAAGAAATCTCGGTGAAAGGCTCCAATTTGACGAAATAATCACAGAATTGACATTACAAGCAAATTCTAAGCATTTCTGTGCATTTGTCGCAAAAATCGGTACTTACCACTGAATTGCTTGATGCCCTTGGGCATTTTTTTGCTCAGCCTGACAGGATACAACAGAATATGGCCAAGGGATCCAATGGGAGTCGGTGAAAGCCTCGAATTTGGCCACATTTGGCGCAAATTTCGACGTTTTGTATGGAAATTGAGCCAAAAACGGGGTTTTGTCGCCAAATCCGGTACTTGCCAGCCTCTCTGTTGATTGTCTTTGTCATTTTCGTGCTCAGCCTGACAGGATACAACAAAATAGGGCCAAGGGATCGAAGAGGAGTCGGTGAAAGCCTCGAATTTGGCCACATTTGGCCCAAATTTCGACGTTTTGTATGGAAATTGAGCCAAAAACGGGGTTTTGTCGCCAAATCCGGTACTTGCCAGCGTCTCTGTTGATTGTCTTTGTCATTTTCGTGCTCAGCCTGATAGGTTACAACAGAATATGTCCAAAGGCTCCAAGAAATCTCGGTGAAAGGCTCCAATTTGACGAAATAATCACAGAATTGACATTACAAGCAAATTCTAAGCATTTCTGTGCATTTGTCGCAAAAATCGGTACTTACCACTGAATTGCTTGATGCCCTTGGGCATTTTTTTGCTCAGCCTGACAGGATACAACAGAATATGGCCAAGGGATCCAATGGGAGTCGGTGAAAGCCTCGAATTTGGCCACATTTGGCGCAAATTTCGACGTTTTGTATGGAAATTGAGCCAAAAACGGGGTTTTGTCGCCAAATCCGGTACTTGCCAGCCTCTCTGTTGATTGTCTTTGTCATTTTCGTGCTCAGCCTGACAGGATACAACAAAATAGGGCCAAGGGATCCAAGAGGAGTCGGTGAAAGCCTCGAATTTGGCCACATTTGGCCCAAATTTCGACGTTTTGTATGGAAATTGAGCCAAAAACGGGGTTTTGTCGCCAAATCCGGTACTTGCCAGCGTCTCTGTTGATTGTCTTTGTCATTTTCGTGCTCAGCCTGATAGGTTACAACAGAATATGTCCAAAGGCTCCAAGAAATCTCGGTGAAAGGCTCCAATTTGACGAAATAATCACAGAATTGACATTACAAGCAAATTCTAAGCATTTCTGTGCATTTGTCGCAAAAATCGGTACTTACCACTAAATTGCTTGATGCCCTTGGGCATTTTTTTGCTCAGCCTGACAGGATACAACAGAATATGGCCAAGGGATCCAATGGGAGTCGGTGAAAGCCTCGAATTTGGCCACATTTGGCCCAAATTTCGACGTTTTGTATGGAAATTGAGCCAAAAACGGGGTTTTGTCGCCAAATCCGGTACTTGCCAGCCTCTCTGTTGATTGTCTTTGTCATTTTCGTGCTCAGCCTGACAGGATACAACTAAATAGGGCCAAGGGATCCATGAGGAGTCGGTGAAAGCCTCGAATTTGGCCACATTTGGCCCAAATTTCGACGTTTTGTATGGAAATTGAGCCAAAAACGGGGTTTTGTCGCCAAATCCGGTACTTGCCAGCGTCTCTGTTGATTGTCTTTGTCATTTTCGTGCTCAGCCTGATAGGTTACAACAGAATATGTCCAAAGGCTCCAAGAAATCTCGGTGAAAGGCTCCAATTTGACGAAATAATCACAGAATTGACATTACAAGCAAATTTAAAGCATTTCTGTGCATTTGTCGCAAAAATCGGTACTTACCACTGAATTGCTTGATGCCCTTGGGCATTTTTTTGCTCAGCCTGACAGGATACAACAGAATATGGCCAAGGGATCCAATGGGAGTCGGTGAAAGCCTCGAATTTGGCCTTATTTGGCGCAAATTTCGACGTTTTGTATGGAAATTGAGCCAAAAACGGGGTTTTGTCGCCAAATCCGGTACTTGCCAGCCTCTCTGTTGATTGTCTTTGTCATTTTCGTGCTCAGCCTGACAGGATACAACAAAATAGGGCCAAGGGATCCAAGAGGAGTCGGTGAAAGCCTCGAATTTGGCCACATTTTGCCCAAATTTCGACGTTTTGTATGGAAATTGAGCCAAAAACGGGGTTTTGTCGCCAAATCCGGTACTTGCCAGCCTCTCTGTTGATTGTCTTTGTCATTTTCGTGCTCAGCCTGATAGGTTACAACAGAATATGTCCAAAGGCTCCAAGAAATCTCGGTGAAAGGCTCCAATTTGACGAAATAATCACAGAATTGACATTACAAGCAAATTCTAAGCATTTCTGTGCATTTGTCGCAAAAATCGGTACTTACCACTAAATTGCTTGATGCCCTTGGGCATTTTTTTGCTCAGCCTGACAGGATAAAACAGAATATGGCCAAGGGATCCAATGGGAGTCGGTGAAAGCCTCGAATTTGGCCACATTTGGCGCAAATTTCGACGTTTTGTATGGAAATTGAGCCAAAAACGGGGTTTTGTCGCCAAATCCGGTACTTGCCAGCCTCTCTGTTGATTGTCTTTGTCATTTTCGTGCTCAGCCTGACAGGATACAACAAAATAGGGCCAAGGGATCCAAGAGGAGTCGGTGAAAGCCTCGAATTTGGCCACATTTGGCCCAAATTTCGACGTTTTGTATGGAAATTGAGCCAAAAACGGGGTTTTGTCGCCAAATCCGGTACTTGCCAGCGTCTCTGTTGATTGTTTTTGTCATTTTCGTGCTCAGCCTGATAGGTTACAACAGAATATGTCCAAAGGCTCCAAGAAATCTCGGTGAAAGGCTCCAATTTGACGAAATAATCACAGAATTGACATTACAAGCAAATTCTAAGCATTTCTGTGCATTTGTCGCAAAAATCGGTACTTACCACTGAATTGCTTGATGCCCTTGAGCATTTTTTTGCTCAGCCTGACAGGATACAACAGAATATGGCCAAGGGATCCAATGGGAGTCGGTGAAAGCCTCGAATTTGGCCACATTTGGCCCAAATTTCGACGTTTTGTATGGAAATTGAGCCAAAAACGGGGTTTTGTGGCCAAATCCGGTACTTGCCAGCCTCTCTGTTGATTGTCTTTGTCATTTTCGTGCTCAGCCTGACAGGATACAACAAAATAGGGCCAAGGGATCCAAGAGGAGTCGGTGAAAGCCTCGAATTTGGCCACATTTGGCCCAAATTTTGACGTTTTGTATGGAAATTGAGCCAAAAACGAGGTTTTGTCGCCAAATCCGGTACTTGCCAGCGTCTCTGTTGATTGTCTTTGTCATTTTCGTGCTCAGCCTGATAGGTTACAACAGAATATGTCCAAAGGCTCCAAGAAATCTCGGTGAAAGGCTCCAATTTGACGAAATAATCACAGAATTGACATTACAAGCAAATTCTAAGCATTTCTGTGCATTTGTCGCAAAAATCGGTACTTACCACTGAATTGCTTGATGCCCTTGGGCATTTTTTTGCTCAGCCTGACAGGATACAACAGAATATGGCCAAGGGATCCAATGGGAGTCGGTGAAAGCCTCGAATTTGGTCACATTTGGCCCAAATTTCGACGTTTTGTATGGAAATTGAGCCAAAAACGGGGTTTTGTCGCCAAATCCGGTACTTGCCAGCCTCTCTGTTGATTGTCTTTGTCATTTTCGTGCTCAGCCTGACAGGATACAACAAAATAGGGCCAAGGGATCCAAGAGGAGTCGGTGAAAGCCTCAAATTTGGCCACATTTGGCCCAAATTTCGACGTTTTGTATGGATATTGAGCCAAAAACGGGGTTTTGTCGCCAAATCCGGTACTTGCCAGCGTCTCTGTTGATTGTCTTTGTCATTTTCGTGCTCAGCCTGATAGGTTACAACAGAATATGTCCAAAGGCTCCAAGAAATCTCGGTGAAAGGCTCCAATTTGACGAAATAATCACAGAATTGACATTACAAGCAAATTCTAAGCATTTCTGTGCATTTGTCGCAAAAATCGGTACTTACCACTGAATTGCTTGATGCCCTTGAGCATTTTTTTGCTCAGTTTGACAGGATACAACAGAATATGGCCAAGGGATCCAATGGGAGTCGGTGAAAGCCTCGAATTTGGCCACATTTGGCCCAAATTTCGACGTTTTGTATGGAAATTGAGCCAAAAACGGGGTTTTGTCGCCAAATCCGGTACTTGCCAGCCTCTCTGTTGATTGTCTTTGTCATTTTCGTGCTCAGCCTGACAGGATACAACAAAATAGGGCCAAGGGATCCAAGAGGAGTCGGTGAAAGCCTCGAATTTGGCCACATTTTGCCCAAATTTCGACGTTTTGTATGGAAATTGAGCCAAAAACGAGGTTTCGTCGCCAAATCCGGTACTTGCCAGCGTCTCTGTTGATTGTCTTTGTCATTTTCGTGCTCAGCCTGATAGGTTACAACAGAATATGTCCAAAGGCTCCAAGAAATCTCGGTGAAAGGCTCCAATTTGACGAAATAATCACAGAATTGACATTACAATCAAATTTAAAGCATTTCTGTGCATTTGTCGCAAAAATCGGTACTTACCACTGAATTGCTTGATGCCCTTGGGCATTTTTTTGCTCAGCCTGACAGGATACAACAGAATATGGCCAAGGGATCCAATGGGAGTCGGTGAAAGCCTCGAATTTGGCCACATTTGGCGCAAATTTCGACGTTTTGTATGGAAATTGAGCCAAAAACGGGGTTTTGTCGCCAAATCCGGTACTTGCCAGCCTCTCTGTTGATTGTCTTTGTCATTTTCGTGCTCAGCCTGACAGGATACAACAAAATAGGGCCAAGGGATCCAAGTGGAGTCGGTGAAAGCCTCGAATTTGGCCACATTTGGCCCAAATTTCGACGTTTTGTATGGAAATTGAGCCAAAAACGGGGTTTTGTCGCCAAATCCGGTACTTGCCAGCCTCTCTGTTGATTGTCTTTGTCATTTTCGTGCTCAGCCTGACAGGATACAACAAAATAGGGCCAAGGGATCCAAGAGGAGTCGGTGAAAGCCTCGAATTTGGCCTCATTTTGCCCAAATTTCGACGTTTTGTATGGAAATTCAGCCAAAAACGAGGTTTTGTCGCCAAATCCGGTACTTGCCAGCGTCTCTGTTGATTGTCTTTGTCATTTTCGTGCTCAGCCTGATAGGTTACAACAGAATATGTCCAAAGGCTCCAAGAAATCTCGGTGAAAGGCTCCAATTTGACGAAATAATCACAGAATTGACATTACAAGCAAATTCTAAGCATTTCTGTGCATTTGTCGCAAAAATCGGTACTTACCACTGAATTGCTTGATGCCCTTGAGCATTTTTTTGCTCAGTTTGACAGGATACAACAGAATATGGCCAAGGGATCCAATGGGAGTCGGTGAAAGCCTCGAATTTGGCCACATTTGGCCCAAATTTCGACGTTTTGTATGGAAATTGAGCCAAAAACGGGGTTTTGTCGCCAAATCCGGTACTTGCCAGCCTCTCTGTTGATTGTCTTTGTCATTTTCGTGCTCAGCCTGACAGGATACAACAAAATAGGGCCAAGGGATCCAAGAGGAGTCGGTGAAAGCCTCGAATTTGGCCACATTTTGCCCAAATTTCGACGTTTTGTATGGAAATTGAGCCAAAAACGGGGTTTTGTCGCCAAATCCGGTACTTGCCAGCGTCTCTGTTGATTGTCTTTGTCATTTTCGTGCTCAGCCTGATAGGTTACAACAGAATATGTCCAAAGGCTCCAAGAAATCTCGGTGAAAGGCTCCAATTTGACGAAATAATCACAGAATTGACATTTCAAGCAAATTTAAAGCATTTCTGTGCATTTGTCGCAAAAATCGGTACTTACCACTGAATTGCTTGATGCCCTTGGGCATTTTTTTGCTCAGCCTGACAGGATACAACAGAATATGGCCAAGGGATCCAATGGGAGTCGGTGAAAGCCTCGAATTTGGCCACATTTGGCGCAAATTTCGACGTTTTGTATGGAAATTGAGCCAAAAACGGGGTTTTGTCGCCAAATCCGGTACTTGCCAGCCTCTCTGTTGATTGTCTTTGTCATTTTCGTGCTCAGCCTGACAGGATACAACAAAATAGGGCCAAGGGATCCAAGTGGAGTCGGTGAAAGCCTCGAATTTGGCCACATTTGGCCCAAATTTCGACGTTTTGTATGGAAATTGAGCCAAAAACGGGGTTTTGTCGCCAAATCCGGTACTTGCCAGCCTCTCTGTTGATTGTCTTTGTCATTTTCGTGCTCAGCCTGACAGGATACAACAAAATAGGGCCAAGGGATCCAAGATGAGTCGGTGAAAGCCTCGAATTTGGCCTCATTTTGCCCAAATTTCGACGTTTTGTATGGAAATTGAGCCAAAAACGAGGTTTTGTCGCCAAATCCGGTACTTGCCAGCGTCTCTGTTGATTGTCTTTGTCATTTTCGTGCTCAGCCTGATAGGTTACAACAGAATATGTCCAAAGGCTCCAAGAAATCTCGGTGAAAGGCTCCAATTTGACGAAATAATCACAGAATTGACATTACAAGCAAATTCTAAGCATTTCTGTGCATTTGTCGCAAAAATCGGTACTTACCACTGAATTGCTTGATGCCCTTGGGCATTTTTTTGCTCAGCCTGACAGGATACAACAGAATATGGCCAAGGGATCCAATGGGAGTCGGTGAAAGCCTCGAATTTGGTCACATTTGGCCCAAATTTCGACGTTTTGTATGGAAATTGAGCCAAAAACGGGGTTTTGTCGCCAAATCCGGTACTTGCCAGCCTCTCTGTTGATTGTCTTTGTCATTTTCGTGCTCAGCCTGACAGGATACAACAAAATAGGGCCAAGGGATCCAAGAGGAGTCGGTGAAAGCCTCGAATTTGGCCACATTTGGCCCAAATTTCGACGTTTTGTATGGAAATTGAGCCAAAAACGGGGTTTTGTCGCCAAATCCGGTACTTGCCAGCGTCTCTGTTGATTGTCTTTGTCATTTTCGTGCTCAGCCTGATAGGTTACAACAGAATATGTCCAAAGGCTCCAAGAAATCTCGGTGAAAGGCTCCAATTTGACGAAATAATCACAGAATTGACATTACAAGCAAATTCTAAGCATTTCTGTGCATTTGTCGCAAAAATCGGTACTTACCACTAAATTGCTTGATGCCCTTGGGCATTTTTTTGCTCAGCCTGACAGGATACAACAGAATATGGCCAAGGGATCCAATGGGAGTCGGTGAAAGCCTCGAATTTGGCCACATTTGGCGCAAATTTCGACGTTTTGTATGGAAATTGAGCCAAAAACGGGGTTTTGTCGCCAAATCCGGTACTTGCCAGCCTCTCTGTTGATTGTCTTTGTCATTTTCGTGCTCAGCCTGACAGGATACAACAAAATAGGGCCAAGGGATCCAAGAGGAGTCGGTGAAAGCCTCGAATTTGGCCACATTTGGCCCAAATTTCGACGTTTTGTATGGAAATTGAGCCAAAAACGGGGTTTTGTCGCCAAATCCGGTACTTGCCAGCGTCTCTGTTGATTGTCTTTGTCATTTTCGTGCTCAGCCTGATAGGTTACAACAGAATATGTCCAAAGGCTCCAAGAAATCTCGGTGAAAGGCTCCAATTTGACGAAATAATCACAGAATTGACATTACAAGCAAATTTAAAGCATTTCTGTGCATTTGTCGCAAAAATCGGTACTTACCACTGAATTGCTTGATGCCCTTGGGCATTTTTTTGCTCAGCCTGACAGGATACAACAGAATATGGCCAAGGGATCCAATGGGAGTCGGTGAAAGCCTCGAATTTGGCCACATTTGGCGCAAATTTCGACGTTTTGTATGGAAATTGAGCCAAAAACGGGGTTTTGTCGCCAAATCCGGTACTTGCCAGCCTCTCTGTTGATTGTCTTTGTCATTTTCGTGCTCAGCCTGACAGGATACAACAAAATAGGGCCAAGGGATCCAAGAGGAGTCGGTGAAAGCCTCGAATTTGGCCACATTTGGCCCAAATTTCGACGTTTTGTATGGAAATTGAGCCAAAAACGAGGTTTTGTCGCCAAATCCGGTACTTGCCAGCGTCTCTGTTGATTGTCTTTGTCATTTTCGTGCTCAGCCTGATAGGTTACAACAGAATATGTCCAAAGGCTCCAAGAAATCTCGGTGAAAGGCTCCAATTTGACGAAATAATCACAGAATTGACATTACAAGCAAATTCTAAGCATTTCTGTGCATTTGTCGCAAAAATCGGTACTTACCACTGAATTGCTTGATGCCCTTGGGCATTTTTTTGCTCAGCCTGACAGGATACAACAGAATATGGCCAAGGGATCCAATGGGAGTCGGTGAAAGCCTCGAATTTGGTCACATTTGGCCCAAATTTCGACGTTTTGTATGGAAATTGAGCCAAAAACGGGGTTTTGTCGCCAAATCCGGTACTTGCCAGCCTCTCTGTTGATTGTCTTTGTCATTTTCGTGCTCAGCCTGACAGGATACAACAAAATAGGGCCAAGGGATCCAAGAGGAGTCGGTGAAAGCCTCGAATTTGGCCACATTTGGCCCAAATTTCGACGTTTTGTATGGATATTGAGCCAAAAACGGGGTTTTGTCGCCAAATCCGGTACTTGCCAGCGTCTCTGTTGATTGTCTTTGTCATTTTCGTGCTCAGCCTGATAGGTTACAACAGAATATGTCCAAAGGCTCCAAGAAATCTCGGTGAAAGGCTCCAATTTGACGAAATAATCACAGAATTGACATTACAAGCAAATTCTAAGCATTTCTGTGCATTTGTCGCAAAAATCGGTACTTACCACTGAATTGCTTGATGCCCTTGAGCATTTTTTTGCTCAGTTTGACAGGATACAACAGAATATGGCCAAGGGATCCAATGGGAGTCGGTGAAAGCCTCGAATTTGGCCACATTTGGCCCAAATTTCGACGTTTTGTATGGAAATTGAGCCAAAAACGGGGTTTTGTCGCCAAATCCGGTACTTGCCAGCCTCTCTGTTGATTGTCTTTGTCATTTTCGTGCTCAGCCTGACAAGATACAACAAAATAGGGCCAAGGGATCCAAGAGGAGTCGGTGAAAGCCTCGAATTTGGCCACATTTTGCCCAAATTTCGACGTTTTGTATGGAAATTGAGCCAAAAACGGGGTTTTGTCGCCAAATCCGGTACTTGCCAGCGTCTCTGTTGATTGTCTTTGTCATTTTCGTGCTCAGCCTGATAGGTTACAACAGAATATGTCCAAAGGCTCCAAGAAATCTCGGTGAAAGGCTCCAATTTGACGAAATAATCACAGAATTGACATTACAAGCAAATTTAAAGCATTTCTGTGCATTTGTCGCAAATATCGGTACTTACCACTGAATTGCTTGATGCCCTTGGGCATTTTTTTGCTCAGCCTGACAGGATACAACAGAATATGGCCAAGGGATCCAATGGGAGTCGGTGAAAGCCTCGAATTTGGCCACATTTGGCGCAAATTTCGACGTTTTGTATGGAAATTGAGCCAAAAACGGGGTTTTGTCGCCAAATCCGGTACTTGCCAGCCTCTCTGTTGATTGTCTTTGTCATTTTCGTGCTCAGCCTGACAGGATACAACAAAATAGGGCCAAGGGATCCAAGTGGAGTCGGTGAAAGCCTCGAATTTGGCCACATTTGGCCCAAATTTCGACGTTTTGTATGGAAATTGAGCCAAAAACGGGGTTTTGTCGCCAAATCCGGTACTTGCCAGCCTCTCTGTTGATTGTCTTTGTCATTTTCGTGCTCAGCCTGACAGGATACAACAAAATAGGGCCAAGGGATCCAAGAGGAGTCGGTGAAAGCCTCGAATTTGGCCTCATTTTGCCCAAATTTCGACGTTTTGTATGGAAATTGAGCCAAAAACGGGGTTTTGTCGCCAAATCCGGTACTTGCCAGCCTCTCTGTTGATTGTCTTTGTCATTTTCGTGCTCAGCCTGATAGGTTACAACAGAATATGTCCAAAGGCTCCAAGAAATCTCGGTGAAAGGCTCCAATTTGACGAAATAATCACAGAATTGACATTACAAGCAAATTCTAAGCATTTCTGTGCATTTGTCGCAAAAATCGGTACTTACCACTGAATTGCTTGATGCCCTTGGGCATTTTTTTGCTCAGCCTGACAGGATACAACAGAATATGGCCAAGGGATCCAATGGGAGTCGGTGAAAGCCTCGAATTTGGCCACATTTGGCGCAAATTTCGACGTTTTGTATGGAAATTGAGCCAAAAACGGGGTTTTGTCGCCAAATCCGGTACTTGCCAGCCTCTCTGTTGATTGTCTTTGTCATTTTCGTGCTCAGCCTGACAGGATACAACAAAATAGGGCCAAGGGATCGAAGAGGAGTCGGTGAAAGCCTCGAATTTGGCCACATTTGGCCCAAATTTCGACGTTTTGTATGGAAACTGAGCCAAAAACGGGGTTTTGTCGCCAAATCCGGTACTTGCCAGCGTCTCTGTTGATTGTCTTTGTCATTTTCGTGCTCAGCCTGATAGGTTACAACAGAATATGTCCAAAGGCTCCAAGAAATCTCGGTGAAAGGCTCCAATTTGACGAAATAATCACAGAATTGACATTACAAGCAAATTCTAAGCATTTCTGTGCATTTGTCGCAAAAATCGGTACTTACCACTGAATTGCTTGATGCCCTTGGGCATTTTTTTGCTCAGCCTGACAGGATACAACAGAATATGGCCAAGGGATCCAATGGGAGTCGGTGAAAGCCTCGAATTTGGTCACATTTGGCCCAAATTTCGACGTTTTGTATGGAAATTGAGCCAAAAACGGGGTTTTGTCGCCAAATCCGGTACTTGCCAGCCTCTCTGTTGATTGTCTTTGTCATTTTCGTGCTCAGCCTGACAGGATACAACAAAATAGGGCCAAGGGATCCAAGAGGAGTCGGTGAAAGCCTCGAATTTGGCCACATTTTTTCCCAAATTTCGACGTTTTGTATGGAAATTGAGCCAAAAACGGGGTTTTGTCGCCAAATCCGGTACTTGCCAGCCTCTCTGTTGATTGTCTTTGTCATTTTCGTGCTCAGCCTGATAGGTTACAACAGAATATGTCCAAAGGCTCCAAGAAATCTCGGTGAAAGGCTCCAATTTGACGAAATAATCACAGAATTGACATTACAAGCAAATTCTAAGCATTTCTGTGCATTTGTCGCAAAAATCGGTACTTACCACTGAATTGCTTGATGCCCTTGGGCATTTTTTTGCTCAGCCTGACAGGATACAACAGAATATGGCCAAGGGATCCAATGGGAGTCGGTGAAAGCCTCGAATTTGGCCACATTTGGCGCAAATTTCGACGTTTTGTATGGAAATTGAGCCAAAAACGGGGTTTTGTCGCCAAATCCGGTACTTGCCAGCCTCTCTGTTGATTGTCTTTGTCATTTTCGTGCTCAGCCTGACAGGATACAACAAAATAGGGCCAAGGGATCGAAGAGGAGTCGGTGAAAGCCTCGAATTTGGCCACATTTGGCCCAAATTTCGACGTTTTGTATGGAAATTGAGCCAAAAACGGGGTTTTGTCGCCAAATCCGGTACTTGCCAGCGTCTCTGTTGATTGTCTTTGTCATTTTCGTGCTCAGCCTGATAGGTTACAACAGAATATGTCCAAAGGCTCCAAGAAATCTCGGTGAAAGGCTCCAATTTGACGAAATAATCACAGAATTGACATTACAAGCAAATTCTAAGCATTTCTGTGCATTTGTCGCAAAAATCGGTACTTACCACTGAATTGCTTGATGCCCTTGGGCATTTTTTTGCTCAGCCTGACAGGATACAACAGAATATGGCCAAGGGATCCAATGGGAGTCGGTGAAAGCCTCGAATTTGGCCACATTTGGCGCAAATTTCGACGTTTTGTATGGAAATTGAGCAAAAAACGGGGTTTTGTCGCCAAATCCGGTACTTGCCAGCCTCTCTGTTGATTGTCTTTGTCATTTTCGTGCTCAGCCTGAATGGATACAACAAAATAGGGCCAAGGGATCCAAGAGGAGTCGGTGAAAGCCTCGAATTTGGCCACATTTGGCCCAAATTTCGACGTTTTGAATGGAAATTGAGCCAAAAACGGGGTTTTGTCGCCAAATCCGGTACTTGCCAGCGTCTCTGTTGATTGTCTTTGTCATTTTCGTGCTCAGCCTGATAGGTTACAACAGAATATGTCCAAAGGCTCCAAGAAATCTCGGTGAAAGGCTCCAATTTGACGAAATAATCACAGAATTGACATTACAAGCAAATTCTAAGCATTTCTGTGCATTTGTCGCAAAAATCGGTACTTACCACTGAATTGCTTGATGCCCTTGGGCATTTTTTTGCTCAGCCTGACAGGATACAACAGAATATGGCCAAGGGATCCAATGGGAGTCGGTGAAAGCCTCGAATTTGGCCACATTTGGCCCAAATTTCGACGTTTTGTATGGAAATTGAGCCAAAAACGGGGTTTTGTCGCCAAATCCGGTACTTGCCAGCCTCTCTGTTGATTGTCTTTGTCATTTTCGTGCTCAGCCTGACAGGATACAACAAAATAGGGCCAAGGGATCCAAGAGGAGTCGGTGAAAGCCTTGAATTTGGCCACATTTTGCCAAAATTTCGACGTTTTGTATGGAAATTGAGCCAAAAACGGGGTTTTGTCGCCAAATCCGGTACTTGCCAGCCTCTCTGTTGATTGTCTTTGTCATTTTCGTGCTCAGCCTGATAGGTTACAACAGAATATGTCCAAAGGCTCCAAGAAATCTCGGTGAAAGGCTCCAATTTGACGAAATAATCACAGAATTGACATTACAAGCAAATTCTAAGCATTTCTGTGCATTTGTCGCAAAAATCGGTACTTACCACTAAATTGCTTGATGCCCTTGGGCATTTTTTTGCTCAGCCTGACAGGATAAAACAGAATATGGCCAAGGGATCCAATGGGAGTCGGTGAAAGCCTCGAATTTGGCCACATTTGGCGCAAATTTCGACGTTTTGTATGGAAATTGAGCCAAAAACGGGGTTTTGTCGCCAAATCCGGTACTTGCCAGCCTCTCTGTTGATTGTCTTTGTCATTTTCGTGCTCAGCCTGACAGGATACAACAAAATAGGGCCAAGGGATCCAAGAGGAGTCGGTGAAAGCCTCGAATTTGGCCACATTTGGCCCAAATTTCGACGTTTTGTATGGAAATTGAGCCAAAAACGGGGTTTTGTCGCCAAATCCGGTACTTGCCAGCGTCTCTGTTGATTGTCTTTGTCATTTTCGTGCTCAGCCTGATAGGTTACAACAGAATATGTCCAAAGGCTCCAAGAAATCTCGGTGAAAGGCTCCAATTTGACGAAATAATCACAGAATTGACATTACAAGCAAATTCTAAGCATTTCTGTGCATTTGTCGCAAAAATCGGTACTTACCACTAAATTGCTTGATGCCCTTGGGCATTTTTTTGCTCAGCCTGACAGGATAAAACAGAATATGGCCAAGGGATCCAATGGGAGTCGGTGAAAGCCTCGAATTTGGCCACATTTGGCGCAAATTTCGACGTTTTGTATGGAAATTGAGCCAAAAACGGGGTTTTGTCGCCAAATCCGGTACTTGCCAGCCTCTCTGTTGATTGTCTTTGTCATTTTCGTGCTCAGCCTGACAGGATACAACAAAATAGGGCCAAGGGATCCAAGAGGAGTCGGTGAAAGCCTCGAATTTGGCCACATTTGGCCCAAATTTCGACGTTTTGTATGGAAATTGAGCCAAAAACGGGGTTTTGTCGCCAAATCCGGTACTTGCCAGCGTCTCTGTTGATTGTTTTTGTCATTTTCGTGCTCAGCCTGATAGGTTACAACAGAATATGTCCAAAGGCTCCAAGAAATCTCGGTGAAAGGCTCCAATTTGACGAAATAATCACAGAATTGACATTACAAGCAAATTCTAAGCATTTCTGTGCATTTGTCGCAAAAATCGGTACTTACCACTGAATTGCTTGATGCCCTTGAGCATTTTTTTGCTCAGCCTGACAGGATACAACAGAATATGGCCAAGGGATCCAATGGGAGTCGGTGAAAGCCTCGAATTTGGCCACATTTGGCCCAAATTTCGACGTTTTGTATGGAAATTGAGCCAAAAACGGGGTTTTGTGGCCAAATCCGGTACTTGCCAGCCTCTCTGTTGATTGTCTTTGTCATTTTCGTGCTCAGCCTGACAGGATACAACAAAATAGGGCCAAGGGATCCAAGAGGAGTCGGTGAAAGCCTCGAATTTGGCCACATTTGGCCCAAATTTCGACGTTTTGTATGGAAATTGAGCCAAAAACGAGGTTTTGTCGCCAAATCCGGTACTTGCCAGCGTCTCTGTTGATTGTCTTTGTCATTTTCGTGCTCAGCCTGATAGGTTACAACAGAATATGTCCAAAGGCTCCAAGAAATCTCGGTGAAAGGCTCCAATTTGACGAAATAATCACAGAATTGACATTACAAGCAAATTCTAAGCATTTCTGTGCATTTGTCGCAAAAATCGGTACTTACCACTGAATTGCTTGATGCCCTTGGGCATTTTTTTGCTCAGCCTGACAGCATACAACAGAATATGGCCAAGGGATCCAATGGGAGTTGGTGAAAGCCTCGAATTTGGTCACATTTGGCCCAAATTTCGACGTTTTGTATGGAAATTGAGCCAAAAACGGGGTTTTGTCGCCAAATCCGGTACTTGCCAGCCTCTCTGTTGATTGTCTTTGTCATTTTCGTGCTCAGCCTGACAGGATACAACAAAATAGGGCCAAGGGATCCAAGAGGAGTCGGTGAAAGCCTCGAATTTGGCCACATTTGGCCCAAATTTCGACGTTTTGTATGGATATTGAGCCAAAAACGGGGTTTTGTCGCCAAATCCGGTACTTGCCAGCGTCTCTGTTGATTGTCTTTGTCATTTTCGTGCTCAGCCTGATAGGTTACAACAGAATATGTCCAAAGGCTCCAAGAAATCTCGGTGAAAGGCTCCAATTTGACGAAATAATCACAGAATTGACATTACAAGCAAATTCTAAG
This sequence comes from Hydra viridissima, assembly GCF_058129835.1. NCBI lineage: Eukaryota > Metazoa > Cnidaria > Hydrozoa > Anthoathecata > Hydridae > Hydra > Hydra viridissima. Next base: position 10,574,062 of record NW_028324302.1, on the reverse strand, counting down.
CATTTCTGTGCATTTGTCGCAAAAATCGGTACTTACCACTGAATTGCTTGATGCCCTTGAGCATTTTTTTGCTCAGTTTGACAGGATACAACAGAATATGGCCAAGGGATCCAATGGGAGTCGGTGAAAGCCTCGAATTTGGCCACATTTGGCCCAAATTTCGACGTTTTGTATGGAAATTGAGCCAAAAACGGGGTTTTGTCGCCAAATCCGGTACTTGCCAGCCTCTCTGTTGATTGTCTTTGTCATTTTCGTGCTCAGCCTGACAGGATACAACAAAATAGGGCCAAGGGATCCAAGAGGAGTCGGTGAAAGCCTCGAATTTGGCCACATTTTGCCCAAATTTCGACGTTTTGTATGGAAATTGAGCCAAAAACGGGGTTTTGTCGCCAAATCCGGTACTTGCCAGCGTCTCTGTTGATTGTCTTTGTCATTTTCGTGCTCAGCCTGATAGGTTACAACAGAATATGTCCAAAGGCTCCAAGAAATCTCGGTGAAAGGCTCCAATTTGACGAAATAATCACAGAATTGACATTACAAGCAAATTTAAAGCATTTCTGTGCATTTGTCGCAAAAATCGGTACTTACCACTGAATTGCTTGATGCCCTTGGGCATTTTTTTGCTCAGCCTGACAGGATACAACAGAATATGGCCAAGGGATCCAATGGGAGTCGGTGAAAGCCTCGAATTTGGCCACATTTGGCGCAAATTTCGACGTTTTGTATGGAAATTGAGCCAAAAACGGGGTTTTGTCGCCAAATCCGGTACTTGCCAGCCTCTCTGTTGATTGTCTTTGTCATTTTCGTGCTCAGCCTGACAGGATACAACAAAATAGGGCCAAGGGATCCAAGTGGAGTCGGTGAAAGCCTCGAATTTGGCCACATTTGGCCCAAATTTCGACGTTTTGTATGGAAATTGAGCCAAAAACGGGGTTTTGTCGCCAAATCCGGTACTTGCCAGCCTCTCTGTTGATTGTCTTTGTCATTTTCGTGCTCAGCCTGACAGGATACAACAAAATAGGGCCAAGGGATCCAAGAGGAGTCGGTGAAAGCCTCGAATTTGGCCTCATTTTGCCCAAATTTCGACGTTTTGTATGGAAATTGAGCCAAAAACGAGGTTTTGTCGCCAAATCCGGTACTTGCCAGCGTCTCTGTTGATTGTCTTTGTCATTTTCGTGCTCAGCCTGATAGGTTACAACAGAATATGTCCAAAGGCTCCAAGAAATCTTGGTGAAAGGCTCCAATTTGACGAAATAATCACAGAATTGACATTACAAGCAAATTCTAAGCATTTCTGTGCATTTGTCGCAAAAATCGGTACTTACCACTGAATTGCTTGATGCCCTTGAGCATTTTTTTGCTCAGTTTGACAGGATACAACAGAATATGGCCAAGGGATCCAATGGGAGTTGGTGAAAGCCTCGAATTTGGCCACATTTGGCCCAAATTTCGACGTTTTGTATGGAAATTGAGCCAAAAACGGGGTTTTGTCGCCAAATCCGGTACTTGCCAGCCTCTCTGTTGATTGTCTTTGTCATTTTCGTGCTCAGCCTGACAGGATACAACAAAATAGGGCCAAGGGATCCAAGAGGAGTCGGTGAAAGCCTCGAATTTGGCCACATTTTGCCCAAATTTCGACGTTTTGTATGGAAATTGAGCCAAAAACGGGGTTTTGTCGCCAAATCCGGTACTTGCCAGCGTCTCTGTTGATTGTCTTTGTCATTTTCGTGCTCAGCCTGATAGGTTACAACAGAATATGTCCAAAGGCTCCAAGAAATCTCGGTGAAAGGCTCCAATTTGACGAAATAATCACAGAATTGACATTACAAGCAAATTTAAAGCATTTCTGTGCATTTGTCGCAAAAATCGGTACTTACCACTGAATTGCTTGATGCCCTTGGGCATTTTTTTGCTCAGCCTGACAGGATACAACAGAATATGGCCAAGGGATCCAATGGGAGTCGGTGAAAGCCTCGAATTTGGCCACATTTGGCGCAAATTTCGACGTTTTGTATGGAAATTGAGCCAAAAACGGGGTTTTGTCGCCAAATCCGGTACTTGCCAGCCTCTCTGTTGATTGTCTTTGTCATTTTCGTGCTCAGCCTGACAGGATACAACAAAATAGGGCCAAGGGATCCAAGAGGAGTCGGTGAAAGCCTCGAATTTGGCCACATTTGGCCCAAATTTCGACGTTTTGTATGGAAATTGAGCCAAAAACGGGGTTTTGTCGCCAAATCCGGTACTTGCCAGCGTCTCTGTTGATTGTCTTTGTCATTTTCGTGCTCAGCCTGATAGGTTACAACAGAATATGTCCAAAGGCTCCAAGAAATCTCGGTGAAAGGCTCCAATTTGACGAAATAATCACAGAATTGACATTACAAGCAAATTCTAAGCATTTCTGTGCATTTGTCGCAAAAATCGGTACTTACCACTGAATTGCTTGATGCCCTTGAGCATTTTTTTGCTCAGCCTGACAGGATACAACAGAATATGGCCAAGGAATCCAATGGGAGTCGGTGAAAGCCTCGAATTTGGCCACATTTGGCCCAAATTTCGACGTTTTGTATGGAAATTGAGCCAAAAACGGGGTTTTGTGGCCAAATCCGGTACTTGCCAGCCTCTCTGTTGATTGTCTTTGTCATTTTCGTGCTCAGCCTGACAGGATACAACAAAATAGGGCCAAGGGATCCAAGAGGAGTTGGTGAAAGCCTCGAATTTGGCCACATTTGGCCCAAATTTCGACGTTTTGTATGGATATTGAGCCAAAAACGGGGTTTTGTCGCCAAATCCGGTACTTGCCAGCGTCTCTGTTGATTGTCTTTGTCATTTTCGTGCTCAGCCTGATAGGTTACAACAGAATATGTCCAAAGGCTCCAAGAAATCTCGGTGAAAGGCTCCAATTTGACGAAATAATCACAGAATTGACATTACAAGCAAATTCTAAGCATTTCTGTGCATTTGTCGCAAAAATCGGTACTTACCACTGAATTGCTTGATGCCCTTGGGCATTTTTTTGCTCAGCCTGACAGGATACAACAGAATATGGCCAAGGGATCCAATGGGAGTCGGTGAAAGCCTCGAATTTGGCCACATTTGGCGCAAATTTCGACGTTTTGTATGGAAATTGAGCCAAAAACGGGGTTTTGTGGCCAAATCCGGTACTTGCCAGCCTCTCTGTTGATTGTCTTTGTCATTTTCGTGCTCAGCCTGACAGGATACAACAAAATAGGGCCAAGGGATCGAAGAGGAGTCGGTGAAAGCCTCGAATTTGGCCACATTTGGCCCAAATTTCGACGTTTTGTATGGAAATTGAGCCAAAAACGGGGTTTTGTCGCCAAATCCGGTACTTGCCAGCGTCTCTGTTGATTGTCTTTGTCATTTTCGTGCTCAGCCTGATAGGTTACAACAGAATATGTCCAAAGGCTCCAAGAAATCTCGGTGAAAGGCTCCAATTTGACGAAATAATCACAGAATTGACATTACAAGCAAATTCTAAGCATTTCTGTGCATTTGTCGCAAAAATCGGTACTTACCACTGAATTGCTTGATGCCCTTGGGCATTTTTTTGCTCAGCCTGACAGGATACAACAGAATATGGCCAAGGGATCCAATGGGAGTCGGTGAAAGCCTCGAACTTGGCCACATTTGGCGCAAATTTCGACGTTTTGTATGGAAATTGAGCAAAAAACGGGGTTTTGTCGCCAAATCCGGTACTTGCCAGCCTCTCTGTTGATTGTCTTTGTCATTTTCGTGCTCAGCCTGAATGGATACAACAAAATAGGGCCAAGGGATCCAAGAGGAGTCGGTGAAAGCCTCGAATTTGGCCACATTTGGCCCAAATTTCGACGTTTTGAATGGAAATTGAGCCAAAAACGGGGTTTTGTCGCCAAATCCGGTACTTGCCAGCGTCTCTGTTGATTGTCTTTGTCATTTTCGTGCTCAGCCTGATAGGTTACAACAAAATATGTCCAAAGGCTCCAAGAAATCTTGGTGAAAGGCTCCAATTTGACGAAATAATCACAGAATTGACATTACAAGCAAATTCTAAGCATTTCTGTGCATTTGTCGCAAAAATCGGTACTTACCACTGAATTGCTTGATGCCCTTGGGCATTTTTTTGCTCAGCCTGACAGGATACAACAGAATATGGCCAAGGGATCCAATGGGAGTCGGTGAAAGCCTCGAATTTGGCCACATTTGGCCCAAATTTCGACGTTTTGTATGGAAATTGAGCCAAAAACGGGGTTTTGTCGCCAAATCCGGTACTTGCCAGCCTCTCTGTTGATTGTCTTTGTCATTTTCGTGCTCAGCCTGACAGGATACAACAAAATAGGGCCAAGGGATCCAAGAGGAGTCGGTGAAAGCCTCGAATTTGGCCACATTTGGCCCAAATTTCGACGTTTTGTATGGATATTGAGCCAAAAACGGGGTTTTGTCGCCAAATCCGGTACTTGCCAGCGTCTCTGTTGATTGTCTTTGTCATTTTCGTGCTCAGCCTGATAGGTTACAACAGAATATGTCCAAAGGCTCCAAGAAATCTCGGTGAAAGGCTCCAATTTGACGAAATAATCACAGAATTGACATTACAAGCAAATTCTAAGCATTTCTGTGCATTTGTCGCAAAAATCGGTACTTACCACTAAATTGCTTGATGCCCTTGGGCATTTTTTTGCTCAGCCTGACAGGATACAACAGAATATGGCCAAGGGATCCAATGGGAGTCGGTGAAAGCCTCGAATTTGGCCACATTTGGCGCAAATTTCGACGTTTTGTATGGAAATTGAGCCAAAAACGGGGTTTTGTCGCCAAATCCGGTACTTGCCAGCCTCTCTGTTGATTGTCTTTGTCATTTTCGTGCTCAGCCTGACAGGATACAACAAAATAGGGCCAAGGGATCCAAGAGGAGTCGGTGAAAGCCTCGAATTTGGCCACATTTGGCCCAAATTTCGACGTTTTGTATGGAAATTGAGCCAAAAACGGGGTTTTGTCGCCAAATCCGGTACTTGCCAGCGTCTCTGTTGATTGTCTTTGTCATTTTCGTGCTCAGCCTGATAGGTTACAACAGAATATGTCCAAAGGCTCCAAGAAATCTCGGTGAAAGGCTCCAATTTGACGAAATAATCACAGAATTGACATTACAAGCAAATTTAAAGCATTTCTGTGCATTTGTCGCAAAAATCGGTACTTACCACTGAATTGCTTGATGCCCTTGGGCATTTTTTTGCTCAGCCTGACAGGATACAACAGAATATGGCCAAGGGATCCAATGGGAGTCGGTGAAAGCCTCGAATTTGGCCACATTTGGCGCAAATTTCGACGTTTTGTATGGAAATTGAGCCAAAAACGGGGTTTTGTCGCCAAATCCGGTACTTGCCAGCCTCTCTGTTGATTGTCTTTGTCATTTTCGTGCTCAGCCTGACAGGATACAACAAAATAGGGCCAAGGGATCCAAGAGGAGTCGGTGAAAGCCTCGAATTTGGCCACATTTTGCCCAAATTTCGACGTTTTGTATGGAAATTGAGCCAAAAACGGGGTTTTGTCGCCAAATCCGGTACTTGCCAGCCTCTCTGTTGATTGTCTTTGTCATTTTCGTGCTCAGCCTGATAGGTTACAACAGAATATGTCCAAAGGCTCCAAGAAATCTCGGTGAAAGGCTCCAATTTGACGAAATAATCACAGAATTGACATTACAAGCAAATTCTAAGCATTTCTGTGCATTTGTCGCAAAAATCGGTACTTACCACTGAATTGCTTGATGCCCTTGGGCATTTTTTTGCTCAGCCTGACAGAATACAACAAAATAGGGCCAAGGGATCCAAGAGGAGTCGGTGAAAGCCTTGAATTTGGCCACATTTTGCCCAAATTTCGACGTTTTGTATGGAAATTGAGCCAAAAACGGGGTTTTGTCGCCAAATCCGGTACTTGCCAGCCTCTCTGTTGATTGTCTTTGTCATTTTCGTGCTCAGCCTGATAGGTTACAACAGAATATGTCCAAAGGCTCCAAGAAATCTCGGTGAAAGGCTCCAATTTGACGAAATAATCACAGAATTGACATTACAAGCAAATTCTAAGCATTTCTGTGCATTTGTCGCAAAAATCGGTACTTACCACTAAATTGCTTGATGCCCTTGGGCATTTTTTTGCTCAGCCTGACAGGATAAAACAGAATATGGCCAAGGGATCCAATGGGAGTCGGTGAAAGCCTCGAATTTGGCCACATTTGGCGCAAATTTCGACGTTTTGTATGGAAATTGAGCCAAAAACGGGGTTTTGTCGCCAAATCCGGTACTTGCCAGCCTCTCTGTTGATTGTCTTTGTCATTTTCGTGCTCAGCCTGACAGGATACAACAAAATAGGGCCAAGGGATCCAAGAGGAGTCGGTGAAAGCCTCGAATTTGGCCACATTTGGCCCAAATTTCGACGTTTTGTATGGAAATTGAGCCAAAAACGGGGTTTTGTCGCCAAATCCGGTACTTGCCAGCCTCTCTGTTGATTGTCTTTGTCATTTTCGTGCTCAGCCTGATAGGTTACAACAGAATATGTCCAAAGGCTCCAAGAAATCTCGGTGAAAGGCTCCAATTTGACGAAATAATCACAGAATTGACATTACAAGCAAATTCTAAGCATTTCTGTGCATTTGTCGCAAAAATCGGTACTTACCACTGAATTGCTTGATGCCCTTGGGCATTTTTTTGCTCAGCCTGACAGGATACAACAGAATATGGCCAAGGGATCCAATGGGAGTCGGTGAAAGCCTCGAATTTGGCCACATTTGGCGCAAATTTCGACGTTTTGTATGGAAATTGAGCAAAAAACGGGGTTTTGTCGCCAAATCCGGTACTTGCCAGCCTCTCTGTTGATTGTCTTTGTCATTTTCGTGCTCAGCCTGACAGGATACAACAAAATAGGGCCAAGGGATCCAAGAGGAGTCGGTGAAAGCCTCGAATTTGGCCACATTTGGCCCAAATTTCGACGTTTTGAATGGAAATTGAGCCAAAAACGGGGTTTTGTCGCCAAATCCGGTACTTGCCAGCGTCTCTGTTGATTGTCTTTGTCATTTTCGTGCTCAGCCTGATAGGTTACAACAGAATATGTCCAAAGGCTCCAAGAAATCTCGGTGAAAGGCTCCAATTTGACGAAATAATCACAGAATTGACATTACAAGCAAATTCTAAGCATTTCTGTGCATTTGTCGCAAAAATCGGTACTTACCACTAAATTGCTTGATGCCCTTGGGCATTTTTTTGCTCAGCCTGACAGGATACAACAGAATATGGCCAAGGGATCCAATGGGAGTCGGTGAAAGCCTCGAATTTGGCCACATTTGGCGCAAATTTCGACGTTTTGTATGGAAATTGAGCCAAAAACGGGGTTTTGTCGCCAAATCCGGTACTTGCCAGCCTCTCTGTTGATTGTCTTTGTCATTTTCGTGCTCAGCCTGACAGGATACAACAAAATAGGGCCAAGGGATCCAAGAGGAGTCGGTGAAAGCCTCGAATTTGGCCACATTTGGCCCAAATTTCGACGTTTTGTATGGAAATTGAGCCAAAAACGGGGTTTTGTCGCCAAATCCGGTACTTGCCAGCGTCTCTGTTGATTGTCTTTGTCATTTTCGTGCTCAGCCTGATAGGTTACAACAGAATATGTCCAAAGGCTCCAAGAAATCTCGGTGAAAGGCTCCAATTTGACGAAATAATCACAGAATTGACATTACAAGCAAATTTAAAGCATTTCTGTGCATTTGTCGCAAAAATCGGTACTTACCACTGAATTGCTTGATGCCCTTGGGCATTTTTTTGCTCAGCCTGACAGGATACAACAGAATATGGCCAAGGGATCCAATGGGAGTCGGTGAAAGCCTCGAATTTGGCCACATTTGGCGCAAATTTCGACGTTTTGTATGGAAATTGAGCCAAAAACGGGGTTTTGTCGCCAAATCCGGTACTTGCCAGCCTCTCTGTTGATTGTCTTTGTCATTTTCGTGCTCAGCCTGACAGGATACAACAAAATAGGGCCAAGGGATCCAAGAGGAGTCGGTGAAAGCCTCGAATTTGGCCACATTTTGCCCAAATTTCGACGTTTTGTATGGAAATTGAGCCAAAAACGGGGTTTTGTCGCCAAATCCGGTACTTGCCAGCCTCTCTGTTGATTGTCTTTGTCATTTTCGTGCTCAGCCTGATAGGTTACAACAGAATATGTCCAAAGGCTCCAAGAAATCTCGGTGAAAGGCTCCAATTTGACGAAATAATCACAGAATTGACATTACAAGCAAATTCTAAGCATTTCTGTGCATTTGTCGCAAAAATCGGTACTTACCACTGAATTGCTTGATGCCCTTGGGCATTTTTTTGCTCAGCCTGACAGAATACAACAAAATAGGGCCAAGGGATCCAAGAGGAGTCGGTGAAAGCCTTGAATTTGGCCACATTTTGCCCAAATTTCGACGTTTTGTATGGAAATTGAGCCAAAAACGGGGTTTTGTCGCCAAATCCGGTACTTGCCAGCCTCTCTGTTGATTGTCTTTGTCATTTTCGTGCTCAGCCTGATAGGTTACAACAGAATATGTCCAAAGGCTCCAAGAAATCTCGGTGAAAGGCTCCAATTTGACGAAATAATCACAGAATTGACATTACAAGCAAATTCTAAGCATTTCTGTGCATTTGTCGCAAAAATCGGTACTTACCACTAAATTGCTTGATGCCCTTGGGCATTTTTTTGCTCAGCCTGACAGGATAAAACAGAATATGGCCAAGGGATCCAATGGGAGTCGGTGAAAGCCTCGAATTTGGCCACATTTGGCGCAAATTTCGACGTTTTGTATGGAAATTGAGCCAAAAACGGGGTTTTGTCGCCAAATCCGGTACTTGCCAGCCTCTCTGTTGATTGTCTTTGTCATTTTCGTGCTCAGCCTGACAGGATACAACAAAATAGGGCCAAGGGATCCAAGAGGAGTCGGTGAAAGCCTCGAATTTGGCCACATTTGGCCCAAATTTCGACGTTTTGTATGGAAATTGAGCCAAAAACGGGGTTTTGTCGCCAAATCCGGTACTTGCCAGCGTCTCTGTTGATTGTTTTTGTCATTTTCGTGCTCAGCCTGATAGGTTACAACAGAATATGTCCAAAGGCTCCAAGAAATCTCGGTGAAAGGCTCCAATTTGACGAAATAATCACAGAATTGACATTACAAGCAAATTCTAAGCATTTCTGTGCATTTGTCGCAAAAATCGGTACTTACCACTGAATTGCTTGATGCCCTTGAGCATTTTTTTGCTCAGCCTGACAGGATACAACAGAATATGGCCAAGGGATCCAATGGGAGTCGGTGAAAGCCTCGAATTTGGCCACATTTGGCCCAAATTTCGACGTTTTGTATGGAAATTGAGCCAAAAACGGGGTTTTGTGGCCAAATCCGGTACTTGCCAGCCTCTCTGTTGATTGTCTTTGTCATTTTCGTGCTCAGCCTGACAGGATACAACAAAATAGGGCCAAGGGATCCAAGAGGAGTCGGTGAAAGCCTCGAATTTGGCCACATTTGGCCCAAATTTCGACGTTTTGTATGGAAATTGAGCCAAAAACGAGGTTTTGTCGCCAAATCCGGTACTTGCCAGCGTCTCTGTTGATTGTCTTTGTCATTTTCGTGCTCAGCCTGATAGGTTACAACAGAATATGTCCAAAGGCTCCAAGAAATCTCGGTGAAAGGCTCCAATTTGACGAAATAATCACAGAATTGACATTACAAGCAAATTCTAAGCATTTCTGTGCATTTGTCGCAAAAATCGGTACTTACCACTGAATTGCTTGATGCCCTTGGGCATTTTTTTGCTCAGCCTGACAGAATACAACAAAATAGGGCCAAGGGATCCAAGAGGAGTCGGTGAAAGCCTTGAATTTGGCCACATTTTGCCCAAATTTCGACGTTTTGTATGGAAATTGAGCCAAAAACGGGGTTTTGTCGCCAAATCCGGTACTTGCCAGCCTCTCTGTTGATTGTCTTTGTCATTTTCGTGCTCAGCCTGATAGGTTACAACAGAATATGTCCAAAGGCTCCAAGAAATCTCGGTGAAAGGCTCCAATTTGACGAAATAATCACAGAATTGACATTACAAGCAAATTCTAAGCATTTCTGTGCATTTGTCGCAAAAATCGGTACTTACCACTAAATTGCTTGATGCCCTTGGGCATTTTTTTGCTCAGCCTGACAGGATAAAACAGAATATGGCCAAGGGATCCAATGGGAGTCGGTGAAAGCCTCGAATTTGGCCACATTTGGCGCAAATTTCGACGTTTTGTATGGAAATTGAGCCAAAAACGGGGTTTTGTCGCCAAATCCGGTACTTGCCAGCCTCTCTGTTGATTGTCTTTGTCATTTTCGTGCTCAGCCTGACAGGATACAACAAAATAGGGCCAAGGGATCCAAGAGGAGTCGGTGAAAGCCTCGAATTTGGCCACATTTGGCCCAAATTTCGACGTTTTGTATGGAAATTGAGCCAAAAACGGGGTTTTGTCGCCAAATCCGGTACTTGCCAGCGTCTCTGTTGATTGTTTTTGTCATTTTCGTGCTCAGCCTGATAGGTTACAACAGAATATGTCCAAAGGCTCCAAGAAATCTCGGTGAAAGGCTCCAATTTGACGAAATAATCACAGAATTGACATTACAAGCAAATTCTAAGCATTTCTGTGCATTTGTCGCAAAAATCGGTACTTACCACTGAATTGCTTGATGCCCTTGAGCATTTTTTTGCTCAGCCTGACAGGATACAACAGAATATGGCCAAGGGATCCAATGGGAGTCGGTGAAAGCCTCGAATTTGGCCACATTTGGCCCAAATTTCGACGTTTTGTATGGAAATTGAGCCAAAAACGGGGTTTTGTGGCCAAATCCGGTACTTGCCAGCCTCTCTGTTGATTGTCTTTGTCATTTTCGTGCTCAGCCTGACAGGATACAACAAAATAGGGCCAAGGGATCCAAGAGGAGTCGGTGAAAGCCTCGAATTTGGCCACATTTGGCCCAAATTTCGACGTTTTGTATGGAAATTGAGCCAAAAACGAGGTTTTGTCGCCAAATCCGGTACTTGCCAGCGTCTCTGTTGATTGTCTTTGTCATTTTCGTGCTCAGCCTGATAGGTTACAACAGAATATGTCCAAAGGCTCCAAGAAATCTCGGTGAAAGGCTCCAATTTGACGAAATAATCACAGAATTGACATTACAAGCAAATTCTAAGCATTTCTGTGCATTTGTCGCAAAAATCGGTACTTACCACTGAATTGCTTGATGCCCTTGGGCATTTTTTTGCTCAGCCTGACAGGATACAACAGAATATGGCCAAGGGATCCAATGGGAGTCGGTGAAAGCCTCGAATTTGGCCACATTTGGCGCAAATTTCGACGTTTTGTATGGAAATTGAGCCAAAAACGGGGTTTTGTCGCCAAATCCGGTACTTGCCAGCCTCTCTGTTGATTGTCTTTGTCATTTTCGTGCTCAGCCTGACAGGATACAACAAAATAGGGCCAAGGGATCCAAGAGGAGTCGGTGAAAGCCTCGAATTTGGCCACATTTGGCCC